>NC_056057.1:23902731-24209953 GCF_016772045.2 Ovis aries | reverse complement strand
TGGCAGGTAGATTCTTAACCAGTGTGCCACCTGGGAAACCCATCTACACATTAAGCAAAGTTAAATAGTTTTCCATATTAAGGATGTCTTACAATTCTTCAGATGCAAGTGTGTGTTAGATTCTCTTGGAGTGAGATTTAGTACAAACTTCTCTGACCTTATTTAATCACAGAATCCCTCTTTATGGAAGTATCTATTAATATATACTTGAAAACCCCAGAACACAATGTGTTGTTCTCATTTCCAAGCATCTACCATACATCAGATTAGTAAGTTCTGGGAAGAAAATTATAAATAGAATCTGGCCCTAACATTAAGTAGCTTCTAAATTGGGTGTTGCAGGAAGACACATAGATGTAGAAATTATAATATCGTGGCCTATGTGCAGCAATAAAAGTAGTTGCAGAGGCTTACCTGATTGCTATAGGAGATGAAGAAATAAGACACTAAGAAATTAATCACAGATCATTTAGAGTTTGAGTTGGGTCTTGAAGGAAATTTGGAATTTATCAAAAACAAGGACAATAAAAGTATCTGCAGGGATATATTCACAAAAGATCATTATTCTTTTACCCTCAAGTGGAAACCAGTATTCCTTTCGTTCATCCAGCACAACTCTTGAGTGAACAGTTGGCTACATGAGTAAAGAGATGAGAGCAGCAAAGAAGGGAAAGAGATATATAAATTGTGTGGTACAGATGGTAATTCATTCCTTTGAAATAGATAACAATTCATGAGAAAATAATGTAGAATGAGAAAGCATATAATTTAGGGAACACTTCTTGATGAATTCGAATATTTTTGAGTGTATTGGAGTAGATGGAATTGTGAAGAGGAAAATGAATCGTCACAGAGGAGGAAAACAGTGAGAGATTTGTGGTATTCCAAAGACCTGAGAAAAACCTCCCACAAGAAAGACGAAGTATTCATAGCTGCCAGATGTTGCTGAGAGGTTAAGATGAGGAGTGAAAAGAAAAAAAAATCCTTGGATTTGAACACGGGGGGCTCCATGCTGATCTTCCTTAACTAATGGTGTGATTGGGGTGAAGCCGACATAAAAAATGTGTTAAGGATTGAGTAGGAGCTCAGGAAATGGAGATAGAGTGACTCATGCTACATGTCTGTCTACAAAGCTTTTGAGAAAAGATAGGCTGGTTCTGAAGAATCATAGACATTTGAGGAAGCTTTTTCTTTTCTAATGTGGGAGATTCTTGAGCATGTTTACATAACTATGAGATGTTGAAATAATTAAAATGTAGAAGCTAAAGGGATGTTTGATGGATACCACAGAATGTGGAATTGAATTGGTGGCTTGGACCACGAGTAACATTCTCTATAAAGAAAGAGGAAAGGAAGGAGGAGAAGAACAATCTGAGTAGGTGTGCATGTTTTGTGGTGCTAAATTGAGGATATTTCTGGAATTTAAAATTATTTTGTAGAATTTGTACAAAGTGGAGAAAATTTAAAGTTTTTTGACAGTGCTGGAGACTTTATGATAAGAGAAATCTAGAATCTGGATTATATTGGGGGGCATTTAAGTAATCAATTTACAATGATAGTAGTAAATTACTGTTTATCACTCAATGTGTGACTCCTTTCAGCAGTTCAGGGTATGGCATAAAAACAGTTCATCTGAGACACATTGTTTCATTTTGCGTTGCTTTTTATATTATCATCCCCTACTGCCTTTGGTGGAGAAGGAAATGGCAACCCACTCCAGTGTTCTTGCCTGGAGAATCCCAGGGATGGGGGAGCCTGGTGGGCTGCTGTCTATGGGGTTGCACAGAGTCGGACACGACTGAAGCGACTTAGCAACAGCAGCAGCAGCAGCAGCAGCAGCAGCAACTGCCTTTGGTATCATCTGTCATGTTCTTTATTACTCTTTCAAATTTAGAAATCTGGATGACAGTTTTTTATATCTCCTATTTTGATAATGATTAATGAAAGTATATAGGTAGATAAGTCAATCAATACCCTACAGAAATTCCTTAGCCACCTTACCTTCGTTAACATACCACTCTGTTGCAGGTTAACCACTGGACAATGACTCCAGTCTGAATCTTGATATTACCTGAAATTTATCATGTTTGAGATAATGAATCATGAAGCAGTCATCACCTAATTCTCTCTACCTCCTACCAGTCTCTAGTACCTTGACATACCTTCTTCCAATGCTTTTTTTTCTCATTCACCTTTTCTATACTATTTGGGCAAGGCCTAGTATAAAACTTAAATAAATAACTCTTTGCTCAACCAGATCTTTATTCCTTTGTATTCTTTTCTTTCATTTTATATCTGACAAAATCTACCATCTCTCTATTGAGCACCCTGGCTTTGCTTTTTCACTTGGGGTACTGAATGCTAGTGAAAATTAAAAAAAAAAAAAAAAAGAAAACTAGTACCATAATAAATTTGTGATCTCCCATCTTAGTCTCATCTTTGTAATTCTTCAAGTGCCTATGTTTTATTTCCCTTACCATTCTCCACAGCAGTCTTCTCATAACCCTGCTGCACATGTACTGTATATTTCCTTAAGAAAAGAAACACTTGAATATCTGCAACCTTTCCTCTGTGTCATTTACTTTTTTGTACTGGCATTTAAATACTTTAATTAACTTTGGTTTGAATTTTAAAAAATATGAATATCCACAATTACTTCAACCTTGTTCCCCATTGCCACCCACCTTCTCTATACCCTTGCTCAGTGGAGAAGGAAATGGCAACCCACTCCAGTACTCTTGCCTGGAGAATCCCATGGACAGAGGAGCCTGGTGGGCTATGGTCCTAGGGGTCGCAGAGAGTCAGATATGACTAAGCATGCATGGAGATAAAACTCCATGACACAGCCCCTCTTTATCTCTTCAAGAATGTCTGTTGCCACTCTGTTCTCTTCCAACCCAGTATTCTTTTGGCATTAAGCTGCTTAAAATACCCCTTCTGTCAGTGCTCCTTTCTCATCTGACTTGTTCTCCATTGTGTCTCATGCTCTTTATTTCTCAGAGCTTAGAACAGTAACTGGTATAAAGCAGGTACCTAGAAAAATCACTGAATATGTAAGTGAACTTTGAAAATGTCTCTTTCTAAACTAGGGTCGATCAGTTATCTTGTAGAGCATCTCCCTGGGTCAGCAATGTTTTTATCCTCATTCTCTGAAATACATTGTTTCTTATGTCCTCCCTGTGCATTTTTCAGCATGATTTTTCACTGATTCTGAACAACTGTCTATGCTTTAGCATATGTTTTCCCCTTGGAACATAATAGTAATAAATATATTTGCTCAATTGGATATAAGTCATGTGATTCTGTTTTGCGAGAATGAGAGTAATCTTTTTTTAATTTTTAAAAATTTGTAAATTTTTAATTGGAAGATAATTGCTTTACAATGTTGTGTTGGTTTCTGCCATACAGGAAGAGATTATTTTTTTTTTATATATGAGGGTAGGAATTAGAGCTTTATTTCTGCAAGATTGGCAGCTTACATTAGATTTAGGCATTTGTTTTATTTGTGACATTTATCTGCGGATTGATGATTGGCATTCAGTTGTGAACCTGAATATAAGGAGGGAAAAGGATCAGGGTTGTTTTCAATATTTGACAAGAACAAGGAGGGAGACTTTGCGGGCTTATAGGAAATAAACAGAAAGCTAAGAGGTCACCAATGTGGAGAGAATAGAAAATAACCTAGTCTGTTTTCCCCGGCGCTAGGACACTTTCTCAGAGCCTTATTTAAATGGTGATGTGCCAATAACAGGAAAAAAAAAAAGTTTTCTCAGGCATATTAGAAAAAATGTGGAAAAATTCTTATAGAAAGCTTTCATTGTGATTTTCAGGCACAATTGGTGTGTGGGTGGTCACTTGTTCAGATTCTTGCTTTCCCATAACCCCATCCTTCCTCCAGTCTTCCCATAGAAGCAGATCTCAACTAAGGAGATAACTGAGGGCATTTTTCTGGAGGAAATATTATTCCTGTCAACTTTGATTTCAAGTGAATTTATTCATAGCTATACACTAGTCTGCTTTGCAATTTGGACTTTTCACTTACATGTAGTCTCAGAAATCATAGACTGAGGGTGTCCCTGAAAAAGCTTTTGAATTTCTAGTGGTTTTTTTTCTTCCTATGCACTTTTACCTAAGCAATATAAATAAGTAAGGTTAACTGAGACCTATAAAAAACATGTTGTTTAGTTGCTAAGTCATGTCTGACTCTTTTGTGATTCCATGGACTGTAGCCCGCCAGGCTCCTCTGTCTATGGGATTCTCCAGGCAAGAATACCAGAGTGTCATTTTGCCTAGAACACAGTATAGTATGTGCCCTCATTAATTTTATTTCTAGGATTTAAAAAAAGTATAACTTCACAAGGAAATTAAAACTGTGTGGAAAAAGCAGCCTTTCTTTCTTTCTTTCTTTTTCTTTTTTTGAGAAGCCTTTCAAACTGGGAAGCTATTAGATTTTACATTTGGTAAATTCTGGTAAGCTGACACATGTAACTGGATATGCTAGATTTTTTCCTTTTTATTGGTTTTTTACATCACTGAAAGAGGTTAATGTATTTCTGTATAACATTTATTGTAGGCAAAACAGGAATAGCTCAGTTGGTAAAGAATCTGCCTGCAGTGCAGGAAACCGTAGTTCAATTCCTGGGTTGGGAAGATCCCAGTATTCTGGCCTAGAGAATTCCATGGACTGTATAGTCTAGGGGGTTGCCAAGAGTCGGACATGACTGAGTGACTTTCACTTTTTTAAACAGGAAAAAACACGAAAAACTAGTTTTCGGTTTTGAAAAACGACTTCCTTGATTGGTCTGAATTGAAGGTGGTGGAAGTCAAGGTTCCCCCTGTCTTACTTGTCCAGAGTGTGTTTATTCCACTTTTTTGTTTCTGTCAGTTGGGGGTGGAATTTTATTTTCTTATTTGACATCTTTCCTTTTCATTTTCCACTTTATATTGCCAAGGGATTAATTAAAAACTATTCATTGATTCACCTGAAGACTTGTTCTTCCCTATACGATGATGAGCAGCTGGGCTTCCCAGGTGTTTCTGTGGTAGTGAATCCACCTACCAAGCAGGAAACAAGGGTTTTATCCCTGGGTTGGGAAGATCCCCTGGAAAAGGATGTGGCAACCCACTCCAATATTCTTGCCTGAGAAATCCCATGGACAGAGGAGCCGGCTACAGTCCATCGGGTACAAGGAGAGGGACAAAACTTAGCCAGTAAACGGCAGCAATACCATACAATGAGCAATGTGTTGGTGGCCTGTTACAAACCAGGGGATGTTCATTGTCTGTTAGGTAATATGCAGTTCTGTTTCTTAAAATGAGCACTGATTTGTGAGGTGACCTTCCTCTCCCATCTGTTTTGGAGCAGGAGGATTTTCCCAGTGGGCTTTATGGTAGGCTAGAGCTGGGCCCTCTGCAGTTTGGTTGGTTTGCCTAATAAAGGACAGGAAAGAGAAGAAGAAATAGCTCTTTGGTGCAGCAAGAATGCCAGTTACATGAAGAGGGCTGGCCCTTTAGTACTGATATGGTCCTCCTACCGAGATGGTGATTAAAAGAACCAAATCCCAGGTCCTACACTGTGTTGGAGGGGAGGATTCCGCCCTCTGCATGATATTCTGGTACTTTGAACTTTGACTATGCCCTTGTGTGGAATAAAACAAAGCCTCAGGGAGCACCTACTCACCCACATTCTTAATCCTGTGTTTATTCTCTGCAAGGATTATTTGCTAGTGTAATTGTGAATCAAAGTGAAAGCCAAACAGAGCTGAGTCATGGTCCTAATTCTTGCCAATGCTAGAATCTGAACCAGATTTTTTTCTTTTCACCATATTAGAGTCAGTGATGGAAAATATCTTTCCTGGGCTAGGCATAGATTCCTTGCCACGTCCTCTGTAACATCACCACTACCTGGTTCCATCGTGTTCCTTTTTATCCATATCATACCCCCTGGAGTGCAAGATGTACACTTTTAATAAATATTACAGAAATCATTAAGTTTTAAAAAAATTCTGACAGGCCAGCAGATATTACGCTTACCAATGCTTGTTTACTTACACTTCCTAATTTCAGTATTTAAATAAGAGAGCTCAAACACTACATACATGTTACGAACTTTGAAACTTCATAGCAATGCTCTATATTCTATGCTCTACAAACTAAGATCATGGCATCTGGTCCCATCATTTCATGGCAAATAGATGGGGAAACAATGGAAACAGTGAGACTTTATTTTCTTGGGCTCCAAAATCACTGTAGATGGTAACTGCAGCCATGACATTAAAAGACGCTTGCTCCTTGGAAGAAAAGTTATGACCAACCTGATGTGGCTGCTGCTGCTAAGTCACTTCAGTTGTGTCTGACTCTGTGCGACCCCATAGATGGCAGCCCACCAGGCTCTGCCATTCCTGAGATTCTCCAGACAAGAACACTGGAGTGGGCTGCCGTTTTCTTCTCCAATGCATAAAACTGAAAAGTGAAAGTGAAGTCATTCAGTCCTGTCCGACTCTTTGCGACCCCATGGACTGCAGCCTACCAGGCTCCTCTGTCCATGGGACTTTCCAGGCAAGAGTACTGGAGTGGGTTGCCATTACCTTCTCTGGCCTAGACAGCATATTAAAAAGCAGAGACATTACTTTGCCAACAAGGGTCCATCTAGTCACAGCTATGGTTTTGCCAGTAGTCATGTGTGGATGTGAGAGCTGGACTATAAAGAAAGCTGAGTGCTAAAGAATTGATGCTTTAAACTGTGGTGTTGGAGAAGACTCTTGAGAGTCCCTTGGACAGCAGAGAGATCCAACCAGTCCATCGTAAAGGAAATCAATCCTGAATATGCATTGGAAGGACTGATGCTAAAGCTGATGTGAAGCCACCTGATGTGAAGAACTGACTCATTTGAAAAGACCCTGATGCTGGGAAAGATTGAAAGTGGGAAGAGAAGGGGACGACAGAGGATGAGAAGGTTGGATGGCCTTACCGACTCAATGGATCTGAGTTTAAGTTAACTCCAGGAGTTGGTGATGGACAGGGAAGCCTGACGTGCTGCAGTCCGTGGGGCTTCAAAGAGTTGGACATGACTGAGTGACTGAACTGAACTGAACTGAACATTCTAAGCAATGACCTTGCCTTCTAATTTTCAGATATATGCCTCTCTTTTCACACAAAATATGACAATGAAGAGGGTTGATCCCTTCAGATTTAAGATAGCAATTGGAAAGAGGACTCATTAAACACAGGGAAGAGAGGTATTAGAGTCTTAGTTGATTAAATGATTCAAGAAATACCAACACTGGCATGTACAATGAAGGAGACCCAGGTGTTAAGAATAATGTCTAGTATAGAATTCTTACTCTGGTGGCCTCTGTGTGCATGTGTGTGTGTGTTCAATTGCTCAGTTGTGTCTGCCACTTTGTGACTCCAGGGACTGTAGCCCACCAGGTTCCTCTGTCCATGAAATTTTCCAAGCAAGAATACTGGAATGGTTGCCATTTCCTATTCCAAATGGATCTTCCCAACCCAGGGATTGAACCTGGCTCTCCTGCATTGATTGGCAGATTCTTTACCATTTCGCCACCCACTAATTCTGTAAACAGTTACAGTTGCCATCAACATGCACCTAGATTATAATTGACCTTATAATTTATTAATAATTTCTGAATTATCAGGTGCATTTACCTTTCATCATTTCTTATCATTTTCAGCCTCTTCAGCATTAGCTATTTTTGATAGCTTCACTCACTGTTACATTTCTATCCTCTGTCATGTGTTAAGAATGCACTACTATAGCATCATTTCTATTTATTCAAGCAGTCAAAAGCATTTAATGACCATTATTTGCCAGGCACTCAGAAAACAATGCTATTCAAACACATAAATAGTTTCTGTCCCTACTGACCTTATAGTTTAGGGAGCTGGATTGATATTAATCATTTATTATTTAATTTAATAAATATATTTGGCCACCATTGTGGGAGATGTGGGTTCGATCCCTGGGTCAGGAAGATCCCCTGGATAAGGAAATGGTAGCCCACTCCAGAACTGTTGCCTGGAAAATTACATGGACAGAGAAGCCTGGTAAGCGGCAGTCCATGGGATCGCAAAGAGTCAGACATGACTGAGTAACTTCACTCCACTTCACTTCAGACTACCTATGTGGTGTGAAGTTCTATTCTAGGCATCAGAAATGGAGTGTAAAAAATAGGACATTGAAAAACTTAAATTTTCTTAGAGGAGTTGTCAGTTATGTCGGACTCTGTAACCCTATGGGCTATAGGCTGCCAGGCTCCTCTGTCTGTGTGAATTTCACTGTCTCACCTAGGAAGCTCAACAATGAAATACATAATTTTATATATGAGTGTCATGAAGAAAACTAAAGACAAGAAGAACGTGATAGAGAACAGGTTTTAATTTAAATACTGTACTGTTTTATATTTATTTTAAAAATTTGTCCCATTTTCTGTATACATATTATGTTTGAAATTCTTTATTCTAGTATAGGTGATTTACAGTGCTGGTTGAGTTTTAGGTGTACAGCAAAGTGATTCAGTTTTATGTATGTGTATATATATATATATATATATATAGGTGTGTGTATGTCTTTTTCATAGTCTTTTCCATCATGATGTATTATAGGATATTGAATAAAGTTCCCTGCACTCAACAGTAGAACCTTGTTGTTTATCTACTTTGTATATAATAGTTTAAAATGTTTTTGATGTATTCAAGAGGTGGTATTAAGTAGGCAGTTAGGTCAACAAAGTTGAAATTAAGGGAAGTTGTTGGAAACAAAAAAATGTGAGCATCAACAAGTCAAATGAACAAACCAAGCCAAGCAAAAACAGAGATACAGGGAAGGGAGTAGTGGTTACCAGAGGAGGAGGGTTGGGAAGGAAGAAGTGGGTAAAGGGGATCAATTATACAGTGATGGGTGGAAACTACACTGCTGGTCATGGTCATTGTGCAGGGTGTACAGAAATAGAAATGGTGTTGTATGCATGAAATTCCTATAATGTTATAAATCAGTGTTACCTCAGTTTGAAAAAGTGAACATGTGTACAGACCTGGAACCAAGGGAGGTCACCTAGAGGTTGAATGTAGGTAAAGAAAGTCCAGTGCTGAGCCTTGGGGTAAACTAACATTTCACGGGATAGAGAAGAGGTGGGAGAATCTACAAAAACGACTGAGAAGGAGCGGCAGGAGCTAGCCAGGAGAGCGTATCACTACTTCCCAGGATGCCAAGTAAGAAAGTGTTTCAGTACGGTCTGCTGAAATGTGCAGTTGCCACTGAGAAGACCAGCAAGATAGCTAGCTACAGGTCGATCACAGGATTGCAAGAGAGGGTTCTTGGTTGACCTTGCAATGGGCAATTTCAGGGGGGTGGTGGGGCAAAAGTCAGACTGAAGCAGACTGAAAGAAGACGAATTAAATACCAGTGCAAGTAAGTTGGGAAATCACATACAAAATGAATGGTCCAAATATAACAGTATTACTTGACCCAGTCAAGAGGGCTTGAATGTTTTATGAAGTGATTATAAACTGAGGTCTGAAAGTATCAGCTAGATAATAAAGCAGAAATAGACAATGATATAAGAAGAGTTAATTGCATGGCATACTTGATGGGTGAAAGAGAAGTCTTTTCAGTTTGGAGTGAGTATGTATGAGCTTAAAGAGGGGTCAGATGGTATAAAGCTGCGTTAAGGGAGCTGCTGTTAAGGAGACAATATTATCTATTTTGATTAGATTACTCTAGCTGTAGTGTGTATAGAATGAATAGCAGGTTGATGGCAGTTGAGTAACCCATTAGCAAGGCATTGTGGTGAGAAAGGTTAGTGATTTTTTTCGCCTAGTTTATAGCAGTTATAGTGAAAGTCGTCGTTGTTGTTCAGCTGCTAATTCATGTCCGACTCTTTGCGACCTCGTGTGAAAAATGGAAACCTTAGAACCACTGGTGAACTGCAGCATGCCAGGCTTCCCTGTCCTCCACTCTATCCCAGAGTGTGCTCATACTTACACCCTTTAAGTCGGTGATACCATCCAACCACTGTATCTTCTGCTGTCCCCTTCTCCTTCCGCCCTCTATATTTGCCCAGCATCAGGGTCTTTCCCAATGAGTCAGTTCTTTGCATCAGGTGGCCAAAGGAGCTTCAGCATCAGTCCTTCCAGTGCATATTCAGGGTTGATTTTCTTTAGGATTGACTGATTTGATCTCCTTTGCTGTCCAAGGGAGATAAAGATAAATCTGAGTGATATTTATGAACTGTGAATAGTGCTTATAGCAATCTGGTTATGAGATGATGAGGAAATGATGTAGAGAAGTTGAAATGAGCTCTAAACTTTTATCATTTGGTGTAGAGAGGCAGTACCTTGGTACCAAATGGAGAGAAAATTGGAGCAGGATTCTAGGGGTTTGCTATTAATTTTGTGGGCCTTAATGAATTCAGTTGCATTTGAGAGACTTTTGAGCCCTCTTCATCTGCCTACTAGAATTTTCTGTCATCCTACTGACTTCTCAAGAGTATTATTAAAACTTAGTTTATTTTTATCCTCCCAACTTTCTCCTTTCCATGATCCCAGGCTCAGTCACCTAAATGTCCCCTCTTCCTGGTACCCTCTCAGCTTCCATATTAGCTGACTCAAGATCAAGCCTCTTGATCTTTCCTATCTGTTCTCTCTCACATTTTTTTCCTTCTTTTACATTTTTTACACAACCAGGCAATTTCAAACTCTTAAATTTTACTCATCTGTACTCTTAACCTGCTATGTAGTGTCTTCATTTTCAATCCATTCCTTGCTTTGTACTTCTTTTTTAATCCTCCATATCAAATTTTCAGTGTAAGATTCTGACTTTCTCATGTCTGTGCTCAAAATAATTCAGTGTCTCCCCATTTACTTTGAAATAAGCCATAAGTTCCCCTCGGGTTTGCATTCAGCTAAAAATAAATAAATAAATAAAATTGTTGATTTTCTTTAACTTGCTACACTGTCTAAGGCAACGCTTAGGTTTAAATCTTGACTTTAGCAATTACCAGTTGTGTGATTTGGGTTGCATTGGTTAGTTACAATTTTCTGTTTTTCAAATGGGGTTAATAAAAGCAACTCATTTTACATGGTTGTTTTAATGTCAAAATACATGAAATTCTCTTTGCACAGCCCCTGGCACAAAGCTGACACACATTTAATACAAATTCTGGGATAATTCTGTGAGTCTTGCACTATGTACCTGCTCTGTATGCAGACACAGATTTAACCACATCGTGAACGCACCTTTTAATTCCCTTTGGTGCCATATTAGACTCCTTCCCTGATGGCTCAGTGGGTAACAAATCCACCTGCTAATACACGAGACAGAGGAGATGTAAATTGTGACTAAACAACACAACCCAAATCATGCAACTGGTTTAAGTGCTAAAGTCAAGATTTGAACCTAAGCATTGGAGAAGGAAATGGCAACCCACTCCAGTATTCTTGCCTGGAGAATCCCATGGACAGAGGAGCCTGGCGGGCTACAGTCCACAGGGTCTTGAAGAGTCGGACACGACTGAGCGACGTCACTTTCACTTTCACTTTTTATTGCCTTAGACAGGGTAGCAAGTTAAAGAAAATCAGCAGTTTTGATCCCTGTATCAGGAAGATCCCCTGGAGGAGGAAATGGCAACCCACTCCTGTATTCTTGCCTAGAGAATCCCGTGGATAGACGAGCCTGGTGGACTTCCATGGTAGACTACCAAAGAGTCGGACGTGGAGCACATGGCGTATGGCACATACTTCTGCCTAGAATGCTTTCTCCTTCTCTTGGCAGATTCTCCCCCCAACACAATTTCTTCCTGTTTGAATTATTTCATATCTTGAAGGAACAGGTCCATTTTCTCTCTCTCACTCTCTCCTCTCCCTTCCCCTCCCTGTTTACTTCTCTCTCCCTCTTATAAGCGTTCCTCATTCAGCCCTTCCCCTCCCCAGTCTCAGGTTCTGTTCCCCCACATGTTTATATACGTCAACATGTAACATCTTACAGAAAAACTCAAGTGAACATTTTGCCCAACCCAGTATCTTATCAGCTCTTTGTCTGTAGCCTCGTCTGTTGCTTTCTTGCCTTAACCACCCAGTGGTCCTTGAACATAGGAAATTTATTTGTGTAGCATCCATAGTGTTTCCAGTATTTGTAAAGAAATGAGTATGGTGTAAGTGGGCAATTCCTTCAATCACCTGTACATATTTTCTCTTTTCCTTCTCACACACTGATTTTGGCTCTACTCCACATCCAGAAACATCAAATTACCTGTCCCAGATCTTTTTCCTTAAGGATAGGAGCTTTTAAGTCAGCAGGCTTCTAAACCAATCATTGCTAATGTGTTTTCCTGTGCTCTCAGGAACTCTGAGTACATTTAACTAAGCCCTTCTGGCAACAATGGGCCTGCTTTTGTGTTCCAAGTCATTAGTTGGGGGATTTTTTGGTGTCTTTTTCTCCCAGTTATTCATAATTTGGAGGAAGCAGTCTTAGCAGAGGTAGCCAAACAGCCGGCTTAATGCTGTTCCACTCAGAGATCTCCAATAATTGGCTTCTTAAAAAAAAAAATGTGTCATAAAAGAAGAATATTTAATATCTTTTCTGTTTCCTGCCTAATTTCCTGTGGTCGAAGTTTTGCCGAGTCCTGGCCTTTGGAGCATGAGCTGCCGGTTTTTAGGGTGTTCCAAAGGCATGAATCAGGATTGATTCTTATTTTATTCATGGCTATACTTGGTGGTAATTTACACAGCCTGAGAAGAGGGTTTATTTTTCCCCTCTGAAGGTTTCAGGGATGTTTTTGTCAGGTTTTGGAAAATGTGCTCCAGGAGCAGTGATAAATTGAGTGCTGCCTTAGAGAAAGTCAGGCTGTCAGGGAACATATTTATCTCCACGTTTGGGAGGCAGGGGCAGGATAAGCACAGACCTTTTAAAAACCTGTGTGAGAACTTTTTAAGGTAAGGGAGAAGGTCAGTCTGACATGGCTTTCCGTCCATTTTGTTTAGAATTTATGGGCTGCCCAGGCATAAAGAATAATCTGAAATCTATGACTATTCAAACATGCATATTTCTTTTTCCTGCAGTAATGCAGAACTGAGGAAGATTGGCTAGTTAAGTTCTGTTTCGGGAATAGATATCCTGATATGAGAAATAACTATATTAAAAAGTACTGTCCCAGGTTTGCTTAAAGCAGATATTGGCCTGTTTTTGTAAACAAAACTTGGGAACATGGCTGAACTCATTTGTTGATATTGTTTGTGGCAGCTTTTGCATGAAAACAGTAGAGTTGTGTAGTCGCAACAGAGACCTTTAGTCCTGCAAAGCCTAAAGTACTTGCTTGGTGACCCTTTAAGAAAAACATCGTTAACTTCTGGCCAAGAAGGACATTTTTTTCTATTCTGTTTTCTAGAATGACATGAATAAGAAGCTTACTCTAATTGTGATAAATGACAGAATTGTGATGGCAGCTCTGTTTATTGTGTGTGTATGTGTTCAGTCACTCAGTTGTGTCTGACTCTTTGTGACCCCATGAACTGTAGCCAGCCAACCTCCTCTGTCCATGGAATTTCCAAGGCAAGAATACTGGAGCAGACTAACATTTCCTCCTCCAGGGGATCTTCCTGACTCAGCGTACCTCCTGCACTGGCAGGCAGATTCTTTACCCATTGGACCACCTGGGAAGCTCATCTATTAATTATTGGTATACTATTTTACTGATTGATTCATTTGTCAGATATAATTGGGTTTAAAATAGGGCTAACAGTGAAAAGACAATAAATTTATATCAGCCTCATCCAACTAAAGTATTGATGAGGGGCTTAATTAGATGTCTCAGAGTTAGGTATTAGTTGTAGAGCTAGACAGTCTACTGGTGTGAGCAAATTGCCATTAAACCTGTAGGTTCAAGATTCTCCAAATTGTTCAAAAGTACAAATGGTCACAGTGGTTAATGTAAAACCACAAAGCCTTAAGTATAAACTCCTAGCAAAAACCCTATAGACTGTCTCACACTCTGCTCTGTCTCTGTCTCTTTCCATCTCTCACATCTCAATCTGTGTGTGTGTATTCTTCCATCTTACATATTCACTCAAAGAAACTAGAAAATTTGAATGTATTAATACTTTATATATATCTACATATTTTGTGTTCTAGTTATGTATTAAATGTTTAAAAGCACTCATTGATGATCATCTAATCAAATATTAGCACTGTGATAGGTACTAAAAGGGAGCACAAAGGCACAACTCCCAAATTTGTCAAATCTTCATAATTGGAGAGGATAAATATTTAATCCTTTTTGGGGTTCTTTAATGGACCAGAACCTAGTGATCTGGAGTTGATGATAAGAAAGTGAAAGAAAGAAAGAGGCTAATATTCTCTGGGTTATGCAGAAAACTAATAAAGCCCTAGGACAGAGCTTGTACCGCTCATGTAGGCACAGGGTGCCCTCTCAAGAATTCTTGAGAGGTCTTGAAAGCCCAGGCAGGAAAATGAGCTTGGCCTCTGCACTCCATGGAATCAGCCAGAAAGAGAGATAGAGAGAGAGAGAAAGAAGTACATGGGGACCCAAGTCTCTGGTGGAACAAAGGTACTTTAATGAATTCTGTGGTGATATATATACCATATTACAAGGTAGCTTCTTCAGATAAAGATCAAAAGACCAGACTTTACAAGTTACCAAGGAAACAAGAGTAATAGAGGCCATAAAGCCAAAAGACAATCCATATCAAAAGAGGGTCTTAGATAATCCCTTTCAGCATAAGGAAAAGCTAATGAAGGAGAGCTCTTCAAGAAAATTAGATACCAAGGGAACATTTTATGCAAAGATGGGCTCAATAAAGGACAGAAATGGTATGGACCTAACAGAAGCAGAAGATATTAAGAAGAGGTGGCAAGAATACACAGAAGAAATGTACAAAAAAGAGCTTCACGACCAAGATAATCACAGTGGTGTGATCACTCACCTAGAGCCAGACATCCTGGAATGTGAAGTCAAGTGGGCCTTAGAAAGCATCACTATGAACAAAGCTAGTGGAGGTGATGGAATTCCAGTGGAGCTATTTCAAATCCTGAAAGATGATGCTGTGAAAGTGGTGCCCTCAATATGCCAGCAAATTTGGAACACTCAGCAGTGGCCACAGGACTGGAAAAGGTCAGTTTTCATTCCAATCCCAAAGAAAGGCAATGCCAAAGAATGCTCAAACTACTGCACAATTGCACTCATCTCACACGGTAGTAAAGTAATGCTCAAAATTCTCCAAGCCAGGCTTCAGCAATACATGAACCATGAACTTCCAGATGTTCAAGCTGGATTTAGAAAAGGCAGAGGAACCAGAGATCAAATTGCCACCATCCTCTGGATCATGGAAAAAGCAAGAGAGTTCCAGAAAAACATCTATTTCTGCTTTATTGACTATGCCAAAGCCTTTGACTGTGTGGATCACAATAAACTGTGGAAAATTCTGAAAGAAATGGGAATACCAGACCACCTGACCTGCCTCTTGAGAAACCTATATGCAGGTCAGGAAGCAACAGTTAGAACTGGACATGGGACAACAGACTGGTTTCAAATAGGAAAAGGAGTACGTCAAGGCTGTATATTGTCACCCTGCTTATTTAACTTCTATGCAGAGTACATCATGAGAAACACTGGGCTGGATGAAGTACAAGCTGGAATCAAGATTGCCAGGAGAAATAGGTTTGTTCAGTAAGTTTGAACAATAGGTTCAATGGGTTTGTTCAATAACCTCACATATGCAGATGATACCACCCTTATGGCAGAAAGTGAAGAGGAACTAACAGCCTCTTGATGAAAGTGAAAGAGGAGAGTGAAAAAGTTGGCTTAAAGCTCAACATTCAGAAAACGAAGATCATGGCATCTGGTCCCATCACTTCATGGGAAATAGATGGGGAAACAGTGGAAACAGTGTCAGACTTTATTTTGGGGGGGCTCCCAAATCACTGCAGATGGTGACTGCAGCCATGAAATTAAAAGACGCTTACTCCTTTGAAGGAAAGTTATGACCAACCTAGATAGCATATTCAAAAGCAGAGATATTACTTTGCCAACAAAGGTCCGTCTAGTCAAGGCTATGGTTTTTCCAATGGTCATGTATGGATGTGAGAGTGGACTGTGAAGAAAGCTAAGCATTGAAGAATTGATGCTTTTGAACTGTGGTGTTGGAGAAGACTCTTGAACTGCAGGAGATCTAACCAGTACATTCTAAAGGAGACCAGCCCTGGTTGTTCATTGGAGGGACTAATGCTAAAGCTGAAACTCCAATACTTTGGCCACCTCATGCGAAGAGTTGACTCCTTGGAAAAGACCCAGATGCTGGGAGGGATTAGGGGCAGGAGCAGAAGGGGACAACAGAGGATGAGATGGCTGGATGGCATTACCGACTCAGTGGACATGATTTTGAGTGAACTCTGGGAGTTGGTGATGGATAGGGAGGACTGGTGTGCTGCTATTCATGGGGTCGCAAAGAGTCAGACACAGCTGAGCGACTTAAATGAACTGAACTGAACTGAACTGAACTGAATGAAGGCAATCCTATGGAAGAATCCCATCTCTTTGATCTCAGTCCTGGGAGTGGCTTGCCACTCTGCTTGCTCCTATCAGGAACTGATAAGGAACAGAGGGCTCAAGAGAGATAGGAAACAGCACACAGGAATCCTACTGTTAAACATTCCCTGACAATACATCACAGACAAATTCATACTTTCACATGCATGTATATTTTTTTCTCCCATTTATCTATCTATCTGAGAGGAAAGGCACAAATCTTAAGCGTATGACTCCATGAAATACAAGCTGCACACACCCATGTAGCCAAGCCAGATCAAGAAACAGAAAATTCCCATTGTTCCCCTAGATGTCCCATCCTCGTCATCCCCATCCTTCAGGGAAAAGCACTGCCTGACTTCTAACCTCAGAGATTCAGGCCTGAAATTCTGAAAGCACTGAGTTTCTGATACACACAAATCAGGACCTGTGCATGTCTGCCATCCTTTGAGAAACAGATCTTGGTTGTCCTGGGTGTGTGTACTCCCTTCTCCAGGCAACAGGAGCAGATTGACTTGCCTGGTTTGGCCACCTGCCTGGCCTGCTGATTGCAACACTTGTCTTTTTGCATCTTTTGATGGCAGTTTCAAAGTCTTGGTACATTTGACCACGTTGAGGCTTTTGTCTTTTGTGTAACAAGGTAGTGTTAGGGATAAATAAGTACATCAAAAAGGAAAAAAAAATATATGTAAAATAACAGATTTATCATGGGCCATATACAGAAGGTAAAAACAGAGTTTGTTATAGGGCATGATCATTTGGACAGAAGAGTTACAGAATCTTTTTCTAATAAAGTAATTATTTAGCTAAGGCAAAAAGTGAGAAGGAAAAAACAAGATGAGAGGAGAAAATATATCCCAGAGAAGTCTCTTTATACATTCATAATTATACTAAGTACTTCACTGTGGGACTTCCCTGACAGTGAAAAATCTGCCTCCTTTGCAGGAGACCCCGGTTCAATCCCTGGGTTAGGAAGATCCCCTGGAGAAGGGAATGACAACCCACTCCAGTAGTCTTGCCTGGAGAATCCCATGGACAGGAACCCGGTGGGCTACCGGCCATGGGGTCCCAAGGAGTCGGGCATGACTGAGCAACTAACACTTTTACTTCACTTTTTTTTTCCACTTCACTCTACTAATCCCATTAATTTTTTTCTGTTTGAGTCTTGGCGACCCCATGGACTATACCTGCCAGGCTCCTCCATCCATGGGATTTTCCAGGCAAGATTATTGGAGTGGGTTGCCATTTCCTTCTCTAGGGGATAGTCCCAACCCAGGGATTGAACCTGGGTCTCCTGCCTTGCAGACAGACTCTTTACCGTCTGAGCCACAAGGGGGCTTCTAAAAGCTTGTTTTTATATGCTTAAAAGGACACTTAAGTTTTCCATTCTCCTTAAATTTTCAGCCATTACTTTTCATGCAATTCTCAGATCACTGGAGCTGCTATTTCATGTAGAAACATGTAACAGAAATTCAAACATTTGAAACAGGAAATACAGCACTCCCTACCAAATTACAGAATGATTCCATCCCCACCCCTCCTTCTTTCTGCTAGTATGAGAGAAAGATTTGGTCCTCCTGTGGAGTCTAACGGTCTCAGCATTTGTGGTTGTTTGGTTGTGACTGTCATGTCCAACTCTGGGACCCCATGGACTGTAGCATGCAAGGCTTCCCTGTCCTTCACTATCTCCCAGAGTTTGCTCAAACTCATGTCCATGGATTCAGGGATGGCATCCAACCATCTCATCCTCTGTTGCCCCCTTCTCCTCCTGCCCTCTATCTTTCCCAGCATCAGGGTCTCAGAATACACTCTGCCAGACTCTCTCCCCTTCTGTGGACTGCCTTGTTTCCCTTAATAAGTCTCATTCGTTCTTTGTCTTATCCTTTATCCTCTTTCTTCCTCATTCTCTCAAATATATTTAGTTTCTGTCTTCTTACTTCCAAACTCCCCTACTGTTTATTTTCATCATTCTATTTGAAACCACCACATTCTCTTTCTTATGAAACTTCTGTTAAAGCTGAAGTATCTATTACTTCCAAATTCCCCCAAATTTCCTTGTGTTCTTTGGCAGTATGTGTGTGTGTGTGTATGGTTTCTTTGATTGTATTTTTGGGAAGAACCTTGACGTGAGATCTAACCTCTTAATATTTTAAAGTGCACAATAAAAATTCTGCTATATAAGATAAGTAAGTTCTAGAGATCTAGTGTACAAGATTAGTACCTATAGTTAACTTCTTGAAATTTAAATCATGTGTATGTACTAATTTCAGAGAACGCAATGGCACCCCACTCCAGTACTCTTGCCTGGGAAATCCCATGGACGGAGGAGCCTCGTAGGCTGCAGTCCATGGGGTCGCAAAGAGTTGGACACGACTGAGCGACTTCACTTTCACTTTTCACTTTCATGCATTGGAGAAGGAAATGGCAACCCACTCCATATTCTTGCCTGGAGAATCCCAGGAATGGGAGCCTGGTGGCCTGCCGTCTATGGGGTCGCACAGAGTCGGACACGACTGAAGTGACTTAGCAGCATGTACTAATTTAAATAATGTGTCTGTGTATGTGTATATATCCATATGTACAGTTAAATATATAAAACAAAAAGTGTGTATACATGTATATGTGTATATAATAAATGCAGAATATTCATAGCAAAAAATATGACTTTCATGGAAGTGACTCAATATGAGCTCATTCCAAAGATTTTATTCACTTCATCAGTTACTGAAGGACCTAGTAAAATGCCCAGAATGATTCAAAAGAGAATTAGACAGTGTTGAAATTTACAGAGTTGGTCACTTAGGACTGAAAAATTAACTAAATGAAAGATACAAAAGTGGTTATTATAGTCATACAAAGTAACAAATAATAGCAGTTGAGTTTTGTCATAGAAGTCATTTCTAGTTCTCCTAGACAAAAATCATTTAAAATTTTCTCAAAGAAGGGTCATCGGCATTTCAATCAGTTCTACAAGTTAACCTTTACTTTTAGGTAGTTGCAGCATATCTTGGTCAATAATAAATAGGAAGCTGAACAAAAGTACCCAGCCCTGGAAAGTAAAAAAATCTCCCCTTTGGGTGTGTCTGGTATATAGCAGCCAACCACTATACAGAAATAACACCAGGTAATCCTTTGGCTGTTTCCAAATAGAGACAGAAGTGCATGACTTGATTTTTCTGTGTATAGTCTTAACTCCTATTATTTTCCCTAGGAAATTGTAAAATGTTATAAATATTTTGACAGTTTTATTAGATAGAAATTTAAATCATCTTTATGAAAAAGGTATCAATTAAAATTTTAAAAATGATTTGTTGGGAGGAAATACATAGTGCAAAATTCTCTCATGTTCAATGATGTGTAAAAAACAATTTTAGAAAAGATGATAGAGCTATAGAAAGAACAAATTATAAAAGTGATTCTGATAGCTAAGAATATGAAATGATCCCGGTCTCAACTGTTGTCATAGAAACAAAATGATGACCATACCACCAGCACCACCAACAATAATATAATTCAGAATTCACCCATTAGATTGGAGAAATTTAAAAACACTTAAATGCTTCCAGTATTGACAAGGATATAAAGAAATTGCTCTTAGGAACTGTCAGCAATTCTGTAAATGCTGTGGAAAATTTGAAAAACATCTTGCTATAACTTATTAAAATTCAAATTTCCCATCATTTTTTGGCCCAACAGCTCCACTAATTTTTATTCAGTAAAGATATCTGAACATAAAGTATGACAGTGGTTTTTTAATTGTGGCATTATCTATTATAGCATAAAACTGGAAATAAGAGCAAATAAGCATCAATAGATATTATTGAGTAAATTATACTTCCATACATGTAATATTCAGTGGATACAGAGAATGTTAGAATCACCGTATGTCTTTTCTGTTTTAAAAGTAATAATGGTAAACTATGGAATGTGTAGCTTATGATCAACTATTTTTTTCTTCCAGTTTTATTGAGATTATAATGGACATATGGTATTGTATAAGCCTGAGGTATACAGCATAGTGATTTGACTTACATGAAGATCATATCTTTAAAAGAGAAAAAACATCTAAGAGTAGAGCGTTAAGTATTTCCTATTTATGATGAGGTTGTATCAGCAGAGAAAAGTTACACACAAAATTTTACCAGTGATCAGATTGCAGTTATGAGACTGATATGAGGCTCCAAAATACATTTTTAAATTTGATAATTTAGCATTTTGTTTAAAAGAACATTAATGTTTTTGAGTTTACATGTAAATTTATCTTTCAAGGCACTTCTTATGGCATGAAGAATGCAATCTAAACTTCTTTCCCCATCTGTAAGTCTTTTGTGATTCACTTCTGCTCCAACTTGACCTTGAGCAACTCTAGTACTCCATAACAGCCTTGAGGAATAATATCTAATTTTTAATTTATTTTGAAAAAGAGTAATTCTTTCTTAACTTAAACACTTTCTATTCACTACCATACACTCTTGCTGGAACCATATTTCCCGAAATTTTTTTGGCTGATTCACTCTGTCACTTGCCTATAATTGTCACTTTGATCCTTTAGTAGAAATTAGGTCCCCCAGTCATGAATTCTCAGAAGGATTCCGGAGAATTTAGTTTTTTAATAGAAACCAAATCGACCTCATATGAAGCTCAGAATTGCTAATATGAAGATTTTGAGCATGCGCTGCAAGATGAACTAGATAAATATTCATTAAATGTAATTTTTAAAAAGTAGAGCCCTATTATGAGAGAAAACAAGGGTCAGGTGTACAATTCTGGACTGTATCATTTAGAAAGGATTTTGACTTATCATGCAAAAGTCTCGTGTGGCAAGATTATTTCAACATAGTATTAATTTGCCTTGGATAAGAATGACTGTCCTTGCTTGATCTTTATTCTCAACTATAAGGTAGTTGGAAACATTTTCATTGGATAAAAGAAGGGAGTTTTATAAATTTGTTTACTAGCCTAAATATTTAAGATCATAGGCCTATTTTTTGGACTTTATAGACTTAGGTTGTTTCAGATTTTAAAAAAAGGTTTGACTATTTGGTTTAGAACCTTCTAAAGACAAATATTTAGATAGAATGAAGCATTATGTTGGATGTTCTGACAAGATGAAGTATAAACTATCCAACTAACTTGGAAGAAGAGTTAAGTGTTTTATATTTAGGGGGCAAACTCCCACTGAAGTAATAGAAACAGTCTCTTTCCAATGATTTATCTGACCAGAGTCATGTACTGAATGCAAAGAGTGGAAGCTTATCATATTAAATTGTCGCATTAGATAGGCTTGGCTAGCTAACCATAGACAAATCATATCTTAAGAGGATATCCTTTACCTTGGTTATGAATATTTTTAAAATAATGTTATTTTTATTTACTTTCTGACTGTGCTGGGTCTCCAATTCTGCACAGGGTTGTCTCTTATTTGTGGCAAGCAGGGGCTACCCCCTGTTAGTGGTGTGCAGGCTTCTCATTGTGGCGGCTCCTCTTGCTGCCGGAGCGTGGGCTCTAGGGTTGTGGGCTTCAGTAGCGGCAGCACGCAAGCTCAGTAGTTTCGGCTCTCAGGCTCCAGAGCACAGGCTCAGTAGCATTTGCTCCACGGCATGTGGGATCTTCCCAGATCAGGGGTCAAACCCATGTTTCCTGCATTGGCAGGTGGATTCCTCATCGCTGAGCCAACAGGGAAGCCCAGGTGATGAATATTTTGAAACACATCACTATAGATCTTTTTATTTGTTTTGTTTGGAAAGAGTTACATTACCCTGAGCTGTGAGCCTTGATATACAATACATCCTTAATAAAACAGATGTATCAGAAATCTGTATGATAGATTTTTCTGTCTGGTTACATGAGGCTGTGAGTATACCATTCATTATCAAAGAAAGGCATGAATTTTCGTGTCCTAAAATAGAATGATTTATAGAACTATAGGTTTTATTTTGGTGGTGATGTTTAAATAGTTGTTGGGTTTTTGATACAAGTCGAATGGCCTGGGGAGATCTTATGACCTATGCTCCTAAGCTAAAATACATGCAAGATATAAAATTAATTCAATAGGAGGGAAGCAAAATTAGTATGTAAGATATTTGAATAGATCACATAATATAAAAATATTTGCATCTGAGTTTTTTATACCCAATAAAAATATAGTTTATGAACAACTATTCACCAGCTTACAAATTATGTGTATATAGTTGTATAACTACTCTAGTTGCTGACATCACTTAAAGCTTCAGTGCAAGAACATTAGTCCAAGTTTTACTCTCCATTATTCTTTATGGATACAGATGAAATAAACGGAAAGGTGGAAGTGTTAAATTCTGGATTATTTTTGGCATAAAGTTTTCTAGTTCATTTGATTTATAGATGCATATGTATAACAGTCAGACATAAAAAATTTGTTGACAGACTTTATTTGTATATGTACACAGTTCACTGATAAAATATTATCAGCTTCCCCATTAATTGGACAATTTCAAAGTCACTGTAAGTTAAAATGAAAGGTTTATTTCTGTCCCTTCTGTAAAAATTGGCACCAATATGAATTCTTTTTTTGGACACATATAAATTAGGCACTAGAGTTACAAAAAATCATAAAATGACAATCAGTCCCTCAAAGCAAGGGCTTTGGTTTAATTCTCCTATATATAGTTTTTCCTCATGACAAATCAGCATATTTTCAAAAGCTTCAAGGGACTATTTTTTTGTAGAACTCTGCTCTGTGGAGAGTTACTTCATTATCCCCTAGGAAAAGTTTCTTTAGTAAATAAACAGTGAGCATCAATCACAAGCTTGATATTCTGGAGAACATTCCAAAGCTAAAGAAGGTATATATATAAGTTATAAGCCACTGACACATGCAAACCAGCACCAGCTGCGCACAAGGGTGATGGAAGTGCAGTGCCCAAGTGATTACCCAAAACAGGGCTTTTCAAAAGAATATATCAGTAGGAATGAGACCAAAAATTTGGTTCAATTTCAGCAATAATATCGTAGACCTTAAATTACATATGTGAATTCTCAGAGACAACAGTAATGATATACAGTAGTTACGAAACTTCCCTTAGCATCCCCAGCATTGTTTCACAAGGAGAAAAACTCTTAACTAAAACTGTGGTCGAGACTTCCCTGGTGGTACAGTGGATTGGAATCCGCCTGCCAATGCAGGGGACATGGACTCAGGCCCTGGTCCAGAAAGAGCCCATGTGCTATGGAGCAACTAAGCCCGGGTGCCGCAACTACTGAGCCCGTGCTCTAGAGCCCGCGAGCAGCAGCTACAGAGCCCGCGCTCTAGAGCCCTCGAGTCACAGCTACAGAGCCCGCAAGCCGCAGCTACAGAGCCCGCGAGCGGCGGCTACAGAGCCCGCGAGCCACAGCTACAGAGCCCGTGAGCCGTGGCTACAGAGCCCACGAGCCGTAGCTACAGAGCCTGCACTCTAGAGCCCGCGAGCCACAGCTACAGAGCCCGTGAGCCGTGGCTACAGAGCCCGTGAGCCACAGCTACAGAGCCCATGAGCCACAGCTACAGAGCCCGTGAGCCACAGCTACAGAGCCCATGAGCCGTAGCTACAGAGCCCGCGCTCTAGAGCCCACGAGCCACAACTACAGAGCCCGTGAGCCGTGGCTACAGAGCCCGCGAGCCGCGGCTACAGAGCCTGCGAGCCACAACTACAGAGCCTGCGAGCCGCGGCTACAGAGCCCGCGAGCCGTGGCTGCTGAAGCCTGTGTGCCTAGAGCCTGTGCTCTGCAGTGAGAGCAGCCACCCCACTGAGTAGCCCCTGCCTGCCACAACTGGAGAAAAGCCTGCACAGCACAAATACCAGCACAGACAAACATCAATGAATGAATGAGTTTAGAAAACTGTGGTCATGTAAGTCCTCTTAATTTTTTCACGTGATGTCTAAAACTATTAATGTCCTTTTATTATCTTCTCAGCACTAAGCACAGTTCTTAGCACCGAAAAAGCTTCGAGATCTTGAAACGGCGAACATTAAGAAATTTTTATTTTCTAAAACAGAATTTGGTGGCTGTTACTAATCTTCATTAAAGGATACACAGGATATGAGGGCAGTAGTTTGACATAAAAGTTTTTCATGATTTGATTCTATTGATGACAATTATTTACATTGAATATACTATAGATAGTGCTAGGCACAGTAGATTTGGAGTACAGAACATGTATGTGGCCTGTTTGTTAAGGAGACATGCCCATGTCACCAAATGACACTGTACAGCATCCTGCAGTTCATCTTGAGCACCAGCTGTACAGGAAATTCAGAAATGCAGGTGAGTTACGTTGAGTTAAATTTGTTGCAATTTACAATTAAAAAAAACAGTATAAAGCTGATACAGTAGTACTGATATAAATAAGCATGAAAACCTAACAAATATAACAAAAACAGCTGAGGAAAATTATTTGGGTTCTAGCTTGACTCTTCTTAGTTTTCAAGGCAAAAATGTAGCCACAACAGTTATTTACTGGAATGATGCTTAATAGTGTATTAGGAAAGATAATTTCTTTCTATCTTAATATGAATGATTGTGAGTTAAGGATATGGTATGTGTGTACTAAATCTAACATTTAGCATGTATGTACATATTCATTCACATTAATTTCTAAATGGTATTCATAAGACATTGTATCAGTAGTTACCAGAAACATTTTTATTTTACAGAGGGGTGCAAATTGGTATAGTTCAAATATAAAACATTCACTTACCTCTGTGGCTTAATGAGAAAAAGCATGATGACTTCTAAAAAGTGAGTGTTAAAATATTCTTAGATTTTAAAGATACAAGCAGATATAGGAAGCAGAATTTCCCTTCCAAAATAAAGGAAGTGGTTTTGGCATTTAGTGAGGATGCCTGAAAAAGAATAGAAAGTCCTAGATGGCAAATAACTTTAGAGGAACAGAACTTCTTTTGTCTGCAGCTTGTAGAGACAGCTTCATTTCTTCATCGTCACTTCTGTTAATATGTTATTGATCGAACTGTGGTTAAATTCTTATTCTTTGAATGCTGTTCTGGATTTCAGGTAAATTCATTTTAACTCAGGGAAATTCATCATGCTGAAATTGTTAATGACACATCGAACTCCTCTGTAGATAATGAGCATTATTTTCTCACACAGAAGGAAAATCCCTTACCATGCAAAGATGCTTATGGAATTATGCAAAAATATCTAGTCATTTAATTTTCTTCCCATAAGCTAGCAAGATGAAAAAAGGGTTTGGGAAAGGAAGATATTGCAAAGCTATTTTTTCTTCCTTCTTATTTTAGAGGAACAACTTGAAAATTTACATTCAGGGGACTGTGTGATCTAAGTTTTTCGTTGTCTCTAATAATAAATCCATGTAGGGGGACTGATTTCAAATAATGCCTCAAAGCTCAGGCTATAATGAATCTTGTTGTAATTGTTACTTTTTTCCAGTTGTTACTGAAAAAAAGCCCTATTTCAGATGACTTAAATCTTTTGTAGTGATACTCTCCTTTTTATCATATATGTATATTCAGTATTTTAACTGTATGTTAATGTTTAGTATTATCTATTAGCAATATCATATTGCTTACTGTATTTTAAAGTAATATAATATTTTTCTTGATTATAAACTCATGGTGAGATTTTGTAGATAACAAAATTGAAATTCTCATGCATTAATCCATCTGATATATTAGGACAAATGGAGGTAAACAGTTTGTTTGTGTTATTACCCTTAATGGATTGAATCTGAAATATGGAAAGTATATTCTATTTCCAGTGCTAAGCTGTATCAACTAACTTTTCTCCACAAAAATTGCATTATAGTGAATGCATGTCTACTGAAATGATCCATGAGTTCAATTATGATAAAATAAATCCTGATTAAAGAGAAGTAAATGGGGCAACTAAAGAAATAGAGCAGAGGAACTCAGGTCCTTATTTTATCATCATTTTCAAAACAGATTTCTCAAGGACAGGTGTGTGAGTATGTGTGTATGTCTGTGTGTGTGTGTGAGTTTGCACATGCACACATGCATGGACAAGCACACTTACATAGGTAATACTGCGGGATAACAGGATAAGTCTCTTCAACTAGAGAAATTCATTCTCTGATGCATTGACCGAACTAGTAGAATTTTATTCAGAGGACAAAAAGCTATTACTAAGAATATTTAAAAATCACAACTGTATATTTTTTATTCATTGTTAGTTACTCAGCATTCTAGTTTTTCACATTTTGACTAATAAAAATTATTTTTCCGTATCTGTGTACTCACCGCCTATGTAATATTTTATAATTAATTTACTAATGGAATACATAAATACTGCCATTACTGAATCTGCCACTTTTATTTCTTTGAGAAACTGAAACAGTTTTAAATAATTTTCATTCAGTTCAGACATCTTTAGTAATAATGAATTTGTAAGTTTGCACTTTGGTAACTTTCCCCAGGAATAGTGGAGCGCAAAAGTAACTACATCATTGTACACCTATGTGTCATAAAAAACCATGCACATGTGCAAATGTATATATATATAAATGTGTGCTTGCATATATGTATATATGAACATGTGCATGTTTATATATAAAAACATATAAAAACTTAACTGACAGAAAACAACAGAATTCTGTAAAGCAGTTATCCTTCAATTAAAAAGTAATTTAAAAAGTTATTGGGATAGTTGATACTAGGTTGGTGATATTTCTATTTGTTTTGTTATATTTGGAATATTTCACACAAATTCATAAGTATAGTCTTCAAAAAATGTAATCTGTTTGAACTTTTACTATTTGCTATTCTTGAGTAATGTTTACTTGAGTAAATTTCTAAATTTATATCTGTTTTATTATATTCTTCCTTTATGTTTTTATTTGGTCACTGTGATCAAAGTATCAGTTTAGTTCAGTTCAGTTTAGTCACTCAGTGGTGTCCAACTCTTGTGACCCCATGAATCCCAGCATGCCAGGCCTCCCTGCCCATCACCAACTCCTGGAGTTCACTCAAACTCACATCCATCGAGTTGGTGATGCCATCTAGCCATCTCATCCTCTGTCGTCCCCTTTTCCTCCTGCCCCCAATCCCTCCAAGCATCAGAGTCTTTTACAGTGAGTCAACTCTGCATGAGGTGGCCAAAGTATTGGAGTTTCAGCTTTTGCACCAGTCCTTCCAAAGAACACCCAGGGCTGATCTCATTTAGAATGGACAGGTTGGAACTGCTTGCAGTCCAAGGGACTCTCAAGAGTCTTCTCCAACACCACAGTTCAAAAGCATCAATTCTTCAGTGCTCAGCTTTCTTCACAGCCCAACTCTCACATCCATACATGACTACTGGAAAAACCATAGCCTTGACTAGATGGACCTTTGTTGGCAAGGTAGTGTCTCTGCTTTTCAATATGCTGTCTAGGTAGTTCATAACTTTCCTTCCAAGAAGTAAGCGTCTTTTAATTTCATGCTGCAATCACCATCTGCAGTGATTTTGGAGCCCCCAAAATAAAGCCTGAAACTGTTTCCACTGCTTCCCCATCTATTTGCCATGAAGTGATGGAACCAGATGCCATGATCTTCATTTTCTGAATGTTGCGCTTTAAGCCAACTTTGTCACTCTCCTCTTTCACTTTCATCAAGAGGCTTTTAGTTCCTCCTCACTTTCTGCCATAAGGGTGGTGTCATCTGCGTATCTGAAGTGAAGTGAAGTTGCTCAGTCATGTCCGACTCTTTGCAACCCTGTGGACTGCAGCCCAAGAGGCTCCTCTGTCCATGGGATTCTCCAGGCAAGAATACTGGAGTGGGTTGCCATTTCCTTCTCCAGGTGTCATCTGCATATCTGAAGTTATTGATATTTCTCCCGGCAGTCTTGATTTCAGCTTGTGCTTCTTCCAGCCCAGCGTTTCTCATGATATACTCTGCATAGGAGTTAAATAAGCAGGGTAACAATATACAGTCTTGACGTACTCCTTTTCCTATTTGAAACCAGTCTGATGTTCCATGTCCAGTTCTAACTGTTGCTTCCTGACCTGCATATAGGTTTCTCAAGAGGCAGGTCAGGTGGTCTGGTATTCCCATCTCTTGAAGAATTTTCAACAGTTTACTGTGATCCACACACTCAAAGGCTTTGGCATAGTCAATAATGCAGAAATAGATGTTTTTTCTCAAACTCTCTTGCTTTTTCCATGATCCAGCAGATGTTGGCAATTTGATCTCTGGCTCCTCTACCTTTTCTAAAACCAACTTGAACATCAGGAAGTTCACAGTTCACATATTGCTGAAGCCTGGCTTGGAGAATTTTGAGCATGACTTTACTAGCATGTGAGATGAGTGCAATTGTGCAGTAGTTTGAGCATTCTTTGGCATTGCCTTTCTTTGGGATTGGAATGAAAACTGACCTTTTCCAGTCCTGTGGCCACTGCTGAGTTTTCCAAATTTTCTGGCATATTGAGTGCAGCACTTTCACAGCATCATCTTTCAGGATTTGAAATAGCTCCACTGGAATTCCATCACCTCCACTAGCTTTGTTCATAGTGATGCTTTCTAAGGCCCACTTGAATTCACATTCCA
This sequence comes from Ovis aries, assembly GCF_016772045.2. NCBI lineage: Eukaryota > Metazoa > Chordata > Mammalia > Artiodactyla > Bovidae > Ovis > Ovis aries. The sequence goes on along the minus strand of NC_056057.1, from coordinate 24,180,861 downwards.
GGATGTCTGGCTCTAGGTGAGTGATCATACCATCGTGATTATCTTGGTTGTGAAGATCTTTTCTGTACAGTTCTTCTGAGTATTCTTGCCACCTCTTCTGAATATCTTCTGCTTCTGTTAGGTCCATACCATTTCTGTCCTTTATTGAGCCCAACTTTGCATGAAATGTTCCCTTGGTATCTCTAGTTTTCTTGAAGAGATCTCTAGTCTTTCCCATTCTGTTGTTTTCCTCTATTTCTTTGCATTCATGGCTGAGGAAGGCTTTCTTATCTCTTCTTGCTATTCTTTGGAACTCTGCATTCAGATGCTTATATCTTTCCCTTTCTCCTTTGCTTTTCACTTCTCTTCTTTTCACAGCTATTTGTAAGGCCTCCCCAGACAGCCATTTTGGGTTTTTTTTTTTTTTGCATTTCTTTTCCATGGCGATGTTCTTATCCCTGTCTCCTGTACAATGTCACCAACCTCAGTCCATAGTTCATCAGGCACTCTGTACAATGTCACCAACCTCAGTCCATAGCTCATCAGGCACTCTATCTATCAGATCTAGTCCCTTGAATCTATTTTTCACTTCCACTGTATAATCATAAGGGATTTGATTTAGGTCATACCTGAATGGTCTAGTGGTTTTCCCTACTTTCTTCAATTTAAGTCTGAATTTGGCAATAAGGAGCTCATGGCCTGAGCCATAGTCAGCTCCTGGTCTTGTTTTTCTGACTGTATAGAGCTTCTCCATCTTTGGCTGCAAAGAATATAATCAATCTGATTTTGGTTTTGACCATCTGGTGATGTCCATGTACAGAGTGTTCTCTTGTGTTGTTTGAAGAGGGTGTTTACTATGACCACTGCATTCTCTTGGCAAAACTCTGTTAGCCTTTGCCCTGCTTCATTCTGTGTTCCAAGGGCAAATTTGCCTGTTGCTCCATGTGTTTCTTGACATCCTACTTTTGCATTCCAGTCCCCCATAATGAAAAGGACATCTTTTTGGGTGTTAGTTCTAAAAGGTTTGTAGGTCTTCATAAAACCATTCAACTTCAGCTTCTCCAGTGTTACTGGTTGGGGTATAGACTTGGATTACTTGATATTGAATGGTTTGTACTGGAAACGAACAGAGATCATTTTGTCGTTTTGAGATTGCATCCAAGTACTGCATTTTAGACTCTTTTGTTGACCATGATGGCTACTCCATTTCTTCCAAGGGATTCCTGCCCACAGTAGTAGATATAATGGCCATCTGAGTTAAATTCACCCATTCCAGTCTATTTTAGTTCGCTGATTCCTAGAATGTTGACGTTCACTCTTGCCATCTCCTGTTTGACCACTTCTAATTTGCCTTGATTCATGGACCTGACATTCCTGGTCCCTATGCAATATTGCTCTTTACAGCATCGGATCTTGCTTCTATCACCAGTCCCATCCACAACTGGGTATTGTTTTTGCTTTGGCTCCATCCCCTCATTCTTTCTGGAGTTATTTCTCCACTGATCTCCAGTAGCATATTGGGCACCTACTGACCTGGGGAGTTCCTCTTTCAGTATCCTGTCATTTTACCTTTTCACACTGTTCATGGGGTTCTCAAGGCAAGAATACTGAAGTGGTTTGCCATTCCCTTCTCCAGTGGACCACATTCTGTCAGACCTCTCCACCGTGACCTGCTCGTCCTGGGTGGCCCCACACGGCATGGCTTAGTTTCATTGAGTTAGACAAGGCTGTGGTCTGTGTGATCAGATTGACTCATTTTCTGTGATTATGGTTTCAGTGTGTCTCCCCTCTGATGCTCTCTTGCAACACCTACCGTGTTACTTGGGTTTCTGTTACCTTGGGCGTGGGTTATCTCTTCATGGCTGCTCCAGCAAAGCACAGCCGCTGCTCCTTACCTTGGACAAGGGGTATCTCCTCACCGCTGCCCCTCCTGATCTTCAACATGGGATAGCTCCTCTATGCCCTCCTGCGCCCGCCCAGCCACTGCTCCTTTGGCGTGGGGTAGCTCCTCCCGGCCGCTACCCCAGGCCTTGGATATGGGGTAGCTTCTCTCGGATGCTCCTGCGTTGTCGCAGCCTGGCACGCTCGGCTGCCACCCGTGACCTTGGATGCGGGGTAGCTCCTCCTTGCCACCGCCCCGTCCTCGGACTTGGGGGGTAGCTCCTCTCGGCCGTTTTTGTGCCGTCCCAGCCTGGCACTCTCAGCTGCTGTCCCTGACCTCGGACGTGGGGTAGCTCCTTTTGGCCGTGCTCGTGCGCCGTCGCGGCCACCCGCGTTTGTGTGCCGTCGCACAAGAGCATAGGGTATCAATAAATATTTTCAGGTGTTAATTATTGTACTCCTAAGCAGGCTGTTGTTGTTTAGTCAGTAAGTTGTGACCAGCTCTGTGCGACCCTATGGACTGTATCCCTCCAGGTGCCTGTGTCCATGGGATTTCCCAAGCGAGAATACTGGAGTGGGTTGCCATTTCCTTCTCCTGGGGGTCATCGTGACCCCAGGGATCAAACCTACATCTCCTGCTTGGGCAGGAGGTTTTTCTACCACTGAACCACCTAGGAAGCCCACTAAACAGGCTACTTTCGTGATTAAGAACAAAATGTGAAAATGTTTATTTGTCCTTCATAACAACACAAGTAAAGATGAAGTTGAGTGGGTTCATATTTGAATGGAAGACTGCAGAGGGGTAGTAGGAAGGATTGCTGACTGTGTTGAATTTGTACTTTCTAACAAGAAATTAACTGCAGCCGTGAAATTAAAAGATGTTTACTCCTTGGAAGGAAAGTTATGACCAACCTAGACAGCATATTAAAAAGCAGAGACATTACTTTGCTGACTAAGGTCCATCTAGTCAAGGCTATGGTTCTTCCAGTGGTCATGTATGGATGTGAGAGTTGGACTATAAAGAAAGCTGAGTGCTGAAGAATTGATGCTTTTGAACTGTGGTGTTGGCGAAGACTCTTGAGAGTCCCTTGGACTCCAAGGAGATCCAACCAGTCCATTGTAAGGAAATCAGTCCTTAATATTCATTGGAAGAACTGATACTGAAGCTGCAACTAATACTTTGGCCACCTGATGTGAAGAAAAACCCTGATGCTGGGAAAGATTGAAGGCGGGAGGAGAAGTGGACGACAGAGGATGAGATGGTTCAATGGCATCACTGACTCAATGGACATTAGTTAGAGTAGGCTCTGGGAGTTGGTGATGGACAGGGAAGCCTGGTGTGCTGCAGTCCATGGGGTCGCAAAGAGTTGGACACAACTGAGCGACTGAACTGAAAGATAATATATTATTCCTAAGAAGTTTAACAGAGCTTTTGGAAAATTCTATTTTTGAGCCAGGATACTTTTCTTACTTTTGACAGTGATTAGAATTTTCCATTACACTGGTCAGTTCTTGTAGATGACGCCACTCTTTGATGACTTTTTTGAACTTACATTTTGGATTGCATTTGAGTATGTTATGATTATCACTGAATAGTTGTATTCCTACTCTGTTGTTTATCAAATAAAATGTTAAATTCCTTACGCCTTTCACATTGAGTATTTCAGAGTTGAAATAGCTTCTCAGAGAAATATTTATTATTTACAGCATGCAAATATTTTAATAAGCAAATTTCTTTGCTGGGAGCTAAGAGTGAGGCTGGAAGAATGTCTTAGAGAAAAAGCACTTATAAAGGGCACAATTCTGAAAATAACTAAAGGCAGCAAAACAAGCAGGGTTCATTTTCAGAAGTTTTGGAGCCACTTGGGTTCTTGAAACAATACTGATGATGTCAGTGCTATAGAAATAGTCACTAATAATTATCTTATTCATTCAACAAGCATTTATCTAGTACCTACCGTAAATCAGTAACTGTGCTGGGCATTTGGAATATAATAAAATATATGTCAGGTACTTTGTCTAGATACTTCCTGTAAATTCTGTGATTTTAGAGCAGGCAAGAAATAGGTTTCATTACATATGCCAGCATTAATCAACTATTAGTATTTGCCTCCAATGCTTTGTACAGAGGAAATGTCTGAGCCTGCCTGTTGGTGCCGCAGTAAAGTATTTAAATTGTTTATTGATTATCGTGGCTGTTTGAGTGTCTAGTGGTAGCAGGTAGCTGTATTCTACAGCTTTCTTTTTTAGAATTGGCATTTCACTGAAAAAAAGTAGTTGTGCTTTATAGGTATCATATTTATATAAATATAAATATAATATGAGCAGATTAATAATGATTTTCATATTAAACTGCAGAAATGACTTATGATGCTAGAGTCGTCATCCTTTACAAACTCATATTTATTTTTAGATCTAATGAATCACCATTTGCCCTTTGCTTCACAATGAACTTAGAGAGGTGAATGTTGTTGAGAATTTTAGTCCTGTCTCAATGATAGCTTGTTTTTGGCCAAGTGCCATAACCATGATAGAAGTTTTAGCAAAAAACATTAGAGAATGTTAACATTTCAAGCTTCTAAAGATCATTTAAGATAAAAAAGTACAGAAACTAAATGGGTAAACATTACAGTTCATTTTGATAGTGATTGGCTATTGTCTGCACCGTGCCATCTGTCTTTATATCTCCCCATATGTAGCAATTAACAGTAAACTTGTTTATGTTTTTACAAGATCTAAACAGTGCTGGGTACTTAGTAAAGCCTCACTGAATGCTTGTTATTTGTTAGATGGCAGGTCTTATGTGTCCTAAGTCTTTTTTTCAGCTCTATACTGTGCATATTTTATAAGAAACAAAAAACCTAGTCTTTCTGAGTTTGAATTCTAGATAATATTAGCGTACCAAATGTTGAGGTATATTAACATTATCAAAGGCAGAAAACAGTAAGCGTGTTATAAATAAATAATAAACTGTATAGGACTGACCTTACGGATAGTAAATCAGAATAAAGTTAATCTTGGAAACTAGAGACAAATTTTCTCAAGAAGGTCAGGCTTAAGTTAGTCTTTGTTAGGATTTCCATAATTAGAGAAAATGAGAAATGATTTTTTTCCAAGGCATTAGAGAAAATAGCCTTAGTGGAAGGCCAAAGTATTTTCTAAAGAATTAACTCATTATTTCATGTGTGTATTTATTTCATTTCACTCATTTATTCAATGACCAAAAAATTGCTTGTGTACCTATAGTGCAGATTATAGGAAGCTGCAAAATGGAATAAACAGGGGATTGAAGCAACCACTCAATTTAAGGTATTTGTGGAATACCTAGATGAAAAGCTCAAGTTAATATATGACTCTGTGGGCTTGGATTTTACATGAAAATTAGGGCCTCAGATAAGTTTAGAAGGCTTTTTATATAGGTGTCAGTGTATCCATAGATATGGTGAGGTCACTAAGGCAAAAAGTATGTAAAGTCAAGACCCGCAAGATACAACTCTGGGCCAGTGTTGCAGAAATTAAGGAAAGTTGATAACAGAAATTAGAAAATAGAGAGGTAGAAGTATCATCAAAGAGAGCATAATATAAAAAGGAAGTGCCAGATTATAAAACATAATTTAATATTGTCTCCCAGATTATAAACTAGATCTGACATAGCATGAACATTAATGAGTTATCTCTTATTTGTCTACTGCTGTGTCATTGATAGTGACTGCTGCTGCTGCTAAGTCACTTCAGTTGTGTCCAACTCTGTATGACCCCATAGATGGCAGCCCAAGAGGCTCTTCCGTCCCTGGGATCCTCTAGGCAAGAAAATCTGGAGTGGGTTGCCATATACTTCTCCTTGATAGTAACTAGATATCAGTAAATTATTATAAGTGCACAGCATAATTCATTTAAAAATCTGTATATTTTGTATATATAATTGTTTCAAAGAAAAATTGGTTATAGAACAGAGAAATGCCCATGTATAGTAAATATGTGTTTACTTTCCTATTAGCGAACTCATTTATAAAATTTAATGAGAATAAACTTTCAGAAACTTTTATTGAGATGATTAATTATATATTTTTCAAAGTAAAGTACTTAACTGCCATGAATTGATTGATTTTTTTAAGAATGGGTATTGATAACCATATGATACAACATAGCAGCATAAACATTTTCCTACAAGTGGAATGAATATTTTATTTTTGGAGGAATGTATGCTCAATTACAAAACTGTGATAAACTGCATTGGTACAAAAGAAAATGTACAGGAAATTATGGACTGAGGTAAGCCCTACGTATTTAATTGTTAAAACATGATAGAGTCCCAAAGTCTCTAGAGTGGACCATGATGTAAAATAAAAACCTAGACTGAATTCGTAATTGCATTTTCCAAGAATTACATAGGATATTTTTGGCTTTTCATTACTCACTTTGATGAGCAACGTAATTCTTTTTCTTTGTATGTAATACTCCCTTTGGCAAGATGTCATTGCTCATCTCTGTAGGTTTAAATTTTAGTGATTGCCATCACAAGGATTTATAACATTTAGTTATAAAGAATTCTTACAGTGTTTAGATTATAAAATCTAGAGGGCATGTCCTTGCAGTTTGATAAAAACATTCTGTCTTGAAGATGCAGTGGCAGGGATTTCTTTTTCCACTGTTTTCTTGGAACTACTTAATGTCTTTATCTTCCTTTTGAGGCATCTGAAATTTGCCTTCGTGCCAGGAAGCAAGGAATGCACAGCTTATTAATATAGACTGAGTGCTGAAATATGCAACAGAGACTATGGTAGATTCTTAGGGTTTCACTTTAATTCCATCAGAACCCCTTGAGGTAGGTACTGTCTTCTCATTTCATATATTAGGGAGGATTTACCCTCTTCTCCACTTCTAAGGAGGGAAACCGGAAAATGGAACATTAGAAAAGTTGAATGGAAGAGAATCTGTTCATGAAGGGAAGTGGAGAGTTAAAGCGAAGGTGGGAGGAAGGCCTGAGATTGGGGGTAGAACCAGAGTCACTGTGCATAGAACTTCTCTAAGTGAGAACATGAGCACGGGAGCTATAGAGGAGTGGTGACCAGGGTTTTCCCAGTGGTCAGGTATGGGTGTGAGAGTTGCACTGTGAAGAAAGCTCAGCGCTGAAGAATTGATGCTTTTGAACTGTGGTGTTGGAGAAGACTCTTGAGAGTCCCTTGGACTGCGAGGAGATCCAACCAGTCCATTCTGTAGCAGATCAGCCCTGTGTGTTCTTTGGAAGGGATGATGCTGAAGCTGAAACTCCAGTACTTTGACCACCTCATGCGAAGAGTTGACTCACTGGAAAAGACTCTGATGCTGGGAGGGATTGGGGGCAGGAGGAAAAGGGGACAACAGAGGATGAGATGGCTGGATGGCATCACGGACTCGATGGATGTGAATCTGAGTGAACTCCAGGAGATGGTGATGGACAAGGAGGCTTGGCGTGCTGCGATTCATGGGGTTGCAAAGAGCTGGACACGACTGAGCGACTGAACTGAACTGAACTGACCAGGGAAGGTTAAAGGAAAATATTAATAGCTCCTTCTTATGTATTGAATTGTAAAACCTTCCATATAGTCCACATTGTTGTCAGTGAGAAACTGACCTCAGGAGGGTTCTTGGTCAGACTAGAGCCAGAAAAAAGTTCACTTAGATGAAGATTACATGTTGATGATGAAATGGTGATGCAGAGATGTTAAAAACAGTGCAGTGCAGGTCTGTCTGATGCCAAATCTCATATGTTGCCACTCCATTAGCATGCCATTTGAGATCAGCTATCAATCCAAGAGGAAACACCTCAGAAACACTGCTATATCCTTTTTTGATGATAGCTTAGTAATTATTCCGTTAACGATGCCTGGATAGCTGTGTTGATTGTTTTGACAGATATCTGAGAATGAGACATCAGTCAGAGAATCAGTGCTAGTGGTTCTTGAATATAGTAATATGTCCTAAGGAAGTGTACTTCTCAGCTCTGCTGGTATTATTAAGGATGATTCTCAAAGGAGTGAATGGAAGCCTAAGTTAGTTTCACATTCCATTAAAAGTAAAGGAGAAAATATGATTCATTTCAGATATTTATATAGGTTAACTACATTTTCTTTTAATAATTTAAAAATATTCAGAGCTTTATTACAGTTTTTCATAAACACTGCTAAGCAAATGAATTTGAAAAATTAGTGTTCCAGTTTCAAAAAACACACAGTCAGGCTTTAAAGAGTAATTTAGCAATAATATCTCATAAAATGAAACGCAGTTCAAGAATGTATATTTTTTTTAATGTAAGCAGAAAAATGTTGGCTTTAATATATTTTGCCTCCTGCTGGAAATTAGTTCTTGAAGTGCTTGAAACTCAAGAGAAATGACATTTTAGAAGAACAGTGTAAGTAGAAAATGAGTATTTTCTGAAAGTATTTCATAAATTTATGTGATTGGATTAGAACATAGTACCACTCTCTTCAAATAATTAAGTAGCCTCTAAAGTAGTCACCAGCCTTATAAATATAGTAATTTACCTAAGACTATGCATATCAATATCTTAAAAATACTAGTTTACATTACAGTGCTTTATAAGAGAATTTCTCTACTTTGCCACTATTAACATTTGAGGCCAGAGGGGCTTGTCATGGGCATCACTGGGTGTGTAGCCACATCCCTGACCTTTACCCTCTGGATGCCGATAGTGTCCTCAAACCCACCCACAGTCCTAACAATCAAGTCTCTCCAGACATTGCCAACTGTCTCCCGGGGAAAAACTGTTACAGTGTGAGAGCTTGTGCCCCATCAAAGTCATCTTTAACTCCATCTGAGCTACCGTCATACGTTATTCTAAGGCTTAATACTTGCTTATATTATTCATGGTGGCTCAGGTGATTAAGAATCTGCCTGTAATGTAGGAGACGTTGGTTCAATCCCTGTGTCAGGAAGATCCCTTAGAGAAGGGAATGGCAGCCCACTCCAGTATTCTTGCCTGGAGAATCCTATGGACAGAGGAACTTGGTGGGCTCCTCTGGGGTCACAAGAGTCAAACATGACTTAGTGACTAACACTTTCACACTTTCATATTATTCATAATTATTACAAAATAATTTAGATTTCCTATTTGTGCTGACTTTCACAAGCTCCGTATAATACTGTAGCTCAAAAAGTTAGTATTGTGACCCTTTCCATCTTGGCCAACCAAGATTATTTGTTACTAATGAATGAATTAATTAAAGTAATTTTATTTGAAGATACTCTTCAGAAGAGGTAAAATGTTATTTGTGGAACATTCTGCCTGTGACTAGACTTACTTTGTTGAATGTCAATTTCTTTGACAACTACTCTCATTTTGCTTTTTAGAAATGGACTTCTTATACCTAAGGAAGAGCCCAATAAATTCAAATACAACTAAAAAAAATAGGTGCCATCTGTAATTCTAAACTTAGTTGAAACTTTTAAAAACCAGATTAATTTTTCTGACTTTCCTGTGAGCTGGTTTCTGTATGGGAGTTATGTCACAGTTGGCTAACCTCAGATAGCAAAGGAGGTGAGGTTATAGTAGGAATAACAGGAACTGTAAATAAGCAGACTAGAGCTCATATATCTCAAAAGATCATTTCATTAGAGTCCTTTTCCTTGATGATAACAAATCCATTCCTCTTCTGAAAGTGAAAGTGAAGTTGCTCAGTTGTGTCCAACTCTGTGAAACCCTATGGACGGTAGCCCACCAGGCTCCTCTGTCCATGGGATTTCCCAGGCAAGATTACTGGGAGGGTTGCCATTTCCTTCTCCAGGGGATCTTCTTGACCCAGGGATCGAACCTGGGTTTCCTGCATTCCAGGCAGACTCTTTACCATCTGAGCCACCAGGGAATACCATTCTAGAGTCCTATTAATGGAATTAATATTTACCTGGGTTGTTTGTGATCATCTTTTAGTTCATCAATAGGTCAATTCTTTACAAAATTAGCTCTGGAATATCTCTAGAATTTGCCATTTCCTCTCCATCCCACCCCTGTGACTTTTGTGTCTAACTGTGACAGTGAGAGTGTTAGTCGCTCAGTTATGTCTGACTCTTTGCAACCACATGGACTGTAGCCTGCCAGGCTCCTCTGTTCATTGTATTTCCCAGGCAAGAAGACTGGATTGGATTGCCATTTCCTTCTCCAGGGGATCTTCCTGACCTAGGGATCAAATGCAAGTCTCTTATGTTTCCTGCGTTGTAGGCAGATTCTTTCGGAGAAGACAATGGCACGACTTAGCGACTTCACTTTCCCTTTTCACTTTCATGCATTGGAGAAGGAAATGGCAACCCACTCCAGTGTTCTTGCCTGGAGAACCCCAGGGACAAGGGAGCCTGGTGGGCTGCCGTCTATGGGGTTGCACAGAGTCGGACATGACTGAAGTGACTGAGCAGCAGCAGCAGCAGGCAGATTCTTTTACATCTGAGCCAGCAGGGAAGCCCATTAGAGCTCTGTTTGTACCCTTACAGAGCTGCCTCCAAAGTCACTGCAGATGGTGACTGCAGCCATGAAATTAAAAGACACTTGCTCCTTGGAAGAAAAGCTATGACAAACCTAGACAAACCTCGAAACATTACTTTGCCAATAAAGGTCCGTCTAGTGAAAGCTATGGTTTTTCCAGTAGTCATGTATGGATATGAGAGTTGGACCATAAAGAAAGCTGATCACTGAAGAACTGATGCTTTTGAATTGTGGTGCTAGAGAAGAATCTTGAGAGTCTCTTGGACAGCAAGCAGATCAAACCAGTCAATCCTAAAGGAAACCAACCCTGAATATTCACTGGAAGGACTGATGCTGAAGCTGAAGCTCCAGTATTTTGGCCACCTGATGTGAAGAACTGACTCATTTGAAAAGACCCTAATGCTTGGAAATATTGAAGGCACAGAGGAAGGGGATGACAGAGGATGAGATGGTTGGGTGGCATCACTGATTCAATGGTCATGAGTTTGAGCAGGCTCCAGGAGTTTTTGATGGACAGTCGTGAAGCCTGGTGTGGGCAGTCCCTAGGGTGGCAAAGAGTCAGACATGACAGAGTGACTGAACTGAATTGAGAGCTGCCTCACAGGAGCCCTGCCTCTAGACTTCACTGCCAGCACAGTTCTTGCTGAAATATGATTAGAACCGTGAGATTCTCCTGCTTATATTTTTGCCATAATTACCAATTTTCCAAAGAATAGTCTGGAGGCCTCAGCCTGGTCTCTGATTCCATTTTTTTTTCTCCAGTTATCATCTATCATCCCTTTCTCCATAGCCTCTCTTCAATGCTTTTAAATGATTTATAATACCCTTAGCTGTTACCTGTTTATTTTTCTTTCTTTATATGTATTATTCCTTCAGCCTAGCTAGTTCCTAGTGCTTCTATAGGATTCTTCTCAAATGCCTCATTTTTTGCAAAACCTTTTCTCTAATGCCCAGTCATATGTAACTCTATTTGTATTTATCTCCTTCTCCTTTGCTGTGCTATGCTCAGTTGTGTATGACTTTCTGCAGCCCCATGGACTGTAGCCCACCAGGCTCCTCTTTTCATTGGATTTCCCAAGCAAGAATACTGGAGCGGATTGCCATTTCCTTATTCAGCAGATCTTCCTGACCCAGGGATCAAACCCACATCTCTTGCATCTCCTGCACTGGCAGGCAGATTCGTTACCACCATTCAAGCCCATATTTATCTCATTGTATTTAGTAATTTACTACATACACTCTGTCATTTGACTTAAGAACAAATAGGGATACCTACAGAAGCATATCTATTATGTAAAATAAAGATGATTATAAAGTAGCTTCTATAGGAAAATTAAATTAAGATTAAAGTTTATAATTTTAATTTTGCAAAGTCAGTATCCTACCTTTAATTTGGTATCTTTTACATTTTAATGCATGCTACCTAAAATTTTAAAATTATATTTTAATGTATCTTATAATATTCTTAAATCTTTACACAACTAGAGATATGTAGTAAATATCCATTCCTTTTAGGTTTGAAGTGGTTTTCCCATTTTTCTCATATTAAATGGTATATTTTGAAGTTTACTTTCCTATTTCATTCTAAAATATGTAACTTTAATCAAGATCTTTTTAGTTTTCGTTTTGCCTTTTCTGTTTGGGCTCTAACTTTGAAGGAATGGGTTAAAAACCTTCTCTGTGATTCACCCTTCACCTTGACTCCTTTAGCATCCCTTTAGGCCTGGCAGGTGGTCCACTCAGGGTGGAGGGGAAGACTACACACAGAGGTGCTGTTCCATGCAGTGGGGCAGGTAGGAGCTGTCCTTTCAGCACCCATTGCTCAGCTATCTGCCCCCAAAACCAACAAAGCCCCCGAAAACCTGTCAGGTGTCTCCCTTAGGTCTTTATGTTCCCAGACCTTGGAACCCTACCACAGAATGGTCTGGTTTATTTATTTTTTTTTTTTTGCTTTTGCTATAATTGCAAATTATACCCAATATTTTTTGAAATTTAAATGAGAGAAATATTAATGACATATGAGATCCAAATGATTAATACCTAATATAAAAAATTAATTACATATACAAGAAAGCAGAGTCCCAGTAGAAAATGGACAAAGTGAAAAAGAAGAGACAGAAAATTACAAATGTCTGATAAATATCAAAAGTTGCTCACAGCTTCACTACAACTTAAAGAAGTGTAATTTACAATGGTTTACCATTCCTGGATCATTAAATAAAATAGATTAAGAACAATTCAAAAGCATCCAGCATTTCCTCAGAGCTCAGTGCTATGGGCAAGTCTGCAATTCCTGACTCTGTACTAGTCCTCTTCTCATCACCTCTTGTCATGTCTAGTAGAAAATGAGTTCTACTGAGAGTTATTTTAAATAATGATTCCTGAGGGAAAGCACAGAAAACAAAGTAAATTTAAAGGTTTTTGTTTAAAAAAAAATTGTAAAGGTGAATAAGGAGATCCATCCAAGCCACCAGGGAAACCCAAGTTAATGATACAACTAAACCATATGTTAAAAAGAAAAAAAGAAAAGAGAAGTAATGAGGGCCCTTTAAAATATTTAGTCTATAAATGAGGTAGCAGTAGAATTTAGTGGTTCCAATCCACTGAGAGGAGGTTCCTCCACTAGACCCCGTGAGTTTGCCTTCTGACTCCGTCATTATTTAAGTGTGTAACTTGAGGCAAATAAATCTTCATCTCAGTTTTCTTATATTAAATACGGAAATAATATTACCTCACTGGAATGTTGTTATAACCATTAAATAAATATAAAGGGTTAAACATGTATCTAGGTTATAGAGAACACTTAATAAATGTTACCTATCTTTTTATATTTTTCTATGTATTGATCATTTACTATTTTTAACCATTTCACAGTTTACTTAGATTATGCTGAAAGTTAAACATGTAAGCACATTTTCTTTTGTTGTAAAATCTATTTAGTATACTTATATTTGAAAGTATAACTGAGCAGAAATATTTTTATATATTTTACTGGAGGTTTTAGAGTCTGAAAAGGGGCTTCCGCAGTGGCTCAGCAGTAAAGAATCCATCTGTAATGCAGAGACGCAGAAGACTCAGGTTTGATTCCTGAGTTGGGAACATACCCTGAGGGGAAAATGACAACCTACTCCTGTGTTCTTGCCTGGGGAATCTCATGAACAGAGGAGCCTGGTGGCCTACAGTCTATAGGAGCACAAAGAGTCTGATATGACTGAACAACTGAGCCCACACTAGAATGAGAAAGATAACATGTACAAATGCAAATAGTGAGAAAAACCCATACATTTATATGATTCATAAACTAAATACAGTGGCTGAAGACTGTCAGGGGCCTAGTATTATATATATATGCCAGCTATCTTAAAATAAAATGAGATTGTGGGAAAAATCATCCTGAGTTTGAATTCTGAGTTTGAATTTTCCCTACAGTGGTATCTTGTATCACTACTAAGAATCATTTTCTTACCCCAATATAGTAATACAGGGATATAATGTATCATTCACTGTTTATGAAGGAAGTGTTTGGCATCATTCAAAATTCCCAGGGGAAGTCAATATTTAAATTCTTAGAGCCTTTCTAGAATGTCTCAAAATCTATGAATTTTCTCTCTTGTTTATATACATAGTCAGACAATTTTGCACATACTAATAGGGTGTTCAAAGATTCCCTGACACTGTCTGTGAATGATTAAATATCGTGAGGGGAGAAACTCAAGGAAGGAGATTGTTATACATGATCCTCTAAACGTGAATAATATTTAACTATGCCATTTGAAACTATAAAATTAGTAAATAAATATAGACTGTTATCGCTGTTTAGTTGCTAAGTCGTGTCTGGCTCTTTTGCGACCCCATGGACTGTAGCCCATGAAGCTCATCTGTCCATGGGATCTTCTAAGCAAGAACACTGGAATGGGTTACCATTTCTTTCTCCAGGGGATCTTCCCCACCTAGGAATCAAACCCACGTCTCTTGCATTGCAGGCGAATTATTTACCAATGAGCTACCAGGGAAACCCCGATTAACACTGGAGAAATGAAATGCCTCTTAGTATTTACATATCATCCAATTTTACAGTGTAATAAAAAGAGAATAGAGTATCTGTCTTTAGAAAATGATGCCAAAATGCCATTTTAAAATCATTTTCTTTTGCTTCTTATCTGTCTTATCTGTCTTATCTCAGTTTTTGTCTGCCCTTCACAAAATCGTTTCCTGAGTTCCAGTTTATTAGGATTATGTACACATATAAAAGAAATATATAATGGGAGATAAATATAGATGTGCATGATTGTTGTCAGAGCTCAAAGTTTGTTCAAGAAGCACTTATATTATGAAAGAGGCCAAGAGTTTTCAAGAGTGAATGACTTTTGTCATTCAAAAGTGAATTTGTGTTCTGTAAGAAAATAATTAGCACCTTATAGATCTAAGATACAAAACATTTTAAAACAGGTGCTTGAAGTTAAAAAGTTTCAGTTTCTAAAATGACAGAAATGATAGATTATATTTAAAGTATTTATTATGCTGTCTTTTATAGTCAAAGAAGTTACTTAACAAAGGAAATACTGGCACATTGTTGTTAGACTGTGCCTATCATTGAAGTATGAAAATATAAAGCCACTTTTTCCCATATATGTACAGTTAATGAAATTTTTTCTTGTCATTTTGTTTTAGTGAAAATAAGTAAATACATGTTGTCAAATTGTTTCTTATTTCTTGCTACTGTTTTCTGACCATATGGCTGTTTATTGAAATCACCTTAATTTTTGCTGCTAGGCCTTTTGTTACAACTTTGGCTATATTTTGCATCTCTTTGGGGTGTGCTTAATGTATATTGAAAGTGACATTATTACATAAAAGAATTCTTGGATCTAACATAACTATTGTGAGATATGCATTTAATCTAATTTAGGTATTAATATTTGCATTTAGCAAAGAAAGGAGGTGAGAAAGGAAGGTATTTATTAACCAACATGAAGATTCCATAATTAAAGCAGCAGTAATCTTTAGTGGTTTGGTAGGAGGAGACTGGAGAAGGAAATTGTGAACTCTTGAAACAATAATGAGAGAGAAAAAAGTGTCTTTCCAACATCCTACACTACTAGTTACCTCCTTCTCTGCTCTTGTTTGTCTGAAGATGAAAGCCAGTGATCTTTGTACTTCAGTTCTCTTGGTTCATCTTTTTGGAGTCAAGCTTTCCTATCTTTATGGTGCTCACTTATATTATGACTCTGAAAAAACACATATTTGATAATGACATCTTGTCCCTGGGTATGTACTGGGGATTGGTTCCAGAACTTATTTCCTCCTTACCCAATATTGTCACATATGACTGAAGAATCAAATGTCATTACCAAGACTAGTAAGGAGACTCAACTCTGATACCACATCCCTTTACTACCTTCTTTTCTTGATATTCAGGCTTCCCTGGTGACTCAGATGGTAAAGAATCTGCCAGCAATGTAGGAGACACAGGAGATGCAGGTTTGAATCCTGGGTTGGGAAGATCCCCTGGTGAAAGGAATGGCACCCCACTCCACTACTCTTGCCTGGAGAATTCCATGGACAGAGGAGCCTGGTGGGCTACAGTCCTTGGGGTCACAAAGAGTCAGACACTATCGAGCGACTAACACTAACTTTTTGTTATATTCAGATCTCTTGTCCAGGTGCCAACCCCTTTTGCTCAGATTTTGGTTTTCTTACCTGACATACCTTACAGTCCATACTCTCTGCCTGGGTTATCTCTTGATTGCTGACCACAATGCTTTTGCTGCCTGGAAAACCCTCTGTCCTATTCTCTGTCCCCTAGTGAACATGTTATTCAGGTCAGACTTGGATTGTACACTTCCGCTTTGTAGCTCACCTTGATCTTTCCAGCCAGAATCACGTTCTCACCTCCGTGCTTCCAGTAGTGCGCTTGTTCACTGAGCTGCCTCATGTGAAGGTGAATGTGTTTATGTTTGTCTTTCCAGATAGATTATGAGTTCACTGAGATGCAAAAACACTGCTTAATTATGTTTGTTTTCTCCAGAACCCACGACAGTGACACGCACTTGTCACTTGATGAGTGTATGATTGGAATATCAGTGCCTTGCCCACTCTGGCTGGTTTTTATCAGCTCCCTGGATGATCTGCCTGGTGGCTTTGTTGGTCATTAATGGAGGCTCCTATTCGTATCTTCCTGGTGTTCTAGTGGTTCTTTCTCTTTCCTCTCCTTCCTTGATCTGTTGCCATGTGACACCGTGACAACTTAATATCCCTCATGGCACTCTCCCACCTAATTATAATACCCTTTTTGCAGGCCAAGTAATTGTACTCCCTTCAAAGCCAGTGCCACCTCACTGAACAAATTTTGTTTGTGTTCCATGGGGCAGGATCTTAATCTCATGTAGAGTTGATTGTGTCCTTTTATATATGCCTTCCATTGCTTTTGCATGCATTTCTATGTCTGGATACACATACTTTCTGTTTTTACTTTCCTCAGGATATATGCATTCATACCCTACAATAACATGAGAAGAATGTAGTCATGCTAGTTCTTTGATGTATATTACTATTGGTCTTCAACATCCTTTTAATTGTTATTTTTTAACCTAAAGATCTGCTGTGGACAATCTCTGAAGTATCATCTTATGGAGGCAATTGGAAACAAATAACCTAAAGTGTGGTTCTTGGGTTTTCTTCTTTTAATAGTGCTATAGGCCTGGAAAATCCCATGGACGGAGGAGCCTGGTGGGCTGCAGTCCATGAGGTCGCTGAGAGTCAGACATGACTGAGCGACTTCACTTTCACTTTTCACTTTCATGCATTGGAGAAGGAAATGGCAACCCACTCCAGTGTTCTTGCCTGGAGAATCCCAGGGATGGGGGAGCCTGGTGGGCTGCTGTCTATGGGATCACACAGAGTCGGACACGACTGAAGCCACTTAGCAGCAGCAGCAGCACAGGCCAGTATTGGCTCCCCAGGTGGCTCAGTGGTAAAGAATCCACCTGCTAGTGTGGGAGACTCAGGTTCAGTCCTTGGGTTGGGAAGATCCCCTGAAAAAGGAAATGGCAACCCACCTCAGCATTCTTGCCTGGGAAATCCCATGGACAGAGTCTGATGGGCTGTAGTTCATGGGGTTGCAAAAGAGTTGGAGAGAACTTAGTGTCTAAACAATAACAACAGGCCAATATTAGAAAACAGTTTCAGCTCACATTCTAAATTCTTAACACAATCTTGAATATTTATTTGGATTCTGTTGAAAGAATACTCTTAGAGGTCTTATAGGACTTTTTCTATCTTCAAACCCCTTGGCATATAATGAAACTTCATCAAAGGAGTGACCACTGCCATATTCTGTTGGTTAAAAGTAAACCACAGTTGTCATCCACAGTTAAGGGGAAGAGATTATTTAGGGGTGTAACTCACTGGGATTCAACCTCAAATGTGTCTCTCACACTCATCTTATGGGCAAAAACTTAAGCTTGCTAACATAAGTTCATTGTGAAGAGAAATTTGGCAGCATATAGTAAAGTGTGCTCTAAAAAGCCAGCAATCACATGTATACTTATGTGCCTGATAGATATATGAAAAAATGCCCAATTGCATTATTGTTTTTAATAATGAAAAATAGGAAATAAAATATAAATTCTATAAGTAGAAAAGTAGATGGATAAATTTGACATATTCATAAAAAGTTTATTGAAATAGAACTGATTCATGATGTGTAAGTTTCAGTTGTACCACAGTGATTCAGTTCTATGCAGAGAGCTTGTTCTGCACATGTATTCTTTCTCAGAGTCTTTTCCACTTTTTCACTGTGCCGTACAGCGTGTCCTTGTTGGTTATCTACTGTGTACGTAGTAGTGGGTGATCATCCCTCCTACTTTGTCACTCCCTACCCCGCTCCAGTACTTTGGCCGCCTCATGCGAAGGGTTGACTCACTGGAAAAGACTCTGATGCTGGGAGGGATTGGGGGCAGGAGGAGAAGGGGACGACGGAGGATGAGATGACTCCGACTCAATGGACGCGAGTCTGAGTGAACTCCGGGAGTTGGTGATGGACAGGGAGGCCTGGCGTGCTGCAATTCATGGGGTTGCAAAGAGTCGGACATGACTGAGCAACTGAACTGAACTGGACCCCGCTTTCTCCTTTGGTAACCATACATTTAATTTTTAATGTCTATGAGTCTATTTCTGTCTTGTAAATAAGTTCATTGTATCATTTTTTTTTTTTTTAGATTCCACATAAAAGCAGTATTATATGGTATCTGTTTGTCTGACTTACTTCACTTAGTATCATAATCTGTAGGTCTATCCATTTTGCTGCAAATGGCATATTTCATTTGTTATTATGACAGAATAACATTCCATTGTGTATATATACCACATCTTTACCCATTCATCTATCATTGGACACTTAGGTTGCTACCATGTCTTGGCTGTTGTTAATATTACTATATTAACATTGGGGTACATATATGTTTTTGAATTAGAATTTTTCTCTGGATATATGCCCAGGAGTGGAATTGCAGATAACTCTATTTTAGTTGTGAGAGGTAGCTCCATACTGCTCTCCACAGTGGCTGTATCAATTTACAGTCCCTCAACAGTAAAGGAGGGTTCTTTTTCCTGTACTCTGTCCAGCATTTATTATTTGTAGATTTTTTGATGATTGGTACTGACCAGAGTGAGACAATACCTCATTGTACTTTTGACTTATGTTTCTCTGCTGATTAGAGATATTGAGCACCTTTTCATGTACCTATTAGCGATCTGCATGTCTTCTTTGGAGAAAAGTCTTGCTTAGGTCTTCTGCCTATTTTTTCACTGGGTTGTTGTTTTGATATTGAGCTATATGAGCTGTTTGTGTAATATATTTTGGAAATTAAACTCTTGTTAATTGCGTAGTTTGCAGTCTGTAGGTTGTCTTTTAGTTTGATCATTTCCTTTGCTGTGCAAAAGTTTGTAAGTTTGATTAGGTCCCATTTGTTTATTTTTATTTCCATTATTCTAGGATTCACATTCAAAAAGATATTGCTGCAATTTATGTCAAAGAGTGTTCCGCCTGTATTTTTCTCTGAGTATCCAGCCATATAGTTTGGTCTTTAATTTTGCCTTTAGTTTTGTGTATGGTGTTAGAGAGTGTTCTCATTTCATTCTTTTGCATGTTGTTGTTTACTCAGTAAGTCGTGTCCAACTCTTTTGCAACCCCATGGACTATAACCCATCAGGCTTCTCTGTCCATGGGATTTCTCAGGCAAGAATACTGGAGGGGATGCCATTTTCTTCTCCAGGGGATCTTCCTGACCCAGAGGTTAAACTCACATCTCCTGCATTGGCAAGCAGATTCTTTACTACTGAGCGACCAGTGAAGCCCTCTTTTACGTGTAGCTGTCCAGTTTTCCCAGGACCACTTGTTGAAGAGACTTTCTTTTCTCTGCTGTGTTTTCTTGCTTCCTTTGTCGTAGGTTAATTTACCGTAAGTGCATGGGATTTTTTTCAGGGCTTTCTATCCTGTTATGTTGATCTATGTGTCTGTTTTTGTGCTACTACCATACTCTTTTGGTGACTGTGGCTTTGTAGTATAGGCTGAAGTCAGAAACCCTAATTCCTCTAGGTCTGTAATTCTTTCTCAAGAATGCTTCTTTTGCTATTTCGTGTCTTTTGTGTTTCCACATACATTTAAACATTTTTTTCCTAGTTCTATGAAAAATACCATTGGTAATTTGGGATTGCATTGAATCCATAGATTGTCTTGAGTAATATCGGCATTTTAAGTATTAATTCTTTAATACAAGAACATTGTGTATCTTTCTATCTGTTTGAGTTTGCTTCACTTTCATAGTTTTCAGAGTACTTGTCTTTTCCCTCCTTAGGTAGATCTATTTCAAGTTATTTTATTCTTTTTTGATACAATGTATTGATACAATGAATACTTTTGCTCCACAGAGCAGTAAAAATGAATGAATCAGAGCTATACATTCACATATATATATAGATAAAATATATATATGAGTGTATGTAGATATTTATTTATAGAAGAATTGAGTGAAAAATGCAAGATATAGAAAGTGTTATACAAAGTATATAAAGTGGCAAAACATATAAAATGATACTATATAGTGTTTATACCTACACGTATCTATCTATTTATCTATATGTTACAGACACAGTAAAAGAAAAAAAGAAGCTAGATGTGATAAATAGTGGTGTTAACATCTGAACTTTAGAAGATGTGAGTGAGTTTGTATGCATGAAAAAAATGTATGCTTACCAGTTGGAAAAATATCAGTTGTAACTAAGAACTTTTTAATTTGTATTTCAATAAGAAACTTTTTTCGAAGGACACCTGGGGATCTATTTGCTATATTCCATGCAGACAGTTTTTAAAATTTAATCTGGAATTTTTCTGTTCTTAGAAATAAGCCTCAGGAGGCTAATAAGGTGAAGTTTATTCCTTGAAAGTTGTTCAGTTATAAGTTCCCTTATAAAAAGTATCTTGAATATTATGAGATTTCATATTTGACTATGGTATTATTTCTATCATTAAAATTGATGGAAATCCAGAAATTGAATTGTACTATAGGTTTAAGAAAAATTTAATTACTAGTATTTATTGCCATCTAAATTGAAACTAATGCCATAGTATAACTATAAAATGATGTTTTTATATATTGTCTTCTGCATGTTTTACACTGTCTTTTATTTTTTTATTACTTATGCCCTATTCTCAGGGTAAACAAATATCTTTTAAAGTACACATGAGCTATTCTTCAAAAGAATAGAGTTTTATTGAAAGCCATTTGCAATCAAAATAGAGTATTAATTTTTAGAAATTAAAATGAGAACAATGAATTGAATATAGAAAGAATCTGGTCTTTCCAAAAACATCTATTCAAAAACGCTTTTGAAATATCTGAGACTAAAAGAGTTTAATCACTTTTAACTCAGGAAAGCAACATGCTCAATCAGTCTCTGACAAAATGGGTACATGTGTTTTGAGTGTGTGTGTGCTTGTGTGAGTGTATGACAGTCAGCTATGTCTGTTGATTAATGGAAATACACATTTACAGAATCGAATGTTCAGATCTTCATCCTTGTCCAGTGTGTCGTAGAAACAGTTGTAACAAACATCTCAAGATTAAAAGTATATGCCTTAAGTGGAAGGGATATACAGCTTGTCTCTGAAAGAACTTTGAAGATAGAATCTGTTAGTTGGAAAGAGTTCTCATGGGTGATTTAGGCTCTCCTTGAATTTACAAGTGCTGCTAAATTTAGGCCATTCTAACCAGGAGAGGCTGAGGTGTGCTATTTCTCTGCTGATCTCCAAACAGCTGCTGCTATTCCTCAATCTTTTTTGAGATAGACCTGATTTAAAATATTACAACCTCATTTCACACCTTGAATTCTTCTCAGAAAGAGTGATTTAATTTCAGTACCTTTTTAAAGAAACCTCTTGTACATTACAACCTTTGTCATATGGTTCAGTTCGTCACTGTTTCTGGTTTCTGAAGGACGTCCTACAGGCTGTCTGGAATGCATTACCCTACAGCATGCTTCTCCTGAGGAACTACTCCAGAATTTTAGAATAATTCCATAATTAAAACAATCTTTTTGTGTATGTCTCTTTGGTTATAGAAATGTTCACTTTTTTTCCCCCTTCATGACAATTAACATATGCCTGATTTCATTAATTGATTTGTTCCTTTTGTAATTATGAGGACAAACTTCTGCAGGCTAAAAGTTTAACTTGTAACAAAAAAAAATTCCTTCTTTCCATTCAGTTATTCAGTGTAGTAAATATAGTGCCTTCCACAACATATTTAATACCCCCTGAACAGCAGCAGCAGCAGAGATTATTTATATTATTATTTTGCCCAAGGTAGGATATAAAGAAATTAAATATTGTTCCAAGTAACAGTTTTAGGGCAAGGTGGCTTTGAGGTTACCATGCTAAAATTGTGTTCTCTTAGTCAGTTTAGAGTTTATGGTTTACTTCTATATGCTTAATGATACAAATTGGACATTATTCTGTAGGTAATAAAGAACCATTAAAGGATGTCAAAGGTCAGATCAGAGGTCAGATTCACAAACGCCGATGGGTTCTTAGAAAGGGTATCTTGATTGCAGTGCTGATAATGGAATAAAGAGGGCTGGGGTCAAATGAATGAGGGAAGATGTCATATAGATATTTTGTAATGCAGTGACCAGAGGGATGGAGACAATGTATGTTTTGCTTATAGAATGTCATGTGAAATTTAAACTAACCACCATTTTTTTACATAAATTTTAGGGAAAATAGTTACATTCAAAAAATGTACAAGCTCACTTCTAAAAGTTTCTGTAGTTTATGGTAAAAAAAAATCACTAATCTTGAACCCTTGGTAATTTTCAGTTCAGTTCAGTCTCTCAGTCATGTACGACTCTTTGTGACCCCATGAATCGCAGCACGCCAGGCCTCCCTGTCCATCACCAACTCCCGGAGTTCACTCAAATTCACGTCCATCAAGTCAATGATGCCATCCAGCCATCTCATCCTCTGTCATCCCCTTCTCCTCCTGCCCCCAATCCCTCCCAGCATCAGAGTCTTTTCCAATGAGTCAACTCTTCTCATCAGGTGGCCAAAGTACTGGAGCTTCAGCTTTAGCATCATTCCTTCCAAAGAACACCCAGGACTGATCTCCTTTAGAATGGACTGGCTGGTAAAAGATCTTTAATATTCTATTGCTGATATCTACCTGTGTGTCCGTAAATTGAATACAGCTCTATGTTTTCGTACTGTGGATTTACTACAAGCATTACTTGTTCCTCAGAGCAAAGATCAAATTTCATTTGGTAAAAAGGTCCCTGGTGTACTTCAATAATGATTTTCCTTAGGCAGTTGTGTACTGTAACTTGAAGTTGAATAACATCTTTGGAGTTGATTATTTTCAAGGGATTGAAGGTTTGAAGGATACTAGTTCTTCCAGCAATCATTAATTTACAGGAAGTGCCTGAGACTGAATTTATTATTTTTTTAATTAATAGATTATAAGCACCTGCATTCTTAATTCAATACAAAATCTGAATGTATTATATTGGAGGCTCTTCAGGAAAGGAGTTAATATTTGGAGAATTATTTTTAGTGAATTTCTGCTTTCTTAAGCTAGATGTCGAAAACAGTAAAGAAACGTTTATCAGTTTACCATAATCAGCACTCTAGGTACTGTTTCTGTTGAAGAAGTCCCAGGTCAAATAGATTGAAAAAGCCTTTTAATGGCATTCTTCCTTAATCAGTGTTCCATCCTGGAGGTGGAAGGAAAGGGTTATCCTTTTTCCTTTTCATTTTCTCCTCTTTATTTGGGCTTAAATTTGTACTTGGAAAATCTTTATAGAAGACAAACAAGCCATGTTTCCTGTCAAAATACAACACCAACAAAAAACTGGCATATGAAATGTATCTTTTCTTTTTCTGAGTTCATGATCTTTGCCTTTGCGTAATATATCCTGCTAGGTTTTGATTTTTTGTTCCAAGATTCTCAGTCTTTGAGCAATCCATCACTGCGAAGTCCAAAGTTAGAAGAAAACCCACTTTAAATATTTATACTCCACTCCCAAAGGCTCTATTCCTCCCTTCAGAGGGAGATAGAAAATACTTGGCCATATGAACTTGACTGTATAATGTAAGAATAGTAAATTAACAGTTAAACACTCATATACTCGCATACATTTTGCATATTTGAACATCTATGAAAATGTAATCACCATCACCATAGTAAAATTATACTTCTTGTACTTTTTGTGTGTGTCAAATATTGCTCCAAGTCACTTGTTCTTTTCACTGTCCCATAACAAAGCACAAAATACTCTATGCTTTAAAAAGAAAACATTTATTGCACTTATGGACTCAGTGGGTCAGGCTTTTAGAATGGGCTTCATGGGTTCACTTGTTTTTTTTTTTTTTTCTACTCTCTTTGGTGCCTCTTCTGGGAAACTGCCAGCTTGGAGAAGGGGACTGCTTGATAACTTGGGGTGGGATCATCCGAAGGCGTCTTCACTCACATACTTGAGAGTGATTTTGGATGTTGACTGAGACTTCCCTAGACTGTTGACTGATACACCTACACATGGCATCTGCAGGTGGTCCCTTCACATGACTACCTCAGGCTCTCTTCCAGAGCATCATAGAGCATCACTTCCACTGTAATCTACTGGCTAAAAACCAGTTGTAAATGTACTCACACAAG
The DNA here is from genome assembly GCF_016772045.2 of Ovis aries. Classification (NCBI taxonomy): domain Eukaryota; kingdom Metazoa; phylum Chordata; class Mammalia; order Artiodactyla; family Bovidae; genus Ovis; species Ovis aries. The sequence continues at coordinate 24,156,321 of NC_056057.1, read as the reverse complement.
GAGGAAACAGACTGCACCTGTTGGAAAGGTACTATATACAGAGTTCTAGAAGGGCATTTATACTCAGTTTTTTACATTGAGAAAGGTTGTGCCCAGGGCATGATCATCATTTCCCCTTACCGTCTATTCTCTATCCTGAGAGGTGTCCTCCTTGAAACTATGTGTGAAAAGAGAAAGAAAATTCACATAAAGTAATTTTCTTAAGAAGAATAAAATAGTCAGGTTAAAAACCAGGAGTACAAAATGCAGACTATTAATACAAAGCTCGATTTATTTCCCTGTTTTACATCATCAAAGATTTCCCTTGAAAGTGTTGGCAGAGTTCAAAAATAACACAATTATGAGTCTTATATTAAGCCACCCACACAGTCTTCTAAAAGGTTTGTAGACTTCTAATCTGTTTCCTGTATATGCATACTGTATATATGTATAAATTAAATACTATAGATATATCTTAGATCCTTACTTACAAAAGCAAGGAAAAAGAAACTGCTATGGAGAATATTTTATTTGTTATGCACCAAGCACATGTTATTTCATTAATAATACCTGTGGGAGGTGCGTGGTATTATCTACTTTTCATGAAAAAGGAATTAAAGCTCAGATAGATTAATTAAATTGCTTTACCTCAGGAATACAACTCCAAACTTGAATGGGGATACAGAGCTATCAGATTCAGAAGTGGTAGTTTAAGAATATATTAAGAATTAACCAATTAAAATCAGGCTGATATAATTTTAAATTAATGAAAAGCAATATCCCATTAGTTTTTTAACTCTGCCTGTTGTTTATACTACATGCCTTTAATGAGCTCAGTTTACCACACTGGTGTATAATTGTTTTCAATTATACACTGTTACTTTCCTCTTCCCTTATCATTGCCTAACTAATCTCTCAGCTAATAATAGATATATAGAGATATAAAAATTGAGAAAACCAAAATTGTCAATCAGAAGTCTTTCATTTTGTCAGCACCAAATCTATAAAACCACTTGTATCTATATACATTGGTAAGATTAATTTTGGTCCTTATGTAATGCGTGGACTTCTCCTGCTGTTAAGGACTTTTAAAATCCTTTATAAAAGGACTTTGAAACCCCAGTCAGTTGCTCTCTTTCCTGAAGTTTGAATCACTCTTACTATAAATTATTTTCTTCAATTTACAAGTTTTTTTTCCCAGGGAGTCCTACAAACAGATGAAATCTACTGCCCATTCTTCTCTCCTCTCCATAGCTCCTTTTGGCCGTCCATTCACCCCCACAATCACAGTTCTCAAGGAGTTGATGATATTCACAGTCTTCCCAAATCCAGTTCTACTATGCAACCCATTTCAGTTTGGCATAGTCAGCTTCAGAGAGATTGCTTTGTTGAAGTCACCAGAGACCAGCATATTGCCACTGGATATTTTAATTCTCTTCTTATTTAACTGCTTAGCAACTTTTGAAAAGTGCCTTTCTTCCTTGTCCTTAAAGATTCTTTTCTTTGCCTTCTGTAGTTGGTTTAACACCACAGTCTTTTTTCCCCCAGTGTTTCTCCACTTGTAATTTGGAAATGCCCTAAAGCTCTGTCTGGGCCCACTTCCTCATACCACACACTTTGTGCTGATGTGCTTGATATTTCATATTTCTCCCTTCAGATTCCCTACTTATCCTCCTCCCACTTGGGTTGGTGACTCATGGGGCGGTTTCCTATGGGCTGCACCAGTGGCTGTCTTTGCACTATGGCTTATGATTGGGTTTGGTCAGTGTGAGGCAAGGGAGGATCCTGGAGAGTTGGAGGATAACACGGTGGGGGAAGTTATTGCCCATCTCCTCCCAGCTAAATCATTGAAAGGGAGATACATTCTAGTACCCTACTATACAAGTCTATGCTTCCTATCATGATTTTGTATACTCTGGGGTTTCTTAGCTGCAACGTAAGTTTTATTAAACTCCTACTTATTCATTTTAATGGTATCTTCTGTTTCCTATTGGGATCCTGACAAATGGGATCCTTCACCAGGAAGCAAAAAGTCTGAGATGGAGTTACAGAAACAAAGGCTTATCTGGAAGTTATTCCTGTGAAAGATTAAAAAAGAAGAAAAGGAAGATAAGGCAGAAAGAGCCTTCAGACAACAATGTAGCTCAAGTACCTGAGAAAAGAAGGAAGGTGGAAGATGCAGCATTGGTTATGAATAGCATCAGATTGTAATGCAGACAGGCCAGTCTCAGCCAGTCCACTGGGGAGTTTTGGAGCAAATATGGATCTTTAAAGGATTCCTCCATTGGACAAAGTGGCATGACCTTCATACATCCATCATCTTTCATCATCAACCTTTACTTCTGAAGAATGTGACCTTGCTTCAAAAGCTACATGTATTCTGAAGGAAAAAGAACTCAAAACTGTCAGCTAACTGAACCCTTTGCAGCTGAATGCAAGTTCTTTCTTGAAGGCAGAGCTTGGTAGCGCAGCTTTATGGTCGCTCTATCAGGGAAACTGTATTTCCGTATCTTCACATATTATCTGTATCAGAAAATTCACAATATCATGCCACCATATTTTTTTTATTAGTTCTAGGCTTATCTCACTTTCTAATAATCCTTTAAATCTAGAGTTCACTTCACAAATTTACCACATCCCCAAACAAATATACTGATTTTTCTCTTCTTCTTAAACTTGATACTGCTCTAGTATTTAGAAACTTTAAACTCCACCCTTATGTACCCTATGTTGTTGTTGTTGAGTTGCTAAGTCATGTCTGACTCTTTATGACCCCATGGACTGAAGCCTGCCAGGCTCCTCTGTCCAAGGGATTTCTCAGGCAAGAAGAACTGGAATGGGTTGCTATTTCCTTCTCCATGTCATCTTCCTGACCCAGGGGCTGAACACTTGTCTCCTGCAGTGCTTGGTGGGTTCTTTTCCACTGAGTCACCAGGGAAGCCCTCTATACACTGTGCTCAAGCCAAAACTATAGGAGTCATTCCTGACCCCCTCATCCTACACACAGTGTGTCCTATTGTGTGATATGACTCCAGAAATGTATCTTGATTTTGGCTTTTCACTGTCACCTCTAGTGTGACTTTCCTACTTAAAGCCACTACCAGCTCTTATCCAGTTACTGGAATAGCCTTCTGATTTGGCCTTCCCACTTCCATTCCTGTTATCTTCCAATCCATTGAAGGAAAAAAAAAAAAAAAAAACTTTGTAAGATATATGGGGAATATGTTTGTCTCCTGTCATAGATGTCAGTGGCTTCCTAATTTACATGAGCTAAATCCTCAACATGGCCTCTAAGAAAGTTCATGCTGTGGCTTTTACCTGTTTCTGAGGTCTAATCCCCTTCCCCTCTTCCTCACCAGGCTCCAGTCACACTTGCCTTCTCTGGAGGTCTTCTAATATTTATATTCTTTTGTTTTGTGTTTGTTTCTTCACTTCCAGGTTCTGCTCAAAATGTTTTTCTTCTCACTCAAGTTTATAACTATTACTCAACTTTTATGATTTAATTTAAATAAAACTTCTCTGTGCATTCTACTTTGGAACTCTTAATCTAAATCAGGGCTCTTTCATAGAGTTCTATCACCTGTGTCTCATATAACTTACTTACAGTTTGGGGTGGTGGTAAAGAATCCTCTTGCCAGGGCAGGAGACGCAGGAGGTGTGGATTCGATCCCTGGGTTGGGAAGATCCCCTAGAGGAGGAAGTGGCAATCCACTCCAGTATTCTTGCCTGGGAAATCCCATGGAAAGAGGAGCCTGGCAGGCTACAGTCAATGGGGTGGTGAAGAGTCAGACATAACTTAGTGGGTGAGCACACACTGCAGCTTATAATTATTTATTTCAGTAGTTGGTTTGTTTTCCAGGCAAGAATACTGGGGTGGGTTGCCATTTCCTTCTCTAGGGGATCTTCCTGACACAAGAATTGAATCCGCATGGCTCAGTGGATTCTTTACCCCTAAGCCACCAGGGAAGCCCCTTATCCAGACATTGTTTTTGCCTCATTCGTGAAGAGATTGATTTCTTTTCTTAATTCTAGAGAAATGTTTTAATTCAGGTACAACAGGCCGAAGAGCCTTATCCAACTCCTCCACTATGTGTATTTCCTACCACCAACTAAGCAAAGTGGCACATCCATTGACTAGTTGAGAATGCACTCCAACAGCCAGCAGAGTGGATTCTTCCTGGCTTTCATTTTATGTGCCCAGAGAAATCCCCATGCAGGAAAACAGGAAGTCTGTTGAAAGTGTCATAAGAAATCTCAGCTGAATACTGCTGTTTTCTTTGTATACATTTATACAGAGGCAGAGACTATAAGGAAATGTTGCCATCATTCCCACCTCCTTCTGAGGCATAGCTATGCCTCTTGATTTAATATTACACATGCAACATTTTTCTTTACAGACTTATGATACATTATTTCAGCTAGTTTAAAATATTTGCTTAGGAAATATGATATGTTAGTTCATCTAGTTTAAAACATTTGATTAGGAAAACCGTCTTCATTTTTACCCCACCCTTACTTATTTTCTTATTTGGCTGTATGTCATTTGGTGAGAGTTGGAAATAACCAGAATTGTGAAAATCAAAAGCTTCCATTAGGAGAAGAGTCAGAAGGAGAAATTCTATTCAGAGCACACTGGTGTTGGGATTAACCAGATCAAAGAACCAGAGAACTTACTTTGAATCCTTCAGGGATGTCATTACCCTCTAAATACCTCTTGCTGAAATGCAAATGGATTAGATCAATTCAGAAATCCTGTCCTTGATACAAAAAGTGCAGACCTAAGGTGACAAGATAATGCTAAATAAAGAAAAGCTAAGTAGTGCTTTTGTTAAATATCTAGATGTAATTTATAGATTGTCCTGGTGCTCATGTGTAAGTGTTGTTATTACATATTGCTTAACTGACAGCTCAATTATGGCATCCTTTGGAAATGCTCATTTGTACAAAGTCAATTATATTTAACAACCAAACATAGAAGCTATGGGAAGTAAAGCTTTTTTTTTTTTTAATTGTAAAAACTTTGTATCTCTAAGCTCAACTTATTTTGTTTATGTCCAGTCAGTTGAAGGGAGGGGAGGTGGCTTTAGGGAAAGTGGAACCTTTGGTGACTTCTGTTCCTGACTCCTTCTTTATGAACCATTTTGTCTTTATCAACTTCAGGGCCACCTTTTAACTGCCCTATCCTTGTTTTTCATTTGGAAAAAAACATTTAAGTGAATTCATTCTATAAATATTTACATATCCCAAGCACTCTTCTAAGCCCTGTGAACCAGCAGTGAACAGATAAAAATCCATGCCTTCATGGAACTTCTATCTTAGAGCACAGGAGAGGATGGTGACTCAAGATCTAATACATATGGTTCCGATGAAAGGCAAGTTCAATAAGTATTTTTAGTTACTTAATTCATAGCTCAGCTGGTAAAGAATCCACCTGCAGTACAGGAGACCCTGGTTCGATTCCTGGGTCGGGAAGATCCCCTGGAAAAGGAATAGGCTACCCACTCCAGTATTCTTTGGCTTCCCAGGTGGCTCAGCTGGTAAAGAATTGCCTGCAATGTGGGAGACCTGGGTTTGATCTCTGTGTAGGGAAAATCCCCCTCGAGAAGGGAACAGCTACCCACTCCAGTGTTCTGGCCTGGAGAATTCCATGGACTGTGCAGTCCATGGGTTTGCAAAGAGTTGGACATGTCTCTTTTTGATAATAAACAAATTTGATATGAACATTTGATAATAAGATATTGTATTCCAAACAAAAGTATAATGGAGGGATGGTGTGTATGAATGTTCAAGTATAAATTGAATGACCAGGTGAGACTTTACTGAGAAAACATAATTTGTGTAAAGATCTGAAGAATGTTAGTTAATCAGTCTTTTTTAAAAGTAAATATTTATTGGAGTATAGTTGCTCTACAATTGTGTTAGTAGTTTCTGCTGTTATAGCAAAGTGAATCAGCTGTGTGTATACATATATTCCCCATTTTTGGAGTCCCTTCCTATTTAGGTCGCCACAAGCATTAAGTAGAGTTCCCTGTGCTATACAGTAGGTTCTCAATAGTGATCTATTTTATATGTAGGTGATTTATTTTATGCATAGTATCAATAGTATATATATGTATGTCCATCCCAATCTCCCAATTCATCCCGTGACCCCACTTCCCCCCTTGGTGTCCATACATGTATTTTCTACACCTGTGTCTCTATTTTTGCTTTGTACATAGATCATCTGTACCATTTTTCTAGATTCCACATATATGTGTTAATATACGATAGTTGTATTTCTCTTTCTGACTTATTTCACTCTTAATGCATCATTTTAAATTTGAGTTTCTTATACCAAATTAACTGAGGAATTTTAGTAAATTTCAGAGCAGATATCCAGGTGGAAACCTGTAGTTAATTAATAAATTACTATTGTAATTTTAATTAGCTTGTTGGTAATTTATCAGACAGACCTCTGGAATCATGTCAGTTCATGAACACCCACGGACAGGCCATGTTAAGGAGAGTAGAGAGACCAGGGGAGCAGGTTAAGAAGCTATCACAAAAAAAAAAAAAAAGAAGCAGCAGCAGCAGCTATCACAATCTGAGTAAATGAGAAACTAAATGAAGACACTGACGTTTTTCCAAAATGACATTTTCCCAATGTAATCAGGATTCTCGCCTTTCCTGTATTTCTTTTTGTTCCTTGTTACCTTCAGAATAGTGCCCCAACCTCTCTATTTAGCATTGAAATTCTATAAAAAATTGGCCTCTTATTGGTTTCTCTAATAGGTTTGTCTGCATTCCAGTAAACTTTATTTACATAAATATGTGGTGAGCCAATATTTTCTGTAATCAGTTGTTTGCCTAGCCTAGGTCTACTTTATGAGACTTCCATTCTTAGCTTATGGCTTCCATTCTAGAAGTTATCTCACTAGTATAAGAAACTGCTGAATTTGTAGCCAGTGTGTCAACATTCCAGGTGGGAAGTTGGAGGCAGAGAGAAGAGATTAAGAGAGCACTTTCCAGCTCTTTTCTCAAATAGAACCTTCCTACATATCTCACCCGACATCTGCCACATCTCACTGAGTACTTCTTCATGCAAAGCACCAAAGGAATCTGTTTAGGTGGATATATTTTCATTTAATAAAGTTAGGTTTCTTGTTACGAAGAAAGCAAGAAAGAATGGGTATTGTGTGGGTTTCTAGCAGTCTCTGTCCTGTCAGATTCCTAACAGATGTGTCAGTTTCTTCATTTGTCAAAATGGGAGACTGTTAGTGCCTCACAGAGCTGTTTGGTAAAGACTGAATAATCCAACTTTCTGCCATAAGGGTGGTATCATCTGCATATCTGAGGTTATTGATATTTCTCCCGGCAGTCTTGATTCCAGCTTGTGCTTCTTCCAGCCCAGTGTTTCTCATGATGTACTCTGCATAGAAGTTAAATAAGCAGGGTGACAATATACAGCCTTGACGGACTCCTTTTCCTATTTGGAACCAGCCTGTTGTTCCATGTCCAGTTCCAACTGTTGCTTCCTGACCTGCATATAGGTTTCTCAAGAGGCAAGTCAGGTGGTCTGATATTCCCATCTCTTTCAGAATTTTCCACAGTTTATTGTGATCCACACAGTCAAAGGTTTTGGCATAGTCAATAAAGCAGAAATAGATGTTTTTCTGGAACTCTCTTGCTTTTTCCATGATCCAGTGGATGTGGGCAATTTGATCTCTGGTTCCTCTGCTTTTTCTAAATCCAACTTGAACATCTGGAAGTTCACGGTTCACACATTGCTGAAGCCTTGCTTGGAAAATTTTGAGCATTACTTTACTAGTGTGTGAGATAAGTGCAATTGTGAAGTAGTTTGAGCATGAAAGTGAAAGAGGAGAGTGAAAAAGTTGGCTTAAAGCTCAACATTCAGAAAACTAAGATCATGGCATCTGGTCCCATCACTTCATGGCAAATAGACGGGGAAACAGTGGAAACAGTGACGGACTTTATCTTTTGGTGCTGCAAAATCACTGCAGATGGTAATTGCAGCCATGAAATTAAAAGACGCTTGCTCCTTGGAAGAAAAGTTATGACCATCCTAGACAGCATATTAAAAAGCAGAGACATTACTTTGTCCACAAAGGTCCATCTAGTCAAGGCTATGGTTTTTCCAGTGGTCATGTATGGATGTGAGAGTTGAACAATAAGGAAAGCTGAGCACTGAAGAATTGATGTGCTTGAACTGTGGTGTTGGAGAAGACTCTTGAGAGTCCTTTGGACTGCCAGAAGATCCAACCAGTCCATCCTAAAGGAGATCAGTCCTGGGTTTTCACTGGAAGGACTGATGTTGAAGCTGAAACTCCGATACTTTGGCCACCTGATGCAAAGAGCTGAGTCATTTGAAAAGATCCTGTTCCTGGGAAAGATTGAGGGCAGGAGGAGAAGGGGATGACAGAGGATGAGATGGTTGGATGGCATCACCAACTCAATGGACATGGGTTTGGGTGGACTCCAGGAGTTGGTGATAGACAGGGAGGCCTGGTGTGCTGTGGTTCATGGGGTCCAAAAAGTTGGACACGACTGAGCAACTGAACTGAACTGAATAATCCAACACATAAATGCTGTCAGGAGAACGTTCTGTATACTGTAGGCTCTTTGTAAAACTGACACATTGCTGAAATTGCCTTATTTTCATCTTTTATGTGTTTCTTTGTTATATTTCTGGTGTCTGGAATGCTTTCAAGCACACAAGAGATTGGGAAACATTTTTTGGAATAAATTAATGAACTACCATTGCCATCAGTTTAGGTTTTTGAGTTGTAGGTAACAGAAACTGATTCTGGCCTGCTTATTTGTTATTAAAATAATGATACCTTTAGAAGTGACAGGATACCTAGAATGTCAGGGTCAAACAGGGACAGGTATCCTCATTATTGCTATAATCATTAAGACCAGAGCTATTTTCATGCTGTTCTTGCATAACTCTGTTCAACAGTTAAAACCCCATGAGATGGAGTCTGATGATCAAAATGTTTCTGAATCATCTGTCTCCCTTTGGATACAACAGGGCACCTTGTTTTACAGTCCCATCAAAATCGCATCTAACTGGAGAGAAGCAAAGAGTCAGGATGAAATCAATGTGAAGGATGAAATCAGCAGAAAGAAACTGGGTGGAAAGCGCAAAATTGTCCATCACATAGTCTCATTCCTTTTAGTTTGTGTTGCTTCCACAATGTTATGGTTGTGATTGTAAGAGCATATCCTGGGAAGAAAAGAAAAAGATCTAGCAATTTGGCCTCTGTTAATGCATTGGTATCTTCTTTTTTTTTTTTCCCATTTAAAAGCAAACTATCACCTTGTAAAACTAATTGCCAGAACCCTAAACCAACACAAAGAGATTTGTTGTTGTTTTTTCTTTAGGGTAAGATGACAGACTGTGACAGTAAGGTTGTAGGGTTGATAGTGGAGAAGAGTAAAGAGATATTGAAAAAAGATTAGGCAATAATGCCAAATACAGGTTCCATGCCTTTAGGTAATGACATCTATGTACTTAAGCCTTCCAGTGATTTAATTGCATAAATATCTAAGTAATTGTTTCTAAATGTTTTAGTTTCGGTAATGATGACAGTGCCAGTCTGGTGGGTCAGTGAGCGATTGATTACTGTCTCTGATAAAAAGTTAAAGCCAGATGGTTTTTCATTTTGTTTGCTTTTATAGATGTTGCAGTGAATGTAGGGCCATGAAACCTAGGAGTTTATTTTTAAGCATGATTCACAGTAGTTCTATCTACTATCATTATGAAAGCCTGTCAGACATTTGAAATTGCTTTAGTTTGGTAAATTTTATTGGGAGTTTTACACATGGTAAAATTAATTTTTTTTTTTTTTTACTGCTAAGAAAACAGGCAGTTTATACGACTCCCGTACTGATATGCATAATTGTAAATATATATGCTGTGGGCTTCCTCAGTGGCTCAGTGATAAAGAATCTGCTTGTAGGGCAGGAGATGAAGGTTCTGTCCCTGAGTTGGGAAGATCCCCAGGAAGAGGAAATGGCAACCCACCCTAGTACTCTTGCCAGGACAATCCTATGGACAGAGGAGCCTGGCAGGGTACAGTCTATAGGGTCACAAAGGATCAGACATAACAGAGTGACTGAACACACACACACGCACACACACACAAGCACAAATATCTGTGCTGCCATTGATTACCATTGCAAACCATTGTTAGAAAATGGACAGGGCATCACATTGTTTGCTTCATTTAAAAATTTTGGTTTAAATATAACATTCATTTAGATGTTTAAATACTGATAATTCAGATTGATAAAAATGGCACCTTTCTTTGCTCTTGGAATATGGAGTTTATAAAGCTGAACAACATAAAAAAACTACTTGTATGAAACTAGACCTTATAAAATTTACTTCACACTTTGTATTCTTAATCATATTTCTTCTATGATTTGGTATTAGAACATATATATAAAATGCCATTAAAGAGTGAGCAATGAAATATTATTATGCAAAATAGAATAACTTTAAAATATGTTATTTAGGAATTTAAAATCTTTAGCATTCTGTAACTTGTCAGTTTTTTTCTTCATTTAATAATGCTAATCTTTCAATCTTTATGTTTTTCTTTCTACAGTGATTTAATACCTTATTGAAACTACAAACTCATATCCACAGTGGTCTCACATTGACAGATTACATAGTTTGAAAGCATGACATATTTTATAATGAAACATGCCATGTGGAAACTTTGAAGCCTAAATTCTGCCAAAATCTGAATAAAGAATTCCTCACCTGGTATGTAAGAGATCTCCTGACCACCACCATGACAAACCAGGAAAAGTGGGCCCATCTCAGCCCCTCAGAATTTTCCCAGCTTCAGAAATATGCTGAGTGTAAGTATTCATATTGATATGATTTTACTTGGTATTCATTTTAAATGGCATATTATATACTTTCAATAACAGATTATAGGTCCTGTTCAGCATTGGGATAAACGTCTTTTGTGTTGGCAAGTAAGTGGACTTGAAGCTACTTGTTTGGCATGAGGAAAAGGAAAATCACTAAATCTAGAAGAAAAAGAACTGGATGTTAGATGCAAAACTGAACTTGGGAACCTTCCAGCTGTAATAGGTGCAATGCAAAGGATAAAGAAGTTTGGGAGAAGAGAGATTGGTGAGTCTGTAACCAAGAAGAAGGATTAGCAGAAGTAAGAGGAAAAGTGAATTTTTTCCCCCTTGTTTGTTAGCATAACATTTCTATAAGACTGGGAACAGGGAGTCTTAGATACATTGTGGCCAATCCCAAATGTATAATAAGAGGTTGTAAAATAAAATGCAGAATAGAATAAGAGATTGTAAAAGAAAGAGAAGGTATTAGGGTATGTGTATTAATATGAAGATAAGCCATGGTGATTTGCTTGATAGTGTGCAATTTTTAAATATGATTATCTTTGCACATAAACAGCAGGATTGTATTTATTGTTTCTACCATGGATTTTTGAAAATTTATATATTTCACAAATTGAGTTTCAGCTGTAAATATGGGGGGCAGCTGTGTCAAGGTATTAGAGAAAATGAAGCAACTAAGAAATAGAAAGCAGCAAAAGGTTGCTGGGAGCATGATGAGTAGAGAAAAAATAAGCAGAGAATGTCATAAGAATGGTGATTATGGTGATGAAAATGCAAGAAATGGACAGTGAGAAAGAACCAATAGCACACAGTAGTGAAGGAGGCAGAAGGTGGAGCAGCTGGCTGGAGATGCTTATGCCAAGAGTTGGGGTGTGTAGGAGAGAAGTGACAAGAATGAATTGAATGATGTTTTGAAGGACAGGTGGAGAAAAGGATTAAACTCAAATGAGGGATCTTGAATAATAATAAATTGATAGGTGAGTGATAAGAAGACTGATTTATGGGGTACATATTATAAGACAGGAACTTAGAATGTCTGTTTATCTGAAAAGGCCAATAAATAGGTATTCCAGTCTTTCTAACTGGAGGGCTGAAGTGTTCTGGGTAAGGTTTTGAGAGTGCTGATGGGTATTTGTAAGGAAGATGCAAATTCCTACAAGAACCTGTGAATTTTCTCCATCAATAATGATTAAAAATAAACAAAACAAAACAAACAGCGACTACCAAATTGGGGGGAGGAGGGCAAATAATTGATATCAAAATGTGGTCCCAGCTTCAAAAACTGTTTGGAGCCCCTTAAAGCCCAGTTCATCTACTTATCTCATGAGGACAGCTTAGTCCAGAATGGCTGAATGCCATTTTTATGCATGTTTATACTCAGTAGTTTTGAAGCTGACTGGATGGCATCACCGACTCAATGGACACGAGTCTGAGTGAACTCCGGGAGTTGGTGATGGACAGGGAGGCCTGGCGTGCTGTGATTCATGGGGCTGCAAAGAGTGGACATGACTGAGCGACTGAACTGAAACTGAAAAATTGGTTCACCTATGTTTTCGAATTTTTATATGCTCTTTACTGTAAATATTTCTGAACATCTTTACAGAGAGTATTTTGCTTGGCATGGTGGGAAATGAAGATATGCATTTTTGGAATTTACGGTTTAATGAAGGCTAGGAACTGATGGATAAATGACTCTAGATCTAGATAAAATATAATCGAAGGGCTACAAGCAAAGTTTAGGTATCTGTAGGGTTACAGTGTGCCACTTGAGATAGGGAGAAAGTGAAATCTTTATGAAAGAGGAATTTGAAATAAATTAAAAAAAAAGACAAGGCACGTGCAGACAAATGATATATTTTAAAATAAAAATTTAGCATATATTTGAGAAAGTGAGATGAGCCGCATTTAGCTACAACACAAATTAAAGAAGTGAGTGAATTAAGGCTGTAAAACTGAGATGGAATTAAAATATACAATACCCAACCTGAGTTAGACAGTGAAAAGTATTTGTAGGATGCTAAGGGTTGGTTGTTATGAACAGCATTATAGCCCAAGAATTTGGATTTGCAAATATGAAAATAGTATTTGAAACAGACTGAAATTATGGCAGTGAGCTACTGCAATAAACTAAAAGTTTGAATGGAGAAAGATGATAATAAAAACATAGATTTAATATGATATCATTAAAACTAATGGAAGAGAATTTAGGCAATAATAAAATATGAGAATTGAGAGAGAGGAGCAGATTTCAGCTCTAAAAATTTGATTGGAAAGACCGGAGAATTTGGTGACATAATTCCCCAAGTAGAATAAACATGATAGTTTTGTTTAGGTTATACTGAATTTAGCTGGACTTTTAAAATATATTTTCCAGTGCTTAGATACCTACAGGAAACATACCTATGGAGGCACTAATATAAAACAGATAAATTATTGCCAGAGCAGGTAAATTATTATTTAGAATAACTTTGGCTCAAATATTCAAATTGCATTTGAACTGATAAGTAGAATTTAATGCTAAAGTATTAAATATATTATTGACCACTACTTTTATTTTATTGGCTAAGCAATATGGGAGTACATTTAATTGCATCATTAAAATCCTTCATTTTGTAATAAATTTGCAGAAATACCTATGACAGGTATAATAAAAATTGTCAAATGTAAAAGTTGTAACCTATTGAGACAAAGACTAATGGGCATTCCATAAAATAGTGAGCAGTGACCCAGTGAGTATAAGAACATTATTAAAGCAGATTTTTTAAGAAGACAAGTTAACTGTAAAGAAATAAATAGTACTGGTTCCATGATCATTAAACTTCTTCTCTTTTTTAAATAACCTCGACAGCAATGAAAAGTGCTAGATTTAATCCTTGAAGTTTCCTGTATAATTAAAAAGCAAAGACCATTACGATTAGGATGTATCTTTGTGTAATAAATTGCCATTGTCAAAACATAACTGGAAACAAATTTATTAGCCTGAAGATTATAAAAGGGATATATTTTCCAGGCTATTCAGTACATGTCATCAGTTTATTTGCAGCCTTTAAATCAGATTTTTCATGTTGCAATGCAATGTTGGCAAAGTGACATTCTTCCACAGTCTATTAGAAAAATGCTATATTAGATTTTAATTGCTTTCTTGATTTTAATTGTTTTGTGACTTTCAATAAGAAATTGTTTGTATATATTAAATGACTCAATTTTTAAAAGTTATTAACTTAAGTCTATATTTGTAGCATGCCAAGGTTATATGTGATATATTTCAAATAAGTGTTTTATATGCTTTTGGGGAATGAAGGTGTGGTTGTCAATTTCTTGGTTGAGATGAATGAATTCATGGAACTCTCACCCCCACAAAACCAAATCACTCAGTGTTAGTCCTATAATACCATATAGATCTTTTCTTCAAGTTATCTGATCTTGAGTTCTCTCCACAATTGCCATAATATATCGTGTCTTACTTTGTTTAGGCTGCTAAAATGAAATACCACAGACTGGGTAACTTATAAAGAATAGAAAGTTATTTCTCATAGTTCTGAAGGTTGGAATTCTGAGATCAGGGTGCCTGGCATGGATTCTGATAAAGGTCTTTTGAGCTGCAAACTGTCAGCTTCTTGTATTCTCACATGGTCGAAAGAGCAAAAGGGGTAGCAAGTTCTCCTGGGATTCTTGTAAAGGCTCTAATCAGAGTTCTAGCTTCAGGACCTCAGGAGAAATTGTCATTTCCTCCTCCAGGGGAACTTCCTGACTAAGGGATTGAACTGGGGTTTCCTGCGTCTCCTGCAGAGCAGACAGATTCTTTATGGCTGAGCCATCAGGGAAGCCCATTTACCTCCTCACCACAACCCCCCACACCATATTGTGAAATAGGATTCCAACATATGCATTCTGGGAGACACAAATTTTAGTCCATTATACCCTGCAACTTTACATGTTGTTTCAACTTCTAGGCTTTCCTCATAATTAATTGGGGAAAAATTAAATGATTTTGGCATAGCATTCCTGGTTAGGCAGCTAGTACATCAAACAGTTTGTGTTCAAGTCCTGGTCCCACCATAGTGCAGCAAAGTACATAGTACTTTGTCTGACTTTCAAAAGTTATATAACATCTCTGTGTCCCAATTTTCATACTTCTAAAATGGGAAAAATAATAAATATGTCAAATGTTGTGAGTATTAAATTGAATGAGTTAATATATGTCAAGTAATGAGAACAGTGCCTTGTGAATTGCAAGTAATGTAGCTGTTTACAATCATTATTTTAATAGAGAAGGAGGGACTGTTTTGTTGGCTGTTTGAACATACTGTTGATGATCGAGTTAAAAAGTGCCACATTTTGGAGCATGAAGAACCAATGTCTTTTTTTTCTGCTACAGGACCAAATTTTTCCCACAAGGTAGAAGCTTCTGGTGCTGTTGGCAGCCTCATATCTGTGTTGTCCCCACAAATGCTCAAGGCAGCTAATGCGAAGCCCGCTATGGCCGCCTACAGCATGCTGAGCGCATGCTCCTGTTTAAGTTTTCAGACTGAGTCACTCCATGGGAAGCATTTCCATTGATATGTGGGAGAGGAGTATAATTTTCTTTCCCACTCTATAAAAAGTCATCCAAACTGTTGTTGTAAAATGAAGAGCTCTCACTCCTGCCGTGTAGAGAATTGAGCTTATCAGATTACTAGTTTGTCAGTGCTTCCTGCTGTGGTTTCAAGACACAGCAAAGGGTTAAGAAATTCCAAATCTTTTCATGGATGAAAATATTTTCTATGTAAAATCTACACAGTATTTCCAAGTGATTCATTATCTGCCCACATATTGTCACTTAGGATTATCTTTTTATTTGCTATTTATAAAGAGTGTTATAGAGCATGTAAATTATTTTTGAGAAATACTGTGTTATTACAGTGGGAACACTTCTGAACTTTCATAAATTTCATACTGTTTATAGCAGCTGGCATTGTAGAGGGTTGCAAAATTATATGATGAACTTGTTCTTTTCAATAAGGACCAGTGTGCCTAATATTTGGACCAAGTGTACAATTTCTTCCATTGGAGAGAGGCGTGCAGTATGACTTTGTGGAAAAAACATAGGCTTTGCAGGCAAACTAATATTTGACAGCGTTGAACCCCTGCTCTGTCTTCAACTTATTAGCCCTAGGGCCCTGGGGAGGTTATATATACTACCTGTGGCTCAGCTTACTCACCTGGAGAAGTGGAATTCCACCTCACAGTGTTGTAGGATTTAATGAGACAGTAGCCATCATCATCAATAATAGATTTTTAGTACCCTGTTCTAAATACAAGTATTGATTCATTTAATACAGTAAACCTTAGAGGAGGCAGATGATCTCTTAGGAAGATTACTTGGCCCATTGCTGTGACACAATAAGTGATGGCAAAGATCAGAACAGTAATAATTCATTTAGTATTTCTTACAAAGATCACTTTGTTCTTAAACCGGCTGTTAATCATGTTTCACATGTAGGAGAAACTGGAATCCAGGATTCATCAGGTCCTCTTATCTCCAACAGCCACAACCATCTCTCAAAGGGCTTTTGTGTACAGGACAGAGCTTCTAAATGTGGCTGTGGTTTTTGCTCCCAAATATACCCTTCTGCTCTCTTATTCTGCTTCATGGCACTGGATCCTGTGTGGACTTCCATGATGCCCTGTCTTAAGTGGAGTCATTTTTCTTCATCCCGCCCACACCTCTTTCTCCTATTTCTGGAACCTCCCTTACTCTTCCTTATGAAAAACATGGGAGGGAAAAGAGAGGAGAATAAAATCAGCACACAATTGTAATAATAATAAAAAAAATTGGCAGAGTCTTTTTCCATCTTAAGTAGCTTTCCTCTCGCAAGAAACCCCACCCTTCAGCATGATGATCTGTATCTTTGAGATATCTTTTGTGCTTGATCCATACCTGAAGGTTTAAGGAAGTGGAGGGAGAGACTAGACCTCCCCTGTGCATATTCAGCTTATTGGTAAACAAGTTGAGATCACATATTAGCCCTCTGATTCATCTCAGTAGGATTAGCTCTCTTACTTTTGTCCTAGACTCTTTGTTACATTGGCTCTATTTTGGGAGGCCAAGCCACTTAATGCTAATTACTCTCTTTGCCCAGACAGAAGAATAAATGGCTCAGAGTCAATTAGCATAGTGGCTGAAAACACATAACTCCTTGTTAGGTTAAACTGGGTTTGAGTTCAAGGGCTGTGATGCACACCTTGTTTTCCTCACTATGCCATAGGATTGCAATAATGATTCAGCGTGAAGAGGCCTGTAACATGCTCAGTACTCAATAAATAACTCTTTTGTTGAGAATCCTAATGGTGGTGATGGAGGTGATTTCCTGTGAAAATGAGGACTTTGTTCTTCGATTTATGCCTACTCACTTCTGCTACTCACGCAGACTGTCTTGACTTTGCCCTGACACTTGTCTGCAGTTGGAATCTGTGACTCTATTTTAGATAATCCATGTCTTTCATTTCCGACCCTGTTTCTTCTTATTCACATTGATTAACTCAGCAGTTCCTGGCTCTCACCCAGATTTTATTTCTGGAATGTATGTTGGCTGCATAATCTCTTTCGCCTCATCTCTGGCTTTGGTTCCTATTTGTTGTACTGCTTCAGGCTGAATTTCCTGCTGGTGGCTTCTCTGGGTCCATGTAGCTTAAGTTTTTCAATACCTGAATCTTGTAGTAGTAAAAGAAAGTAATAACTATGAATGTCTAAGTTTCCGTTATTTCAGTATCCTGAAAAACCATCATTTTCAATGACTTTTAACATCTACTTTTTTTTCAACTTTTCAAAATTGCCCCAAAGCCATAAATTAAGATTTATGGTCAAACAAACTTTAATATTAAAGTTAGGATTTCTGAGAAATGTTTTGGTCAGAGTGGACCAAATTGGGCTATGATTGGAAAAATTAACAAAATCTCAGTGGCTTAATAAAACAGAAGCTTATTTCTTGGTCCTGTGTACATTTCCAAATCTGAATCAGCAAATGGTTTAATTTCACGTTGTCCTTAATCAAGTCCCAGTTAGATGGAGTAGTCATCAGCTTTAAAAATTGGCACATGCTGTGACAGAGAGAAATAGACTTTGTACACTGGGGGCTGACTCTTAAGGCTTCGTCCTGATAATGTCATTGCTTACGTTTCTTTGGCCCAAGCAATCCACATGATCCCATCTAACTTGAAAGGAGTACAGAAGTGCATTCTTTCTGTCTGTCTAGCTTCGGGGAAGATAGAAATATTTGATGAAAACTACAAATGTGAACAGTAACTCACAAGTATTTATTGTGGACCGTTAAGAAAGTCATTGCAATCTCTTTAAGCTTCTGTTTCTTCACCTTATAAAATGAGGCTAGTACTCCCCACTTATAAATAATTAGTCTTGTTGTTATTACTGATATTAGTATGATGAATTGTAAAAAAAGTTATCACAAAAATTCATATAGGTTACATTATGCACTTCATCCTTAATTGAGTTGTAAATTAAAGGTTGCTATTATCTAGAAATTTCCTTAGATGCTGCCATCTATGTTTTAGCAGGAAGTACCCCCCACACATATACATACACACACACACACATGCACTAATATGAGTATGTATACTTCAGTTCAGTTCAGTTGCTCAGTTGTGTCCGACTCTTTGCAACCCCATGAACCGCAGCACGCCAGGCCTCCTTGTCTATCACCAACTCCCTGAGCCTACCCAAAGTCATGTCCATCAAGTTGGTGATGCCATCCAATCAGCTCATCCTCTGTCATCCCCTTCTCCTCCTGCCCCCAATCCCTCCCATCATCAGGGTCTTTTCCAGTGAGTCAGCTCTTTGCATCATGTGGCCAACATATTGGAGTTTCAGCTTCAACATCAGTCCTTCCAATAAACACCCAGGACTGATCTCCTTTGGGATGGACTGGTTGGATCTCCTTGCAGTCCAGGGGACTCTCAAGAGTCTTCTCAACACCACAGTTCAAAAGCATCAATTCTTCTGTGCTCAGCTTTCTTCACAGTCCAACTCTAATATCCATACTGGAAAAACCATAGCCTTGACTAGATGGACCTTTGTTGGCAAAGTAATGTCTCTGCTTTTTAATATGCTGTCTAGGTTGGTTATAATTTTCCTTCCAAGGAGTAAGCATCTTTTAATTTCATGGCTGCAATCACCATCTGCGGTGATTTTGTAGCCCCCCAAAATAAAGTCTGACACTGTTTCCACTATTTCCCCATCTATTTAGAGGAACTTAATTTTACTCACTGCTTGTTATTTAGCCAGGAATATTTAGTACCTTTTACTCTTAGGCAGTATGCTTGGTTTCAGATAATACAGAAATGAATATCATGGTTCTTTTAGTCAAAGAGCTTAGTCTATTGAGAGAGACTAAATACCATGGGAAATGATGATAAAGCAATAAAATACTTACTCCTGCTATTATATATGCAAGGTTCTTTTTAAATGAGATACAGTTGACATATAACATTGTATTAGGTGTACAACACAATGATTTGATATGTATTGCAAAATGATTACCACAATAAATTTAGTTAACATCTATCAACACAATGATGATTTTTTCCTTATGATGATAACTTTTAAGAGGCACTCTCTTAGCAACTTACAATTATATAATACAGCATCGTTAACTATTGTCACTATGCTGTTCTTATAAGGGGGAGTTTGTACCTTTTAAACACACTTACCCATTACACTCACCCCTTGCCCCTTGCCTTTGGAGAAGCACAATTTTGTTCCTGTAAGTTTCTGAGATTCCACATGTAAGTGAGATTATACAATATTTGTCTTTTTCTCTTCTGACTTCCTTCACTTACTATATTGTCCTTAAGAACCACACATGTTGTTGTCACAAATGTCTTTCTTTCTAATGGATAGATAATATATGTATCAGTTCAGTTCAGTCACTCAGTCGTGTCCGACTCTTTGCAACCCCATGAATCACAGCATGCCAGGCCTCCCTGTCCATCACCATCTCCCGGAGTTGACTCAGACTCACATCCATCAAGTCCGTGATGCCATCCAGCCCCTTGGTCGTCCCCTTCTCCTCCTGCCCCCAATCCCTCCCAGCATCAGAGTCTTTTCCAATGAGTCAACTCTTCGCATGAGTTGGCCAAAGTACTGGAGCTTCAGCTTTAGCATTATTTCTTCCAAAGAAATCCCAGGGTTGATCTCCTTCAGAATGGATTGGTTGGATCTCCTTGCAGTCCAAGGGACTCTCAAGAGTCTTCTCTAACACCATAGTTCAAAAGCATCAATTCTTCAGCACCCAGCCTTCTTCACATTCCAACTCTCACATCCATACATGACCACAGGAAAAACCATAGCCTTGACTAGGGACCTTAGTTGGCAAAGTAATGTCTCTGCTTTTGAATATACTATCTAGGTTGGTCATAACTTTTCTACCAAGGAGTAAACATCTCTTAATTTCATGGCTGCAGTCACGATCTGCAGTGATTTTGGAGCCCCCCCAAAAAAAAGTCTGACACTGTTTCTACTGTTTCCCCATCTATTTACCATGAAGTGATGGGACCGGATGCCATGATCTTTGTTTTCTGAATGTTGAGCTTTAAGCCAACTTTTTTGCTCTCCTCTTTCACTTTCATCAAAAGACTTTTTATTTTCATTTATTTTTGTGTGTGTTTTGTTTTATTGTTTTTTAATTTTTATTTTTACTTTATTTTACTTTACAATACTGCATTTGTTTTGCCATACATGAATCCACCACGGGTGTACATGGCGTTCCCAAACATGAACCCCCCTCCCACCTCTCTCCCCATAACATCTCTCTGGGTCATCCCCGTGCACCAGCCCCAAGCATCCTGTATCCTGCATCAGACATAGACTGGCGATTTGTTTCTTACGTGATAGTATACATGTTTCAATGCCATTCTCCCAAATCATCCCACCCTCTCCCTCTCCCTCTGAGTCCAAAAATCCGCTCTACGCATCTGTGTCTCTTTTGCTGTCTTGCATACAGGGTCATCATTGCCATCGTTCTGCTGGGCATACACACTGAGGAAACCAGAATTGAAAGAGACACATGTACCCCAATGTTCATCACAGCATGGTTTATAATAGCCAGGACATGGAAACAACCTAGATGTCCATCAGCAGATGAATGGATAAGAAAGCTGTGGTACATATACACAATGGAGTATTACTCAGCCATTAAAAAGAATACATTTGAATCAGTTCTAATGAGGTGGATGAAACTGGAGCCAATTATACAGAGTAATGTAAGCCAGAAAGAAAAACACCAATACAGTATACTAACACATATATATGGAATTTAGAAAGAGACTTCTTAGCTCCTCTTCACTTTCTGCCATAACGGTGGTGTCATCTGCATATCTGAGGTTATTGATATTTCTCCCGGCAGTCTTGATTCCAGCTTGTGCTTCTTCCAGCCCAGTGTTTCTCATGATGTACTCTGCATAGAAGTTAAATAAGCAGGGTGACAATATACAGCCTTGACGTATTCCTTTTCCTACTTGGAACCAGTCTGTTGTTCCATCTCCAGTTCTAACTGTTGCTTCCTGACCTGCATACAGATTTCTCAAGAGGTAGGTCAGGTGGTCTGGTATTCCAATCTCTTGAAGAATTTTCCACAGTTTATTGTGATCCACACAGTCAAAGGCTTTGGCATAGTCAATAAAGCAGAAATAGATGTTTTTCTGGAACTCTCTTGCTTTTTCCATGATCCAGCGGATGGTGGCAATTTGATCTCTGGTTCCTCTGCCTTTTCTAAAACCAGCTTGAACATCTGGAAGTTCACAGTTCATGTATTGTTGAAGCCTGGCTTGGAAAATTTTGAGCATTACATTACTAGCATGTGAGATGAGTGCAATTGTGCAGTAGTTTGAGCATTCTTTGGCATTGCCTTTCTTTGGGATTGGAATGAAAACTGGCCTTTTCCAGTCCTGTGGCCACTGCTGAGTTTTCCAAATGTGCTGGCATATTGAGTGCAGCACTTTCACAGCATCATCTTTCAGAATTTGAAACAGCTCCACTGGAATTCCATCACCTCCACTAGCTTTGTTCATAGTGATGCTTTCTAAGACCCACTTGACTTCACATTCCAAGATATCTGGCTCTAGATTAGTGATCACATCATCATGATTATCTGGGTCATGAAGATCTTTTTTGTACAGTTCTTCTGAGTATTCTTGCCACCTCTTCTTAATATCTTCTGCTTCTGTTAGGTCCATACCATTTTTGTCCTTTATCAAACCCATCTTTGCATGAAATGTTCCCTTGGTATCTCTAATTTTCTTGAAGAGATCTCTAGTCTTTCCCATTCTGTTGTTTTCCTCTATTTCTTTGCATTGATGGCTGAGGAAGGCTTTCTTATCTCTTCTTGCTATTCTTTGGAACTCTGCATTCAGGTGCTTATATCTTTCCTTTTCTCCTTTGCTTTTCGCCTCTCTTCTTTCCACAGCTATTTGTAAGGCCTCCCCAGACAGCCATTTTGCTTTTTTGCATTTCTTTTCCATGGGGATGGTCTTGATCCCTGTCTCCTGTACAATGTCACGAACCTCAGTCCATAGTTCATCAGGCACTCTAACTATCAGATCTAGTCCCTTAAATCTATTTCTCACCTCCAGTGTATAATCATAAGGGGTTTGATTTAAGTCATACCTGAATGGTCTAGCGGTTTTCCCTTCTTGCTTCAATTTAAGTCTGAATTTGGTAATAAGGAGTTCATGATCTGAGCCACAGTCAGCTCCTGGTCTTGTTTTTGTCGACTGTATAGAGCTTCTCCATCTTTGGCTGCAAACCGGTGTTGATCATCTGGTGATGTCCATGTGTAGTGTCTTCTCTTGTGTTGTTGGAAGAGGGTGTTTGCTATGACCAGTGCATTTTCTTGGCAAAACTCTATTAGTCTTTGCCCTGCTTCATTCTGCATTCCAAGGCCAAATTTGCCTGTTGCTCCAGGTGTGTCTTGACTTCCTACTTTTGCATTCCAGTCCCCTATAATGAAAAGAACAGCTTTTTTGGGTGTTAGTTCTAAAAGGTCTTGTAGGTCTTCATAAAACTGTTCAACATCAGTTTCTTCAGCGTTACTGGTTGGGGCATAGACTTGGATTACTGTGATATTGAATAGTTTGCCTTGGAGACGAACAGAGATCATTCTGTCGTTTTTGAGATTGCATCCAAGTACTGCATTTAAATTATATATATATATATATATATATATATATATATATACACACATAATTTTATTTACCATTTATTTGTCTATGGACAATTAGATTGTTTATATATCTTGGCAATTGCAAATAATGCTGCAATGAAAATTAAGGTACAGAGATCTCTTCAGCATATAGATTTTATTTCTTTCAGATAAATACTCAGTTGTGGAATTGCTGGAAAATATGGTAGTTCTATTTTTAAATTTTTGAAGAATCTCCATACTGTTTTCCATAGTGGCTGCACCAATTTACATTTCCATCACAGTGTACAAGGTTCTCGTGCACATCCTTGCTGATACTTGTTACCTCTTTTTGATGATGTCCATTTTAAGAGGTGTGAAGTGTTATCTCACTGTGATTTTATGTGGCATTTTCTTAATGATAAGTGATATAGAGCACCCCTGTTTGTACCAGAAATAAGCATCTTTCTCTGAGCAAATGGGTGTTTCAGTCCATAGCTTCTGCACTATGTCCTGTGGGCCAACTGAAAACTTATATTCTATTATAGACTTGTGAGACTTTGGAACATAAACCCTGTTGGCCAGGAGAGCCAGATAATCAGGGGATAAATCCTCTGGGCACAGCTGCAAACTCTGGGGTACCAGACCTGGACTATCAGGCCACCTGGAGCAAGGCAGATAAAGAGAGAGAGAGCAAAGATGGTGCCTGCTAGCCTCCTGTCTTTGGAGAGTATTACAGTCAGCCCCTAGATGGTATTAAATTAGATGCTTGCTCCTCAGGCCACAGCTTTCAAGCTAAGAAAATAGCCCTTTTTAATGAAAAGACTGGACATCTTTCCTACACAAAATTTTGCATATTTTCTTCTGGAAGAAGTAATTTTACTCATTTAAAATTCTGCATCACTCCATGATCTCTCAGTGGTATTGATTACATTAATATATCTATATCTACATCTCTCTATGTATGTACAGATGTCTGATAAACAATACATAATATAGTTTCATTTTGAAATCTGAGCATTACATATTTAATCTGCTGCCTCTACACTGGACCTGGGGGCTTAGCCACAGTAAGTCTGCTTGGGCTGTTACGAACATCTCAGTTCCCAAAAACCTTGTGGGCCTCCTAGACACAAGTCCCATTTCCTTTCACAGATAGACGTTTTGGAGGCCCCTCTTTCAAGTGAAAGGATTCAAAGCTGGGGCACCATATGTGGTGTTCAGACCCCTGGCTCATCAGGGAAAAGCTGGTAGTTATGAGTTCCCTCCTAGTTGTGAATCACCACAGTGGGGCCGGGGCTCATGGCAGAATTGTACCTCCGCCTTTAGTACCTATTTTGATGTGGATTTTTTCTTGTTTGCCCTATACGTAGGGGTCATTCACATCCTCCTTGTTTACAGAGTTCTTACTTAGGTAATTATTCCATGTAGCTGTAGAGGAAGTGAGTTCAGGAGCTTCCTGTGTCACCTTTTTGAACCAAAATCTAGCAAGACTCTTTGAGAGCTTTTAACTCTTCTTCACATGGATAGGTGTTGAAAGGGGAGAGGAATTTTAATTGAAAGTGTTGAATAGAGTTTTTCAAAAAGCAGAGAAACTCCAAATAGATATCAGAGCATGTGTTGAGGCATGAAAGAAAGTTGGGAAAGTAGGGAAGAGTTGGAAATGTGCGTTGGTGTCTGTGTATATTTATGTCTCAGCAGATATGTGTGTACACGGACATGTGTATGAAGACAATACTAAAGAATTCAGTGCCAGTCATATAATACAAATCTGTAAGTGGCATTAATAAAACATTGCCTATCAACATATAATCATTGGGAGAAATTAAAGATACTGAGTGGAAGAGAGGCAGAATATATACAAGCTCTTCATAGAATCTTAGCCATGAGAAAAAAGAGGAAGACTCAAAGTTAATCGAATAAAAAGAGGGATTTTGTTCTTTCACATAGGAAAGAAAGACATGTTTATAGGAAACAAGTTGGGCAGCATATAAAGAGAAACACTTGGTGATGAGAGATTTTGAGCTTATGGGCAAATCTCGAATTATGTGTTGGTTTTATTCAGTTTTCTTATTCAGTCCTTTATTGAGTCCTTCTCTACTGTTTATTTTCTTAATGTATTAGTTTTGGTCATTATCAAGTTACATAACCTTTCTAGAGTTTAATTTTCTCTACTGTGTAATTAAGAAAATAAAAAGCCCACTCACAAGAATATTGTAGGTCTCAAATAAAATAATATGTGTGGAAATGCATTGTAAATGGCAAACTCCCATATGTAAGTTAATTATTGTTTTTATTGTTACTATCATTAGAATGTTCTGAGTTATTGTTCTGCTATTTCTTTTCTTTTTTGTAGTTCTGTTTCTCGCAAATACACATTTATAGTTTCATTATTTATTGAATTGTATAGTTTGTTTCTGTGAGATTATGTAAGAAATACCATCCTATTTCTTGTGGCCTAATTTTCCACAATTTATCTTCAAATCCAGTTGCCTCTTTCAAAGCCTTGCATAGGGAACATCAGGTACAGGGATTATTTTTGCATACTCCCAAAATGTATTTTATAAGGAAGAACATGCCAAGGCTACAGTGGGTCTGAGATCTTACCGTACTTATAGTCTTAGAAGTTAGCTTGCTGTGGCTTCATGATGCTAGAAGAAGATGCAAGACTCCTGGGTCAGAAAAAGAGGAGTTTATTAATCATGTCACAGAAAACATGATGTTTCTTGTGTTGTTATTGACTCCCCTACTTTAGTTTTCACAGGAAAACAGGAAAAGGGCCAAGTGGCCTTTTTACAAGTGGTGAGTTGAGTAAGGGGAACTCCCAAGTTTAGGGAACCTGAATATTTTATAACAGACAGTAAACAAATACGCCTTTTGTTCAAAATGGGGTCGCAATCTGTGTCCCTCATGGTTTTCTACTCCAAAAACATCCTTGAAATGATAGTTTGGGGAAAAAACTAGTGTGTGCCTATGCTTGCAAAACGAGCAGAAACATGGAAGAAACATTGAAAATTGTTTCCCAGTGAATATAAGCATGTGATAGTCTTTACCACCATAATCAGTACCCCACAAATTGTTGAAAACTTTCCCATCAGATTGCCTTTCAGTTCATATAAAGACAACTTCAGATTTGTGCTCAGATATCTCCTTGTCTTGGTCTCTGATTCCTCTTCTTTCCCTGTGCCCTAACACTGGGTTTTCAGGTAGATCCTATTTACACCCTACTTTTCAAGATAGGAGAGTCACCTACTTTTCTATATTGATCCAGAGAGGATGAAGGGAAATACAGTTAGTTAAAGCTATTTTAGAGTCTACTGTGAAAAAGAGGCATAATTCTTATATTTTATTTTTTTTAAGTCAGCCTTTTAAAATACAGTTACACACACAGACACACACACCTTTTTCTTGCAAGTAGCAATCATTAATTTTTTTTTTCATTGCTTCGTTATAGAATGAGCACAGAAAGAAAGGATCTGGGAGAGGGAGACCAAAAGCTCCACTCTGGGCAAATTCTCCCCTTTTGTTGAATACTTTGCCCCTTCCCTGGTGGCTCAGCTGGTAAAGAATCCGCCTACAATGGGAGAGACCTGGGTTCGACCCCTGGGTTGGGAAGATCCTCTGGAAAAGGCAACGGCTACCCACTCCAGTATTCTGGCCTTGAGTATTCCATGGACTGAATGGTCCATGGGGTCCCAAAGAATCGGACTGAGCGACTTTCACTTTCAGAAGCTCAAATAGTAACACGTTCTGCTCCAAAGGTACTGATGACATGAGGCAGGACCCTCAACATTCATGCAATTGCAAGGGGTTCTCAAAGTGAAAGTGAAAGTTGCTCAGTTATGTCTGATTCTTTGCAACTCCATGGATTATATAGTCCGTGGAATTCTCCAGGCCAGAATACTGGAGTGGGTACCCATTCCCTTCTCCAGGGGATCTTACCAACCCAGGGATCGAACCCAGATCTTTCCTATTGCAGGTGGGTTCTTTAACAGCTGAGCCACCAGGGAAGCTCGTTTGAGCTTCTACAGCTGCCAAATGATAAATGACTTCTAGATCTTTTTAAGACTTAGGATAAATTAGGATATCCTAATTTAGGATAATCCACTAAATTAGGATAATCCACTAAATTAGGATAATCCACTGTCCCTTGAAACATGCCCCCAAACTGAAGACAGTGGGAAATCAAAACTCTCACATTAAAAAAAAAAAAAAAATCAGGAAAAGAGTAAAATGGTGGTAGCCATAATGTCAACCTGGACATGAGCATCCCCCAGATGTTTACAAAATTCTGCCGAATCTTTCTCATTTATAGTTTCCCTATGGATATCAGAGGTTGGTAGTGGTAATTTGTAAATTCTTTCAAATGAGGATCTTTATCTAGAAATTTACCCCAGAAAGATATGCTTTAGTTAAGTATTCAAGGAGGTAGCCTGTAATGAAAGGAATGCCAAGGAAAGCCTGAAACAGAGTTTATATTCTGATTATTGGTGGGATATAATTTGATATGATTACTGATATATCCTGTTACCAATATCAAATAAACTGTTTATGATAGGAAAATATTATAAACACTTTTAAGCTTATGAGCCAGAATTATTTTAAAATAATAAACCTTTCTGGGAGGGCATATTTTCCTTTCTACTCCTCTCATATATTCACTTCACAAATGGCAGAGTTTTAAAGAAAATTAGACATCTTAAACATTTTGGAGTCTTTGGGACCAGAAAGCTTGCACCCTCATGATATGCAGCCTCTTTTCTCTTCTTGGGTGTCAAAGACATCAGGTGTTTCTCTCAGTGTCTCTGGGAAGTATTTCTGCAGCAGCAATAAGTACTTTCACAGGCCTTTCATGAGGCACTGTTATATGGTACATTTAATGATGATTTCTGCCATTTCCCAAGCTGCTTTCTGGCCAAAGAACCTTGCAGAATTCTTCCTCTTCTTCCACTATTGGCTGCCATCAGCATTATATTGAATTCTCTGCTCATTTTCCCTATATTACATTATCTCCCAGTCTAATCTAAAAAGCATGGAGTTCAAAAGTGAAAAACAACACCGTTAACTTAAGAGTTACTTAATGTAATCCTTCAAAGGCTCCATCTTGGAGAAACAGACATTTGTAAATGGATCACAGATAAAATTCCATGTCTCCTATAATTATATGCTGCTTCAGTATTCTTGAGTCCATATTCCATATAAAGTGAAAGAAATCTTTCTCCTACTTTGTAGTTAGTTTCCCTTTCATCTACTTCTTGCAGGTCCTTTGGTATCTGAAAACTTTCAATATCAAAAAAGTTTCTACTTTCTGTTGGCTCCTTTCCACTGCAGTCTATAGGCTGAGACATGTGGATTTGTTCTGATGATATTTTGACCTCTAACTGACCACACAAATTGGCACAAAGGCACGTAAGGGGAACATGTTAAGATACCACTTAGTCTTTCCTGTGAGAGATAAAGAATAGCAGTACCTAAAAGAAGTTGAAATTGACCTTTGGTAGCAGCATTAGTCTGCTTACAGGTGCTTACAGGTGCTGAGTCCACATTTTTCTGAAGCCCACATTTTTCTGAAGCCCTTGTTCTCCTCTGGCAACTTCAGAGCCTTCTCAGTGTAGTCAACCCAGCTGCACAGATTTTTTTTACATTTAGACTGTAGAGATATGCCCATATTCTTTCTAGGGAGGTGTGAACAGTAATGCCCAGAGGTGAACTAAATAATAACAGTCCCCGGAGACTCTGTCCAGAATTCTTCCTCTGTTAGTGCAGATACCTTGGAATCGTTACACTTCTCTCAGGGTCTTGCAAGTCAGTAGCTCCAGCAGGACGATACTATAGGAAGTGCAGTCAGATGCAATAGTATGGCATTTTTGTCCAGCTCTAGGAAAGAGTCCACTTGAAACATAGTTACCAGCCTGTACTATGCATTTCTCCAGGATGTCTTCCTCAGTAGTAGGTGGGATGATTTTTTTGAAGTGAATCCTGTAGCTTGCCCACTGTGTTGCTTCACTTCATGAGGTGAAAATTGGAAATTCTCATTGCAGCCACATAAAGTGTCTACTAACATCTCAGCTTTCAATTGTCTGTGTCTTATAAGTTGATATGACCCTTGCTTTATCAACTTTTTTTTTTCCTGGTTCACCATAACCTCTGACTTTTCTTGATTTGTTTGAATTAATAACAACCACAGAGATA
Organism: Ovis aries; assembly: GCF_016772045.2. Lineage (NCBI taxonomy): Eukaryota > Metazoa > Chordata > Mammalia > Artiodactyla > Bovidae > Ovis > Ovis aries. The sequence goes on along the minus strand of NC_056057.1, from coordinate 24,127,090 downwards.
CCCAGACATCTATGAGAGGTGGATGGCTGGCAGAGCATGACACTGGGCCATATAATTGCTCCTATGAGGTCTTGTTTGAATTGTACCTGGCTTTCTTTTTCTTAGCCCTCCTCTCCAGCATATTTTGTAAAAACTTTCTAGTGTATCATAGAATTGCATTTATCTTCCATTGCCCAGGTGATCAAGAACTTAGCATAGGTATCTGGACATTTCCTTCTCTAATAAAAATTTGAAACCACTTTTGAAACCACTAATAGCATAGAACTCAGTATACAGAGATACTGCCACTTTCTCCAATTTTTCCTCGACACACACGTGCGCGCATACACACACACACACACACACACACACACACACAGAGTATAGCTTGTTCCTAACTTTTGAGTGGAGACATTATTCTCAAAGCTTATGTTCCTCCTTCAGGTTCACTTCAGAGTCCAGGATATCTCCACGCTGCCAGTGCCTTTTCTCTTAAAATGCTCTATGACTCTACTGTCAAGTAAAATACCACAGTGGAAGTTTCTGAAACTGTCTATTGTATGCTTGAATGTAAGTGAAACCATTCTGAAGGTCAAAAATCCTGAGCAATGCCTTCTCCAACTAGTCCCATGCTATTACTCCGTACGAAGTTCAAAGGGTGTCCAGGAACTGTCCATGTTTCACAAAAAATGTAATACCATGAATATCTGATCAAAAACATAACCTAGAATACAAAAAATAAGATGAAACATTTGTTCATCTGTTCTGCCCTTTATTCTCCTGTTTTCCTTCTTCTTCTCTCTCTCTCTCTCTCTCTTTTTTTTCCATAGCTCTTTGCAATGTCTTGGCTCCCTCCTGCCTGAGTCCCACTGGATCAAAGCTGACAAGACCACTATTTTGGTGTCCTGGGTAGTTATGATCAGCTATTATCCATAGCTTCATCCCATGAGGGCAAAAGATAGCTCATTGCAGACCTTGGGTCTATTTTAGAGTATTCAGAGTGGTGCACTTTTAAAGCAAGCCAAATGTTTGCATGCTGATATTTATTATTACTCAGAACACATCTTGGATGACAAATATAATATACTGTCTAATACTTACAAAGAGTTTACCATGAGTTCATTTTGGTCACATTCTTCTAAGTACTTGTGCTTTAACTATACTGACATATTTGATCCCCATAGCAACTCTATGAGGCCAGCAATTACTGTGATTATCTCCATTTTAAAGATAAGGAAATGAAAGTCTGGAGAAGTTAAATAATTTGCCTGTGGTCACAGAGGTATTAAAGTATAGAGACATGGTTCAAATCAGGTGGACTGTGTCTTGGATCCCTGCATTTAATCACCATGCTATACTGTTATCCTTTGGTTGATCATTAGTTTTAAACCAAGTATAAACAAACAAAATTGCTGTCCAGCAGAAATGAGAATAGGAAGGGGAAAAATGAATGAAGGTCCTAAGAAGTTCAAATGATTCATAAAGGATGTGCATATTCGCTATGACCAAGAAGACAAAATATAAAGTATGGTATTTCTTGAAGGCTGCTGGGCTATGAAATGAATCATTTTCCAAGTGTTGGAAAAGGTGTAAAAATACACCTTTTAAGGCAGCCTGAAGATAGTTCCAATGGGCAGGGAGTTGGAGTCACTTGAAAATAGTCAGAGTCTCATGAAAAAAAATTAGAGATTATGGACAGAAGCTTTGATGAAGAAGCTATATTTCCCCCGGGGCAAAATCTATTTCTGGACTTTAGTAGGAAGAAGCATGATGGGGTCTGCCAAGTTATTTGAGGAAGCATTAAAGGCTTGGCTCCTTTTTATTGCAAGTTTAACACTACTGCTCTGTGGAAGTCCCTGAGCAGTGTGGGCAAAATCAAATAGGCTGCCTCAGGCAGCAGCAGTAACAAGAAATGCTGAAGGTATAATCTAGTAAGTGGGCAAAGGGAAGTTTGCGATTGGAGAGTTAATGCAATTGACAAAAATGAAATGAATCGGCCAGGAAGCCCGGGATAGCTCTGTGTTTGTGTTCCTTTTGCACTCCACCTCATACTCTATCCTTTGTTGCTAGGATGTAGAGGTAAGAATTCAGTTATGTTTTTGTTTTAAATGGGTAGGAATTCAGTTATCCTTTTCTTTTGAATAGAGAGTTGATTTTAGGGAAAGGAGAAATAGCCTGGATCGCTTGTTTAAATTGTGACCGTTTTGAAAAGTATTTTTGTAGAGTTGGGGCAGTGCCTTGTTAGGTGGTAGCCAATGAACAGCCTAGTACATGTAAGAGATACCTGGCTCTAGAAAGGGGATCTTCAGTTCAAGCCTATAGGGTACCATGTATTTCCCCCCACCTAGAAAACGTGCAGAACAATAGCTGAATGAATGCTCTGTAATAGTTCTGCTCACCTGGTACATAATTTTCTTAGTTTGGCTCCAATCTCTATGTCCATCAAGCAAGCTGTTTCTGTTGGGACTAATCCATATGAAATGGGTCCTTTATCATGAGAATTGAAACATCTAAAATTATTATTTTACAATCAATAAAAATAGATCCTTAAGGGTTGCTTTATATAACTTTGTAATGTGATCTCAAATAACAAAGACTAATCAAACCATCAATTTAGTGATTTAAATAAATGGTAGGTGTAAATAAACTTAATGTGCCTCTGATCTCTGGAATAACCCAACTTCGCTGTGATACATCAAACGGTATACACAAACTTCTCCAAATCTAGGCTATTGAAGAAACTTTCATATATGTTAATATATATATATATTTTTGGCTATATGATGTAGCATTCTGAATTGTAATCAGTAATGAAAATATTTTGCTACTAATTTTCCTCTCCTAAGTAATTGAATTTGATCCATCTCTCATCCTCTTTTCTTCTCAGGCTGTATTCTATCGTCATTCTATTTCACTCCTATTTTCTCCCCTCAAACACCATTTTTTAATGATAATTCTGAGAGAGAAAGTTATCATCCTAGGAAAAATTAGTATCCTCATTGGAAAAAACAAAATTATTTTATTCTCTGACATGGAATTTTGCATCATTTATTACTTGCTGTTTATTTAGGGAGAAAATAAATGAGGTGAAAAAGATAACACATCTAAAACAAAAGTTAATAGGGTTACAGGTTATGCTAATATAGACTGGGGAGTGAGAACAATGAAATGAATTAAATTATTTTAAAAGCCATGTATTTCTTTTCAGGTAATCTCTAAAATATAGAGAAAGAGGGAAAAAATGTAACACCTTTAGTTTCACTTCTTTCTTCATTGTTAATCTATTTTTCTCAGAGTTGTTTGTTTGGAGGTAATTGATTTTAAGGAGATCCAACCAGTTCATTCTAAAGGAGATCAGTCCTGGGTGTTCTTTGGAAGGAATGATGCTAAAGCTGAAACTCCAGTACTTTGGCCACCTCATGCGAAGAGTTGACTCATTGGAAAAGACTCTGATGCTGGGAGGGATTGGGGGCAGGAGGAGAAGGGGACGACAGAGGATGAGATGCCTGGATGGCATCACCGACTCAATGGATATGAGTCTGAGTGAACTCCTAGAGTTGGTAATGAACAGGGAGGCCTGGTGTGCTACAATTCATGAGGTTGCAAAGAGTAGGACATTACTGAGTGAATGAACTGAACTGAATTGATTGTAAATATTGCTTATTTTTCTCTCAGTTAAGAAAATAATCATAAATTTTAAAATTTATCTTTGATATTGTAAAGTACTATCAACTTTTTGCATTCTCTCAGTTGAGATTAACTGAACTATAAAGCTTTCTATGTCCTTGTATTATTTTTACCTTTAGTAAGATGCTATAATAGCTATGTGTTTTCCTCTAAAGACTAATTTCTTTTTTAAGGTAATTTTTATTGGAGTATCATTTGTGTTACATCCAAAAACTAATTTCTTTTTTTTAATTAATTTTTTTAATTTTTATTTTTACTTTATTTTACTTTGCAATACTGCATTGGTTTTGCCATACATTGATATGAATCCACCACGGGTGTACATGCGTTCCCAAACATGAACCCCCCTCCCACCTCCCTCCCCATAACATCTCTCTGGGTCATCCCCGTGTACCAGCGCCAAGCATCCTGTATCCTGCATCAGACATAGACTGGCGATTCGTTTCTTACATGATATTATACATGTTTCAATGCCATTCTCCCAAATCATCCCACCCTCTCCCTCTCCCTCAGAGTCCAAAAGTGCGCTCTACACATCTGTGTCTCTTTTGCTGTCTCGCATACAGGGTCATCATTGCGATCTTTCTAAATTCCATATATATGTGTTAGTATACTGTATTGGTGTTTTTCTTTCTGGCTTACTTCACTCTGTATAATTGGCTCCAGTTTCATCCATCTCATTAGAACTGATTCAAATGTATTCTTTTTAATGGCTGAGTATTACTCCATTGTGTATGTGTACCACAGCTTTCTTATCCATTTATCTGCTGATGGACATCTGGGTTGTTTCCATGTCCTGGCTATTATAAACAGTGCTGCGATGAACATTGGGGTACATGTGTCTCTTTCAATTCTGGTTTCCTTGGTGTGTATGCCCAGCAGTGGGATTGCTGGGTCATAAGGCAGTTCTATTTGCAATTTTTAAGGAATCTCCACACTGTTCTCCATAGTGGCTGTACTAGTTTGCATTCCCGCCAACAGTGTAAGAGGGTTTCCTTTTCTCCACACCCTCTCCAGCATTTATTGCTTGCAGACTTTTGGATCGCAGACATTCTGACTGGTGTGAAGTGGTACCTCATTGTGGTTCTGATTTGCATTTCTCTAATAATGAGTGATGTTGAACATCTTTTCATGTGTTTGTTAGCCATCCGTATGTCTTCTTTGGAGAAATGCCTATTTAGTTCTTTGGCCCATTTTTTAATTGGGTCATTTATTTTTCTGGAATTGAGCTACGTAAGTTGCTTGTATATTTTTGAGATTAGTTGTTTGTCAGTTGCTTCATTTGCTATTATTTTTTCCCATTCAGAAGGCTGTCTTTTCACCTTGCTTATATTTTCCTTTGTTGTGCAGAAGCTTTTAATTTTAATTAGATCCCATTTGTTTCTTTTTGCTTTTATTTCCAGAATTCTGGGAGGTGGATCATAGTGGATCCTGCTGTGATTTATGTCGGAGAGTGTTTTGCCTATGTTCTCCTCTAGGAGTTTTATAGTTTCTGGTCTTACATTTAGATCTTTAATCCATTTTGAGTTTATTTTTGTGTGTGGTGTTAGAAAGTGATCGAGTTTCATTCTTTTACAAGTGGTTGACTAGTTTTCCCAGCACCACTTGTTAAAGAGATCGTCTTTATTCCATTGTATATTCTTGCCTCCTTTGTCAAAGATAAGGTGTCCATAGGCGTGTGGATTTATCTCTGGGCTTTCTATTTTTTCCATTGATCTATATTTGTGTCTTTGTGCCAGTACCATACTGTCTTGATGACTGTGGCTTTGTAGTAGAGCCTGAAGTCAGGCAAGTTGATTCCTCCAGTTCCATTCTTCTTTCTCAAGCTTGCTTTGGCTATTCGAGGTTTTTTGTATTTCCATACAAATCTTGAAATTATTTGTTCTAGTTCTGTGAAAATTATCGCTGGTAGCTTGATAGGGATTGCATTGAATTTGTAAATTGTTTTGGGTAGTGTACTCATTTTCACTATATTGATTCTTCCAATCCATGAACACAGTATATTTCTCCATCTATTAGTGTCCTCTTTGATTTCTTTCATCAGTGTTTTATAGTTTTCTATATATAGGTCTTTAGTTTCTTCAGGTAGATATATTCCTAAGTATTTTATTCTTTTCATTGCAATGGTGAATGGAATTGTTTCCTTAATCAAAAACTAATTTCTAATTTGGCAAAAAATATCCTATATTCAGTGTATACAGACATAATGTTTTTAAGAAGCCACTTTAAAAATCTGCTGGTTTAGGAATCAAAAGTTGTTTTGAGGATATAAGAAATGTTAATCAATTAATAATTAAATGTTGCATCTTATCTACATATTTCAATATTCTATCCATTAATTTAGTCATTTCTTTGTCCTTCCTACTTTAACTTTAGTTTGCACTGAGATCATACTGCTTCCTCAGTTATAGGTTTTGAAAAGTTTTTTTTCCTTCTTAGTTTTCTTTTAATGTATGAAGAAATTTTAGGCTCATAACTTGTCTCAAATGATATAAGTAGATATAAATTTAATTATCAAATGAATTGTTCACAATTGTCCATGAAAAAAAAAAATCAGTTTATCTAAGAAAGAAATGGAAAATGTTGTCTGGGCTAAACTGAGCATACAACCTGGGAGCAACAACTCAGAAAGCTCTGAGAACTCTTCCACCCTTTAGAAGCCAAAGCACAGTTATATCAGTTTTTTGAAACAGAGGGCTGTCCATTCAATGATGTATTATTGAGTTTACAGAAGGTAGATCTGCAAGTACAAAGTGTTGGGTCATCCTGACCCCTTACAGGATCAAGAAGGAATGTATCTTTTAAGAAGCTGTCCTGTTGATGCTAGGAGAATATTGTACTTTATGGTGGAGCAGGTATTTTTGCCAATGGGGAGGTTTGTTTAATGCATAATGTAGATATACAATGCAAAATTGGAGGGAGAATGGAGGATAAAGGGCAGAGAAAAGTTTTTTTATGTTTAAATTTTTCATGTTTCACCATAAAATATGAATTTCATTTCACACAATAAAAATATATAAATTAGTTTAAATCTTGGGTGAATTTAGCTGAGAATAGATTATATCATTCAACTATACTTAAAATATTAAGTTGAAAAATATTCTAGTTTTAGATATACATGATTTCTGAGATGAAAGAAAAATCTACAAATAAGCCATCATAATCAGAACTTCAAAGTCTTACATTTGTGATTTTGTGCTTGCAAGAACAGTTGTAGAACGCTCTAGTAGTTCCATCTGTCTTTTAGTAGTTTATGCTTATCCTTTCATAAGCTCCCTTGTCCCTCATTATTCTTTCACTATGAAGGGGAACATAATTTGCCATCCCCCAATATACCTCTTTGGCATAAGTAGTTCATGGACAGAGGAGCCTGGTGGGCTGCAGTGCATGGGGTCACAAAGAGTTGGACGCAACCAAGTGACTAACACTTTCACCCAGGTGGTGTGTACACCAGACAAGTGAGACTTCAAAATTGCAGTTTTGAGGGCTTCCACTTATAGTCCCAGACCAAAAACTGATATAGTCATCAGCTTGTGAGCAAATTGCAGGTCTAATATCACATTAATCTTTTTTATAATGTTATTTGTTTTATCTTATGAGTTATAGGATTTCGTTAAGCCCTATGCACGGTTTGCTAGACCTCCTCCAGGGGCTCAAGAATTCCAAGACTTGCTCCCTATTTTATCTATATTGCTGCTCATCTTACTGGTAACAGTCCGTGCACCTACTGGCAGATACCTAGTCAGCACAGTGTCCAGGCAGGTCAGAAGCAAGGTCAGAGGCCTGCTCTGCTTTCTTGTCTCTAAAGCCTGAATAAGACTATTTCCACTTAATTTCCCTATCACCTCCCCTAAATGATCTTTCCTACATCAAAATCTTTGTTTTGTCTTTTGCTTGAAACAGTATTTAAGGTGGTGGCGATGGCCATTTTGGATGCTCAAAATGGCTATTTTGAGTTTTCCTGGGTTTCTGTCACATATACAGGATATATTCTATGCTCAGTCACTCAGTTGTGTCCAATTCTTTGCAATGCCATGGACTGTAGCCCACCAGTCTCCTCTGTCCCTGGAATTTTCCAGGTAAGAATACTGAAGTGGGTTGCCATTTCCTCCTCCAGGAGGTCTTCTGGACCCAGATATCAAACCTGTGTCTCTTGCATCTTCTGAATTGGAGGGCAAATTTTTACCTTTGTGCCACACGAGAAGCCTATATAGGATGTATACATATTATTAAAATTTTGATTTCTTCGTTGGGAATTCAGTAAATTTCCAACATTTAAGTTAGCAAGACTGAACTTTCAATTTATCAAAAAAAATTATGAAGCTATTTTTAAGTATATATACCGTAAAACATGGGGGCTTCCATGGTGGCTCAGAAAAGAATCTGCCTGCAATGCAAGAAGGCAATGGCACCCCACTCCAGTACTCTTGCCTGGAAAATCCCATGGATGGAGGAGCCTGGTAGACTGCAGTCCATGGGGTCGCTAAGAGTCGGACATGACTGAGCGACTTCACTTTCACTTTTCACTTTCATGCATTGGAGAAGGAAATGGCAACCCACTCCAGAGTCCTTCTTGGAGAATCCCAGGGACGGGGGAGCCTGGTGGGCTGCCGTCTATGGGGTTGCACAGAGTCGGACACGACTGAAGTGACTTAGCAGCCACAATGCAAGAGACCTGGGTTCTGTCCCTCAGCTGAGAAGATTCCCTGGAGAAGGGAATGGCTACCCACTCCAGGATTCTTGCCCAGAGAATTCCACGAACAGAGGGGCATGGTGGGCTACATACAGTCCATGGGGTCACAAAGAGTCAGACACGATTGAGAGACTAATGCTTTCACACTTTCACCCTAAAACATGGGGCTTCCCAGATGGTTCAGTGATAAAAAATCTGCCTGCCAATGCAGGAGATGCAAGTCACATGGGTTCAGTTCCCGAGTCTGGAAGATTCACTGGAAGAGGAAATGGCAACCCATTCCAGTATTCCTGCCTGGAAAATTTTATGGAGAGAGGAGCCTGGCAGGTTACAGTCCATGGGGTAGCAAAGAGTCAGACATGACTGAGTGACTGAGCACACACATATACACACCCATACACATACACACCCACACACACCCTAAAACATAATTATTGCAAAAGGTTTACTTAAAAACTCTTATCCTACTTATATCTATCCACAATAAGTCAATTGCTTCTAACAGTTTTGTTTGGATTATTCATGAAAACTCATGAGACATTAGACAAACTCAGCCATTATCTCAAGCTAATTTTCTTGCTGACAAATTTTGTAAAGGATATAATATGAATTTATATGACTAGTAAACTCAGGCAGAATTAAAGTTGTATGTCTGAATTATATGAAATACTTATAACTCTGAATTGTGCTGTGTTCAGTCATGTCTGACTCTTTGCAACCCTGTGGACTGTAGCCAACCAGGCTTCTCTGTCTGTGGGATTATTCTGGCAAGAATACTGGAGTGGGTTGCCATTTCCTCCCCCATGTATCTTCTAAGTCAAGGGTGGAACCCATGACTTCTGCACTGGCAGGCAGATTCTTTACCACTGAGCCACCTGGGAAGTCCTTGTAGCTCTGAAGATATGCTATTTTAATTAAGCCAACAAACTTCAACTAGCTTTTATTTATGGAAGATTACCCCAGATTATATGAACTTGAAAAAAATTTGGGTTAGTTTCTATATTTCTTAGAATTTTAGTATACCCCAACACCACCCTTATGGTTGAAAGTGAAGAGAAACTGAAGAGCCTCTGGATGAAAGTGAAAGAGGAGAGTGAAAAAGTTGGCCTAAAACTCGACATTCAGAAAACTAAGATTAGGGCATCTGGTCCCACCACTTCATGCAAATAGATGGGGAAACAATGGAAACAGTGAGAAACTTTATTTTTTGGGGCTCCAGAATCACTGCAGATGGTGACTGCAGCCATGAAATTAAAAGACACTTGTTCCTTGGAAGGAAAGCTATGACCAAATTAGACAGCATATTAAAAAGTAGAGACATTACTTTGCCAACAAAGGTCTGTCTAGTCAAAGCTATAGTTTTTCCAGTAGTCATGTATGAATGTGAGAGTTGGACTATAAAGAAAGTTGAGCACTGAAGAATTGATGCTTTTGAACTGTCGTGTTGGAGAAGACTTTTGAGAGTCCCTTGGATGGCAAGGAGATCCAACCAGTCTATCGTAAAGGAAATCAGTCCTGGGTGTTCACTGGAAGGACTGATGCTGAAGCTGAAAGTCTAATACTTTGGCCACCTGATGAGAAGAACTCATTTGAAAAGACCCTGATGCTGGGAAAGATCAAAGGTAGGAGGAGAAGGGGACAACAGAGGATGAGATGGTTGGATGGCATCACCGACTCAATGGCCATGAGTTTGAGTAAACTCCGGGAGTTGGTGGTGGACAGGGAAGCCTGGCGTGTTGCAGTCTATGGGGTCGCAAGGAGTCGGACATGACTGAGCGACTGAACTGAAATCTTATATGAGGATTACCTGCCTTATATACTTGCAATTCTTATATGCTTGCCTTCCACCTGACTAATTAACCCTGTTTTACTAATTAATGTTGGTAATATCATCCAGTGGTAGAGAAATATTCTATCTAGAGTGTACCTGTGTAGACACAAATAAACATAAATACAGATACAGAGAATTTATATAGTTTTAATATTTGTGGAGAGGATTTTTCTCTTGCCCAATTTCCAAATACCCTCCTTCTTATTCTTTTCTTCTTGTTGATTAGAAACATCTCTCTAAAATTTGCATTTCAAAGAATGGCTCTTAGGTCCTAGAAAACAGGAGTGCTAGACAATCCAAATCACAAAAGCACAGAGGAAGTTTCCAAATTTTTGTTTTTTTGGCTTTTGTTTTTTTCCAGGATGGAGTTTCAGGGCACATTTGTTTATTATCACAGATCTAGAGTACTTAGTATTTAATTTTTTTCTCTTCTTAGGTGGAGAACAATTCTGTTTGTAATCTCCCAGTACCTACAGGCCTTTGGGGATGAATAGGGGTTTGGGTCTTGGTAGGGCTTAGACTTGGCTGTGGAACCACACCACTGGCCTTGTGGAGATTTTCTGATGGGATGGTTCAGTCACTAAATCATGTCGTACTCTTTGTGACCTCATGGACTGCAGCATGCCAGGCTTCCCTGTCCTTCACTATCTCCTGGAGTTTGTTCAGACTCATGTCCATTGAGTGGCTTATGCCATCCAACCATCCTATCTGTGGCTGCCCCCTTCTCCTCCTGCCTCAGTCTTTCCCAGCATCAGGGTCTTTTCCAGTTAGTCAGCCCTTTGCATCAGGTGGCCAAAATATTGTAGCTTCAGCTTCAGCATCAGTCCTTCCAGTGAGTATTCAGAGTTGATTTCCTTTAGGATTGACTCTTTTGATCTCTTTGCTTTCCAAGTGACTCTTGAGAGTCTTCGAGGGAATGGTTACTTCCAAATTCTCAAAGTATTGGATTGTGTATTGAATATCAAGCACTGGCTCACTCATCAACTAAATTATCTTCTATTTCCTTTATTATATCATGTAGAAGATTTCCAGCTAAGATGGAAACCAAAAGATTTATACCTTTGTAAACTCTGGATAAAGCTTTCTAACAAAGGCATTTGGATATTCTTTTTCTAAGTGCATGATTCAATCTCAGACCAGTTCACTCTAAGGGGAAAAAACCTCTAATGTGGCTTCTATCAAGCCTTAACTATCAGCTTCTAGCTTCTGTGCCATACTGTGTGATTTCTGGTAGTTTTGTTGGTCCCCTTAACATGTACAAATAATACTGCTTAGCCCTATATGCCTTCTGTTTTTACAGTACTGGATAAAGTATACATTCACCATTGAGCTACAGTGTTCATCCTCAAAATACAAGTAGAAGAGACACAGTCACTCTACATAAAGCTTGTTAAAGTATACCATTTTTCCTACTGTCCATGAAGAATTAATCAGTTAATATAAGAAAAAAGTAGGAAATTTTCTTAGAGCCAAATTGTGGATTATAACCCAGCATAGTTTTAAGTCAGCATAGTTAGAATCCATCAGTTAGTATTCAGAGCACAGTGATATGTTTTTGAAACAGAAAGCTCTGCATTAAATGATGTATAACTGACAGTTTACACAATGCAGATCTGCAGGTACAAAGTGGTAGGTCATCATAACCCCTTACAAGATCAAGAGGAAATGTTATCTTTTAAGGAGTTCTGATAGGTGCTAGGAGAACATTGCTCTTCATGGTTGAGCTGGTTGTACATGGGGAGGTTTGGTCCATGTGCCGGGGTCCAGCCCTGGTGGATCCAGGGAATTTGAAGGGGAGACGGCATGGTGAGGGAAAACTTACTAATTTAGAAATATAAAAGAAATTAAGAAGAAATAATATGGTAGGAAAATTTAGTGGAGAAAAGAGGCTGAATAACTTGGTTTACGGGGAAAGCCAATAAAACTTCAGGACAAGAAGTTTGTACCATCTACGTTAGGCCACCGGCATCTGTTTGAATAGCGGAGAGTGCCCCACCTTGGGCTCCCTCTCTCATGGATCTTAGAAGCCGGGGCAAGTAAGTAGACATGGCGAGCCTCCTCGCTTCAGATGGGAATTCAGCTTGAAAAAGAGAGAAGGAGAATAGACCACACGGGAGAACCAGTCTTTCCAGTGACTGGCCCATCCCCTATTGTTGTAAATGCTTTTTATACCTTTTTTTTTTTTTTGCACATAGAGATCAATGGATAATATAAAATTATGCAGCGTCAGCAGCCCTGACTGTTATGGAGAGCAGGCTTTCTCTCTGCATACTTAGTTGTATACACAAGCCTTAAGTGATTTACATCATCTTCTGGCCAGAAGGCCAATTAACATTTTACGGCCCTTTTCTGATAAGGGTTTGTCAACCAGAAGACTTATTTGTGTTGTTCTTGCCAAAGTCTGGTGCCACTCTCAGAAAGCACTAAATAAAGTTACATTCTTCATAGCAAGGATACAACAATTTATAACAATGAAAGAAGTACAGTGATTTATAACAAAGAGAAAAGTAATTAACTCAAAAGTGTAGTGTTGCTAACATCAAAACTACTATATTCCTATTTCTGCATCCTGATTACATTGATTAATATCCTCCCAGGTGCCTAAAAGATAATGAATATGGAGGCCTGGCAGCAGTCATTGAGTCAACTGTGAAAACCCATCACCAATATAATTTTTAGCTCTTTAGAAAAGGCTCTGTATCTTTAAGATGCTTTAAGCTTTGTGCCTCTTGAGGTTGGGGGGCTGTAAGCAATTCACAAGTTGTAAAAAGTCTGGGGGAAACTGTCAGGCAAGTTAGAGAGCCATCAGAGAGGTTTGAGCTGAAATATTCCTTTCATATGCAGGAGACTGAAGCCCTGAATTAACTTTTTTCCAGAGAATGTCAGAAGAATGAAAAGCACAGGACAATAGCACAGGCCAACTCTGGTTTTTTTGGGGGTAGATGTTCAGGAAAACCCAGGGGGAACCCCTGAAGCTTGATTACACCTTTGCGTTTTGTCGGGCTTCCTTCCTCATGACCTTTGCCATGGGCGGGATTCCTCACGCTGGCTCCCAGCATCCATGTATAATGCAATAATGGGGAGAGAGGAGGGGCAGAGAACATTTTTTCAAAGTTAAAATTTTTAATGTCTTGCCATAATACATGATTGTTACTTCACACTGTAAACTTTGTACTTAATTCCATCAACTCTTATATCCTAACTATAAGAATATAGTTAAAACTTCAACAAGTTTTGTTTTTATGTAGTGAATACAAGTGCTCCTGGCCAGACATATCTTTTCCCATAAACTATTCAGGTAAAACTGACACAAGTTCTTTACATAAAGCTTGTTTAAATGTTATACTCTTTAGAATCCTATAATCCCTTACATTCCTGTAGTCTTTCAGACTAACTGTTGCCCACACCAGGGCTTCATCAGTGGTTTTTGGGCCACAGTGTATGAGTCTCCTGCATACTCCTGGAAACTTTCTTTCCTTCACCTCATGATGGTTTTGCTGAATCTTGTGTAAAACCCTGTGGGTACTCAGTGAGGAACTGAGCCAAGGGACGTTGGCCCTTTTGTCAGCCTTTAACTTGACTAACCTGCCTAAGTGCTAACCCAAATGGTTGCTGGTCTGATATTTCATTGTAATTTCTACCTTCCCATTTTAAAATTTCTTCAAGCTGGAGTAACTAGAGTGTACTAGTTTGGGACCTTTAATTTTGGGGGACCAACAGAAGGTTCCTTTTGTCACACGAACCTTTGATTGTGTTGTATCAAAACCTTTGCTTTAAGTCCATCTATTTTATTTTTGTTGTTGGTGTTCAGTCACTAAGTCCTGTCCAGCTCTTTGCAACTCCATGAACTGTAGTATACCAGGCTTCTCTGTCCTTCACTGTCTCCCACAGTTTGCTCAAATCAATGTCCACTGAGTTGGTAATGCTATTTAACCATCTTAGTTTTTGCTTTTCCCTCCTCTTTTTGCCTTCAGTCTTTCCCGCATCAGGGTCTTTTCCAGTGAGTTGGCTCTTTGCCTCAGATGACTCAAGTGTTGGAGCTTCAGCATCAGTCCTTCCACTGAATGTTCAAGATTGATTTCCTTTAGGATTAACTGGTTTGATCTCCTATAGTCCAAGGGACTCTCAAGAGTCTTTTCCAACACCACAGTTCAAAAGCATCAATTCTTCAGCACAGCCTTCTTTATGGTCTAACTGTCACATCATACATGACTACTAGAGTAACTATAACTTTCAACCTTTACTTTGACTCCATCAGTGGTTGATTTAACCAGTTCTTAGTAAAAATCTAAAGATGTTTACAATGTTGGGATGAGTCCTCTTACTCTCCCCTTTATGTTTCCTCTTTGTTTTGACCCAGTCAGTATTCAGTTTATTCTTTAATTATAATTTAAAATTTTCCACCTTTTAGGGAAGTTTCTCTTTACTGTCCCCTTGGCCTCCTCTCTTACTCTTATTAATTAACTTAATGTTTTTATTAGCATCTGTAAGACCCTTAAGAGGAAGATCAGACAACAAATCTAATAAGCTTTCCCAAACTGCTTTTAGGTTTTGCAACAATAAGATTATATGAGGTGCTCCTGTGCAAAGGACCCCTTAATTATAGCATTTACCATGTGACCTGGGTAGTGAGCTCTTGGGTCTATATCAACCGAAACATGCTTTTCTACTCTGGGAGCCATGTCTTCAAAATCGAAGACATGACTTCCAAACTAATCACCCTTGTTCAGCAAGTTTGAACTTAATCATTTAATTACTGTAGGATTTTCTCAATAAATATATACTATAGTACTACAAGATTTGTAGTAGACTGAATCCATGTATGTAGAATGACAAATACTGAGGGATAACAGGAAAATTATACATGGATTTTCAACTGTGTGAGGGGTTGCTGCTAAGTCGCTTCAGTCGTGTCCGACTCTGTGTGACCCCATAGATGGCAGCCCACCAGGCACCCCCCATCCCTAGGATTCTCCAGACAAGAACACTGGAGTGGGTTGCCATTTCCTTCTCCAATGCAGGAAAGTGAAAAGTGAAAGTGAAAGTGAAGTCGCTCAGTCCTGTCTGACTCTTTGAGACCCCATGGACTGCAGCCTACCAGGGTCCTCTGTCCATGGGGTTTTCCAGGCAAGAATATTGGAGTGGGGTGCCATTGCCTTCTCCATGGGAGGGGTTGGCTTCCCTAAATCTTGCACTATTCAAGGATCGACAGCATTTCAGTAGTTTCTTTAGGAACCTGATGACACTGATCTACAAAATGAAACAACTCCTTATACCCTCTGATTTCCATAGTTTTTTGAAAATCTGCCACTGTCCAGGAGAACTGAATTCTTTGCATTGGGGATCCAGGATACATCTGCAGAGGACATTGTATAAAAATGTCTAAAGTTGGCAGATCCTGATTACAGAGGCCTGGGAAGTAACAGTGTTACTGAACTCAGGTTTGGCTGCTTGTAGCTTGTAAGCCAATATGTTAGAGGCAAGTGTTGGTTGAAAGGAAATATGGCTTTATTTAGGAGGCCAGCAGACGGGGCAGAAGGCATATTCATGTCCAAAACAAATGAAAACATTTAAAGGGAGAATCATTTGGGGAAGGGGTCAGAATGCATGTTATCTACAACTTTCATCAGAATGGTTGATTTCGTGGTAACAGGGTGTTGCTCCCGGAATCTTGTGTTCAGCTTAAAGTTACCATCCTCCACCCGAATAGGGGCTTAGTTCCTACTGAAGAAATCAAACGTATTGTTCCGTATATTATGTATATTCTTTGAGGAAGAACCAGGACCCTGCCCCAAGGCTGTACTCTTGTTTCTTGACTGATTCTCCATTTCTCTTCATCCCCTTCCTTCCCTGATTCAGTCAGTTCAGTTGCTCAGTAGTGTGAGACTCTTTGTGACCCCATGGACTGCAGCATACCAGGCCTCCCTGTCCATCACCAACTCCCAGAGTTTACTCAAACTCATGTCCATTGAGTCGATGATGTCATCCAACCATCTCATCCTCTATTGTCCCCTTCTCCTCCTGCCTTTGATCTTTCCCAGCATCAGGGTCTTTTCAAATGAGTGAATTCTTTGTATCAGGTGGCCAAAGTATTGGAGTTTCAGCTTCAGCATCAGTCCTTCCAATGAATATTCAGGACTGATTTCCTTTACGATGGGCTGGTTGGATCTCCTTGTAGTCCAAGGGACTCTCAAGAGTCTTCTCCAACACCACATTTCAAAAGCATCAATTCTTTGACTCTCAGCTTTCATTACAGTCCAACTCTCACATCCATACATGACTACTGGAAAAAACCATAGCTTTGACTAGACAGACCTTTGTTGGCAAAATAATGTGTCTGCTTTGTAATATGCTGTCTAGGTTGGTCATAAATTTTCTTCGAAGGAGCAAGCGTCTTTTAATTTCATGGCTGCAGTCACCATCTGCAGTGATTTTGGAGCCCCCAAAAATAAAGTTTGTCACTGTTTCCCCATCTATTTGCCATGAAGTGGTGGAACCGGATGCCATGATCTTTGTTTTCTGAATGTTGAGCTTTAAGCCAACCTTTTCACTCTCATCTTTCACTTTCATCAAAAGGCTCTTTAGTTCTTCACTTTCTGCAATAAGGGTGGTATCATCTGCATATCTGAGGTTATTGATATTTCTCCTGGCAATCTTAATTCCAGCTTGTGCTTCTTCCAGCCCAGCATTTCTCATGATGTACTCTGCATATAAGTTAAATAAGCTGGGTGACAATATATAGCCTTGACGGACTCCTTTTCCTATTTGGAATGAGTCTGTTGTTCCACGTTCAGTTCTAACTGTTGCTTTCTGACCTGCATACAGATTTCTCAAGCGGCAGGTCAGGTGGTCTGTATTCCCATCTCTTGAAGAATTTTCCACAGTTTGTTATGATCCACACAGTAAAGGCTTTGGCATAGTCAATAAAGCAGAAGCGAATGTTTTTCTAGAACTCTCTTACTTTTTCAATGATCCAATGAAAAGCCACTGGAGTGGTGGCTGTGCGGTGTTGGAGCAGCTGTGAGGAGATACCCTATTTCCAAGGGCAGAGAAACCCCAGCAAGATGGATGGTGCTGGAGCGGTGGCTGTGCGGTGCTGGAGCGACTTTGAAGAGATACGCCATGTCCAAGGGCAAAGAAAAAGCCCCAGCAAGATGGTAGGTGGAGCAAAATGGCATTTAAAATCAAACCCCATACCCGCCAGAGATGCTCAGAGGGCTCAAACAAATCGTGTGTGCACCAGGACCCAGACCCCACAGAAACTGAGACAGAGCTGTGTTTGAGTGTCTCCTATGGAGTATGGGTCAGCAGTGGACTGCCGCAGGGGCAGGGGCTCTGGGTGCAGCAGACTCGGGTACGGCATAAGCCCTCTTGGAGGAGGTCGTCATTAAGCATACCAGAACTTACACAGGACTACAGAAATAGACTCTTGGAGGGCACAAACAGAACCTGTGTGCACCAGAACCCAGAAGAAAGGAGCAGTGACTCCACAAGTGACTGACCTGGACTGGCCTGTGAGTGGCCAGGACTTTCCCGTGGAGGCATGGGTTGGCGGTGGCTCTCTGCAGGGTTGGGGGCACTGAGTGAAGGAGGTCGCCATTATCTTCATTACCTCCACCATAGTTTGGCCCCAGGTAACTAACAGAGAGGGAAAACAGCTCCATCCATCAACAGAAAATTGGATTAAAGGTTTACTGAGCATTAGTCATAGCAAACGCCCTCTTCCAGCAACACAAGAGAAGACTCTACACATGGACATCACCAGATGGTCAACACCGAAATCAGATTGATTCTGTTCCTTGCAGCCAAAGATGGAGAAGCTCTATACAGTCAACAAAAACAAGACCAGGAGCTGACTGTGGCTCAGATCATGAACTCCTTATTGCCAAATTCAGACTGAAATTGAAGAAAGTAGGGAAAACCACTAGACCATTCAGGTATGACCTAAATCAAATCCCTTATGATTATACAGTGGAAGTGAGAAATAGATTTAAGGGACTAGATCTGATAGATAGAGTGCCTGATGAACTATGGACTGAGGTTGGTGACATTGTATAGGAGACAGGGATAAGAACATCGCCATGGAAAAGAAATGCAAAAAAACAAAATGGCTGTCTGGGGAGGCCTTACAAATAGCTGTGAAAAGAAGAGAAGTGAAAAGCAAAGGAGAAAGGGGAAGATATAAGCATCTGAATGCAGAGTCCCAAAGAATAGCAAGAAGACATAAGAAAGCCTTCCTCAGCCATCAGTGCAAAGAAATAGAGGATAACAACAGAATGGGAAAGACTAGAGATCTTTTCAAGAAAATTAGAGATACGAAGGGAACATTTGATGCAAAGATGGGCTTGATAAAGGACAGAAATAGTATGGACCTAACAGAAGCAGAAGCTATTAAGAAGAGGTGGCAAGAATACACAGAAGAACTGTACAAAAAAGATCTTCACAACCAAGATAATCATGATGATGTGATCACTCACCTAGAGCCAGACATCCTGGAATGTGAAGCCAAGTGGGCCTAAGAAAGCATCGCTGTGAACAAATCTAGTGGAGGTGATGGAATTCCAGTTGAGCTGTTTCAAATCCTGAAAGATGATGCTTTGAAAGTTCTGCCCTCAATTTGCCAGCACATTTGGAAAACTCAGCAGTGGCCACAGGACTGGAAAAGGTCAGTTTTCATTCCAATCCCAAAGAAAGGCAATGCCAAAGAATGCTCAAACTACCGCACAATTGCACACATCTCACATGCTAGTAAAGTAATGCTTAAAATTCTCCAAGCCAGGCTTCAGCAATACGTGAACCGTGAACTTCCTAATGTTCAAGCTGGTTTTAGAAAAGGCAGAGGAATCAGGGATCAACTTGCCAACATCCGCTGGATCATGGAAAAAGCAAGAGAGTTCCAGAAAAACATCTATTTCTGCTTTATTGACTATGCCAGAGCCTTTGACTGTGTGGATCACAATAAACTGTGGAAAATTCTTCAAGAGATGGGAATACCAGACCACCTGACCTGCTGCTTGAGAAATCTGTATGCAGGTCAGGAAGCAGCATTAGAACTGGACATGGAACAACAGACTGGTTCCAAGTAGGAAAAGGAATATGTCAAGGCTGGATATTGTCACCCTGCTTATTTAACTTCTATGCAGAATACATCATGAGAAACGCTGGACTGGAAGAAACAGAAGCTGGAATCAAGATTGCCGGGAGAAATATCAATAACCTCAGATATGCAGATGACACCACCCTTATGGCAGAAAATGAAGAAGAACTAAAAGCCTCTTGATGAAAGTGAAAGTGGAGAGTGAAAAAGTTGGCCTAAAGCTCAACATTCAGAAAAAGAAGATCATGGCATCCAGTCCCATTACTTCATGGGAAATAGATGGGGAAACAGTGGAAACAGTGTCAGACTATTTTTTTGGACTCCAAAATCACTGCAGATGGTGATTGCAGCCATGAAATTAAAAGACACTTACTCCTTGGAAGAAAAGTTATTACCAACCTAGATAGTATATTCAAAAGCAGAGACATTACTTTGCTGACTAAGGTCGGTCTAGTCAAGGCTATGGTTTTTCCAGTAGTCATGTATGGATGTGAGAGTTGGACTGTGAAGAAGGCTGAGCGCCGAAGAATTGATGCTTTTGAATGTGATGTTGGAGAAGACTCTTGAGAGTCCCTTGGACTGCAAGGAGATCCAACCAGTGCATTCTGAAGGAGATCAGCCCTTGGATTTCTTTGGAAGGAATGATGCTAAAGCTGAAGCTCCAGTCCTTTGGCCACCTCTTGCAAAGAATTGACTCATTGGAAAGACTCTGATGCTGGGAGGGATTGGGGGCAGGAGGAGAAGGAGACGACAGAGGATGAGATGGCTGGATGGCATCACTGCCTCAATGGACGTGAGTCTGAGTGAACTCTGGGAGATGGTGATGGACCAGGAGGCCTGGCGTGCTGCGATTCATGGAGTCGCAAAGAGTCGGACACAACTGAGCAACTGAACTGAACTGAGCATGGCCCCACCAATCAGAACAAGACCCAGTTTCCCCTTTAATCAGTCTCTCCCATCAGGAAGCTTCCTTAAGCCTCTTACCCTTCTCATTCAGAGGGCAGAGAGAATGAAAACCACAATCACAGAAAAGTAGCCAATCTGATCACAGGGACCACAACCTTATCTAACTCAATGAAACTGTGAGCCTTCCCTGATTAGCAGCTGTTTCAATCTGCCTTTGGAACTCAGGGAAAGCCAAGTTTATTTCCTACAAAGAAGAGACAGGGGATATGGCAATAATTTGTACCTGGGAGAGTCCCACAGAGTCCTGCTCCATTTCAGGAGGAGTGTTGAGAGACAGCAAACTGAGCCCTACTGCCTGTTCTAGGTTCTTTCGCTAAATTCACCTCCTGGCTTTCAGTATTTACATGACTAACCTGTATACCAAGGTCCTGGAAATCAGGCTGGAGTGATCTTAAATCTTATAAGATAAGGGAAGCTAAAACAGGCAGATGGAGGGAGATTTTGTGAAGAGAGTTTACATTGGATGTGGACCTTAATTTTTATTCTAAGTCCATTTTCTGTTCTTTCATTCTATTAAGGAACTCCTACGGCCTTAGAAGAAGTATAAGGTGTTATACTTCTTTGTGTCCTCTTTCCTTAGGTATCAATAATACAGTTGTTCAGGATGAGAGAAAAAGATCCATTATCTGTCTGTTGATGAGTAGGGTCTATTAATCTCAGTAGTAATTTAAACTAATATGCCATTTTGTGGCTTGACTAAGGGTGTAAGAGGTAAAACACAAGAAGATTTGGAAAATTCACTCCCAATGTTAGCCTAAGAAAGCAAGAACTTTCCTTGTCATAGAACATTCCAGGTTCCAAGAATGTGAGATGCTTCCAGCAGTAGACCCACTAATCTCTGACATTGTTCAGGTGCTACCTGAATGGGACTTTCCTAGAACTAACAAAACAATAAAGCTTGTGATGACAAAGACCCTGCATTGCAACAAATTTTTGACAAACTCCTCTGAGAGCCATCAAGGTTGAACAAGGAGAATGCTGCTTATTGGATCAGTAGCCTGTTGAGCTGTCCACCAAATGCATCCCAGTACATACATCCTCCAATTAGTGGAGACCAGAGGGAATATTCTCACTGGTAACAAAGTCAGTCTATCAGGACATAGAACAAGATGAAAGGAAAACCTCATCAGACTGTGATTTCCCTTCTTATACCAATGACACACAGAACAAAACAATAACTATCTCTGAATCATAAAATGAGAGTACTTAAAAGAAATTATTACCGAAGTCGCTATGAAACCCTTAGCCTCAGATAGGGACTTGAATCCATGAAGGCAGAACTCAAACACAGCCAAAACCTAGTTTGGAACTTGAACCCACGTGGCCAAGACTCGAACCCAGCCAAAATCCACAGTCTTCCAACTGGTATTACAGACCTGTTTTCAGGACCTAATGAAGCTTAGGTTCTTGATGTCTCATTGCAGAAAGAAATCAGTGAGAGACAAAGTGATACAAAGAAGTAGATTTATGCAGAGGGAAACACAGTCCATAGACAGAGTGTGGGCCATTGCAGAGGGTGAGTGGGGTTGCTCCAAAATGTGGTGTCATTAGTTTTTATGGGCTGGGTATTTCATAGGCTAATGAATGGGAGAATTATTCCAACTATTTTGGGGAAGGGGTGGAGGAATTGGGCCACTGCCCACTGTTTGGTCAATTGACAGTGCTTTGGAACTGTCAAGGTGCCTCTGGGTGTGTCATTTAGCTTGCTGATTGAGGATCAAGGGCCAGTGGAAGTTAACTTGTCTGCCATCTTGGACCCATTTGATTCTAATCAGTTTATGCTGTGTTCTCTGGCTATGTCATTCTTTCAAAAGTTGTGCCCTGCTGCGTTCCCTCTGGTTTTAGCTATACTCACATAATTAATTTCACAGGTATTTTCTCCTGCTAAGCTAAATTTAGAAAAATGAAAGGATTCCCACTTCCTCAGACCCTATTGGCAGAGATTTGTGAAACTGACATCATAAGAATTCTTACCTTGGACTTCCTTTGTGGTTTGGTGGCTAAGAATCAGCCTGCCAGTGCAGGGAACATGCGTTGGATTCCTTGTCTGGGAAGATCCACTTGCCTTAGAGCTACTAAGCGCACGCAACTACTGAACCTGTGCTCTGGAATCTGGGACCTGCAATTACTGAATGTATTTTTGTTGTTGTTGTTACAAAAATGTAACTTGTACTTAGTTTTCAGAGCTTTACTTTGTGTTGACCGTTTCTTAAAAACAGCCAGCTTAAATAATCACTACGCCAAAGAAGCATGTGTTTTATTCCTATTCACTTACCTTCTAAAACTCAGCTTTCATTTCCTCTTAAGTGAAGTGTATAGGACAATGACTTCCAGATGTATATTTCTAACCCAATCCTCTCCCCTCAACTTCAGCTCTAAATATGCAGCTGTCTAGTAGACATCTTCAGCGGGATGTCTCCTTGACATTTCACATTTAACAGATCTAAAATTGAATTCTTAATTCCCTTCTGTTCCATCAAAATAAAACAAAAGTTAAAATACAATTCTGTTTAATCTATTAGGTTGCTGCATTTTGAATTTGTGCTATTATTATTCCATAACTTTGGAATTCACAAGTGTATATCCAACTTTAAACATAGCGTTTAACACACAATGGGCATTGAATAAATAAGAAACTACCGAATTAATGAAACTTAAGATAGAGAAAATTGCTCTAGTCTGTGTATATAGAACGGGACATGATAGGATACTCAAAGTAAACAAAAATAAACTTTTGATACAAAGATAAGCTTTTCTAATTTAAAGATTTCCCTTCTTCTAGTCATGGGTATATTATTGACTTAGATGTGAAGAATATAAATATACCTTTATTTTTCGTCTTCTTTTTTAATCTCCAAGTAATATTGTGTCTGTAGGACACCCTTTGGAATCTGGTTGAAGATATTCACAGAGCATACAGAGAACTTAGCATATTTATTGCAGATATATGAAGTGTTTCTAAAAAGCTTAGTCTGAGATTATAACTATGAAATTTTGGTCAAAAAATATTCAGTGGACTCACTAAGGTTTTCCAGGTCTGATTTAACAACAAAGGCACACTTTGTTCTATACTTTTCAGAGTTCTAGTTCTGAGATAAATCTCTTTGATAGTTTTAGATTAACTTTGTTAGAGTTTCTGGGCTTAAACCTGATTAAAAAAAAAAAAAGACATATCAAGGTCTATCTCCCTCAAAGCATTTCATACACAGTCCACTTACATTAAACATTTTCCAACTGTCTACCCACTGATCAACTCTAAGTTCACTGAGAGTATTTTCTTCTTTTTTGTATTTATCTTTGAATTGAAATACTTTGAATTTTTCAACAAGATTTTTTTTTTGAGCAAGCTAATTTAATACATGACTTTAGCTAATGGGAAACCATAAATAATAAATACTATTTCCTGCTTATATGTGCAGTTAAAATTTTTTAAAAATGTTTAAAAATGCTCAATACAAGGGCATTTCTCCAAGTGTTAAATCATCACGCACTACAAAATGCCAGTGTCAAGGTTTTTTGGTTTTTGGGTTTGTTTGTTTGAAGATTTTAGTACTTAACGGAACTAGATTATGGAGATAGTCAACTCTATCTTGAAATAGAGTGTGGTCTAAGCAATTTGGAAAACAATGAGACACTACTATATACCAGTGCTATATAATACAAGACTGCCTGCATATTATTATACTAAAAGGGTAGGATTTTCTGGATGATGTTTAAAAACAGAGGTTATTTAAACTGAGTTTAAAAGTTTGTTTTTTTTTTTTTAATTGATCTAGAATCTCTGTTGTTTATATAGAAGGTGACCAAGCATGATTTAAGGCACAGGGCATCATTAGATGAATGATAATTGAAGGTTACTAGGTCTTTGTTCAATGAACTGGCATGAGGCAGTATATTGAAAGGGTGAAAAAAATGGGTAACTTCTCCCTCTCTTCTTCCCACCTTCTCTTTTTTTTTTTTTCTAACTTTTCCTCTTACCCACAGGATCCCCAAACATATGGGGTGAGGGAGGAGGGTTTTCTTTCTGAATATTTCAACCTATCCTAATCTCTGTCTTTTCAGAAGTTATTAGATTTATTGGATATACCATTCATTTTACTCTTCATTTAATGACTTAACCTAATGTTTATGTACTTTTTAAAAACTCTAAGTCATATGATATAGTGGTTAAGAATGTAGTCTTAGAATTAAGCTGCTTAGGTTTGAATTTTGCTTTACAAGCTAAGCAGCTATGGACAAATTGCTTCATTTGTGTTCTTCAGCTTCCTCATCTGTAAAATGTAGATGATTATAGTATATATGTCATGGGGACGTACTGCCAGTAAGTATAATTTTTACTTCTTATCATTATTGGTCAATAAACCAATTAGTTTATCCAAATAGAATACATATAACTGGACATCAATGTTTCCATGCCCATTTATTCCCCTTTTGTATCATATACGCTCCGTATGTATTAGAAAAATGATAGATATTGTTCAAAAGAAAGCAAATTTGGAAAGTGTATCCTTTGCATCTGGAAATGATTGAGAATGGAATAATGGAAGCAAAAATGAAAAGCGAGTAGCGTAAAGGCAAGAGCAAATGCTCTAATGATTAAGTGCAATCAGTTCTTTTAATGAATAATTAAATGTTTGTTGCTTTATATTTATTTTTAAAATGCATCAGAACTAAACCTGTTTTTGTAACAGGCACTCATGCCTGACTTTGTGTTTCTGCACATCCTTACAGCCCCATTATCTCTAGCTGTTCTCTCTGTCCCTCGTTCAGATAGTACCATCCCTAATAGAGGAAATTTGAGCATGCTGCTGCTGCTGCTGCTAAGTCGCTTCAGTCGTGTCTGACTCTGTGCGACCCCATAGACGGCAGCCCACCAGGCTCCCCCGTCCCTGGGATTCTCCAGGCAAGAACACTGGAGTGGGTTGCCATTTCCTTCTCCAATGCATGAAAGTGAAAAGTGAAAGGGAAGTCGCTCAGTCTTTTCTGACTCCTAGCGACCCCATGGACTGCAGCCTACCATGCTCCTCCGTCCATGGGATTTGTCAGTCAAGACTTCTGGAGTGGGTTGCCATTGCCTTCTCCAAAATTTGAGCATACAGTGATCCAAATATAGTTTCAACAACATAAACACGCAATCGTCTTTATCATTATTCCCTTCTTCTTGATTGCAAGGTGGAAACTTTGCTTAACAACTGGAAGTTGGATTTAGAATGCTGACTAATATAATAACTGGACTGGAGGCAGTTGTGTTTTTTAGCTCTTTTTCTTTACCAAACAGCCATTGCCTCTGCTTCTGTTTCCCTTATGTTGCAGCTGTTTTATTGTTCCTTTGTTCAAATCCTCTACTGACAGCCCTACCCAGTTTTCTGGTGCTGTGACAGGAGGGAGAAGGGAAAGGGGCGCCTGCAGGGGTTTAATGGACTGTTTCTCCTCACTGCTGGAGAGCAGAGGGGGCCGCTCCACCTGGCTCTTTACTGCTCTCCTTTGATGTAGGCGGGTTGGCATTCTCATCTTAGCCTGCTGGTTCAAGATTCTAGAACTGCATGCATTAGAGGGGGCAGAGTTAAAATAACTGAATTAAGAATAGAATTTGGACCACCCCTGATTTCAGTCACTGTATTTTTATTTCTGGAAAATACCTTTCAACCACTTTCAATAGCCCCTTGTAGGAGGATTGCTACAATGTCTCAAATTCTCCTGATATTTTTGAAACAAATGTGCTTAGTTGTTCAAAACTCCCCTTCAGTGAGCCTATAGCAGTTTCAGGCTCCTAAGAATTCATGTTCTAATCTTCTGGAACGTTGATATTATCAAAGCTTACTAGCAGAAGTCACGATTTGTATACCCAAGAGAAAACCTGGAGTTTTTCCCAGTTGTTATCTGGGTTGCTTTCTCTTATATTAGCACATAGTAGAGCAATTCAGAATTAAGCCTGGCAGATACATGCGACGCCTACTGGTACTTTATTGTTGTTTTTGCAAGAATTGATTCTTGCTGTCAGCATCAGGCCATGATCTCTGTGCTTCTGCAAGCACATGTACATTTGTATTATTATATTTCACGGGGAAGTGATTAAAAATAGACTTTACTTTGTACTGTATCATTATTGTCAATATCTGTGACAGGGATATGGGAATAGACACTAAGACAATTGGTTTTGACAATATAATCTAGACATTGTGTCAGTTATGTTTGATTTAGATGAAAATGTGTATTTCCCTAGTAAGAAGCAAAAATGTATGTTAATTAACATATCTACTTCTGATTCAAATTCTAAAATCAGTATATTACTAAAGAAGCATACGTTAGACACCTTAAAAAAGAATATTTTTTAAAACTCTTCAAACTCTAATCTAATATTTACTTGGTTTTATTACTAATCTCTCCTTGGTCATTTTTGTTGTAGTTAACCCCTTGAAGCTTTTATGTTTTTACTTATATAGTTGGTTATTTGAGTTTTTAAAATTATAGTAAGAATGTCAGACTAGATTTCATCTTTTTTTTTAACTAAAGCTAAATATTATACCTTTTTTTTTCTTTTTTTGTAATTAAATTCTTATTCTAGTGTAACTAGACATTAATATTATGGTTAACAAATTAAAACTTGCAGCATTTACTAGACGATGAGATGGGTTCTTAGTGGGACAGATGACTTAAAGTATCTCAATGGCATTTAGTTTTATGTATGTGTGTGTGGTAGTTGCAGTTACAAACCAATATCCTCAGAACAGAATGTCACAATCCCTGAGCGAGATTATGATCAAATTAAAGTGGGAGATGAACTTCATGATACTCTTAGCCCTAAGGTATTTCATGAAATCTCAAAAATTGGAACAAGGTCTGAACTTTAGAAGGGATTTGAAATGAGGAAAATAAAAAAGCAAGTATTGATGCATAATATGAAATGGAGCATATTACAGACAGAAAAATGGCAGTAGTCTGTGAGCTCTCTTTAGTAAGTGTGTCCTGGGCTGCCGTCTATGGGGTCGCACAGAGTCGGACATGACTGAAGCGACTTAGCAGCAGCAGCAGCAGCAGTGTAGAACATAAAGTCATACTTTGCGACAAGAGTTCATCCCTGAATGATATGTGCATAAATATGTCAGCTTTCCTACAGGGCATCTTTCATTCAGGTTTGTTTCTTTTTGTGAACATTATTATTGTAAGCCATGTTGGTTCAGAAATTTGAGTGTTTGCTGTTGCAGTAAAAGCATTCACAGGGAATACAGGTATCATCCTATAATATCATGCGCCCATATGTAAAGCAGTGTGATATGTCCTTTGCTATTCTTTACAAGAGACAGTACTATTTATACTATTTTTTAGACTAAGAAGTTTAACGGTTTTTTTTCTTTCTTATTTTTATTTTTATTGAAGTTAGTAACTTTTTCTGTTTGTACTTATTCTTTCTCCCCCAATTTTTTAAGGCATTGATTATATATTATTGTATCTGATTCGTGGCTACACGCTTATTCTTCTCATACATTTTATTAATCTCTCGACATCATTTTCATAACATTAGAGCATGAGGAGTTACATATTTTTTCTTAGAGAAATCCTTTGAGAAATGCTTTCATCTGAGCTTCCCTTTTTTTCTTTTTGCTTTCATCCTTGGAATTCCCTTTACCTTTTTTTTTGAGTTTGTTTACCCACTTCATGGATTTTATGCCTTCTTCTTTCCTTGTTTTACTCTCTTGTTCAAAAGGCTGCATCATTCAGTAATTTAGTCAGGTTGAAAATGACAAAAGACATGATGACCGCTGCCCAAATCCTGTCTCCTGAATTGCACTGCTTCAATCTGAATAAGTGCTTTGCGGGTCTTCTCTCTTAACTATGCCTCCCTTTCCTTTTTGTCTAGTTTTTGGGTTTTTCTCTCTGGTTTTTAATTTCTTGGTTTATTCTCATATTTTGGTAACACACACTTTCCACTCTTATTAAGGTAGGCACACTGTTTTTTGCGTCCTGGTTTTGTTTGTTTTGCAACTTGAATACCTAAAAATATCCTTGTTTTACCTTGCCGGTTGATGGAACACTTGGCTGAGTATAGAATTCTATGTTAGAAATAATTCTATTCCAGACTTTTGAAGGCATTACTCCATTGCCTCCAATGTGTATTTAGATCACTGTCCCTTTATATGTTCCCCGTATTTTTTTTCAATACATATGGTTTAATAGTTAAGTCGTGTCCGACTCTTTGCAACACCATGGACTATAGCCTGCCAGGCTCTTCTGTCCATGGGATTCTCCAGGCAAGAATACTGGAGTGGGATGCCATTTCCTTTTCCAGGGGATCTTCCCAACCCAGGAATCAAACCCAGGTCTCCTACATTGCAGGCAGGGTCTTTACCAAATGAGCTATGAGGGAAGCCATACATATATATATGTATATATAATCATCAAAGTATAGTTGAGTTATAGTGTTTCAGGTGCACGGCAAGGTGATTCAGTCATGCAGATACACATATTATTTTTGAAATTATTTTCCATCATATGTGATCACAAAATATTGACTCTAGTTCCCTATGTTATAGAGTAAAGCTTTGACATGACTGAGCGACTGAACTGAACTGAACTGAAAGCTTTGTTGCTTGTTGCACATCTATTTTTTAATTAGATATCTAGCATTCTATCGATCTTTTTTTTTTTTTTTGGTATTCTAAAAGGTCTTGTAGGTCTTCATAGAACCGTTCAACTTCAGCTTCTTCAGCATTACTGGTTGGGGCATAGACTTGGATTACTGTGATATTGAATGGTTTGCCTTGGAAAGGAACAGAGATCATTCTGTCGTTTCTGAGATTGCATCCAAGTACTGCATTTTGAACTCTTTTGTTGACCATGATGGCTACTCCATTTCTTCTAAGGGATTCCTGTCCACAGTATTAGATATAATGGCCATCTGAGTTAAATTCACCTGTTCCAGTCCATTTTAGATCGCTGATTCCTAGAATGTCGACGTTCACTCTTGCCATCTCCTGTTTGATCACTTCCAATTTGCCTTGATTCACAGACCTGACATTCCATGTTCCTATGAATATTGCTCTTTACAGCATCGGACCTTGCTTCTATCACCAGTCGAATCCACAACTGGGTATTGTTTTTGCTATGGCTCCATCCCTTCATTCTTTCTGGAGTTATTTCTCCACTGATTTCCAGTAGCATATTGGGCACCTACTGACCTGGGGAGTTCCTCTTTCAGTATCCTATCATTTTGCCTTTTCATACTGTTCATGGGGTTCTCAAGGCAAGAATACTGAAGTGGTTTGCCATTTCCTTCTCCAGTGGACCACACTGAGTCAGACCTCTCCACCATGCCCGCCCTTCTTGGGTGGCATCACATGACATGGCTTAGTTTCATTGAGTTAGACAAGGCTGTGGTCCTAGTGTGATTCAGTTCAGTTCAGTTCAGTTGCTCAGTTGTGTCTGATTCTTTGTGACCCCATGAATCGCAGCATGCAAGACCTCCCTGTCCATCAAACTCCAGGATTTCACTCAGATTCACATTCATCGAGTCAGTGATGCCATCCAGCCATATCATCCTCTGTCGTCCCCTTCTCCTCCTGCCCCCAATCCCTCCCAGCATCAGAGAGACTTTTCCATTGAGTCAACTCTTCACATGCGGTGGCCAAAGTACTGGACTTTCAGATTTAGCATCATTCCCTCCATTGAACACCCAGGGATGATGTCCTACAGAATGGACTGGTTGGATCTCCTTGCCGTCCAAGGGACTCTCAAGAGTCTTCTCCAACATCCCAGTTCAAAAGCATCAATTCTTCAGCGCTCACCTTTCTTCACAGTCCAACTCTCACATCCATACATGACTACTGGAAAAACCATAGCCTTGGCTAGATGGACCTTAGTCGGCAAAGTAATGTCTCTGCTTTTGAATATGCTGTCTAGATCGATCATAACTTTTCTTCCAAGGAGTAAGCGTCTTTTAATTTCATGGCTGCAGTCACCATCTGCAGTGATCTTGGAGGCCAAAAACAATAAATAAATAAATAAATAAATAAATAAATAAAGTCTGACACTGTTTCCACTGTTTCCCCATCGATTTCCCATGAAGTGATGGGACCGGATGCCATGATCTTCATTTTCTGAATGTTGAGCTTTAAGCCAACTTTTTCACTCTCCTCTTTCACTTTCATCAAGAGGATTTTTAGTTCTTCTTCAATTTCTTCCATAAGGGTGGTGTCATCTGCATATCTGAGGTTATTGATATTTCTCCCAGCAGTCTTGATTCCAGTTGTGCTTCTTCCAGTCCAGCGTTTTTCATGATGTACTCTGCATAGATGTTAAATAAACAGGGTGACAATATACAGCCTTGACGTATTCCTTTTCCTATTTGGAACCAGTCTGTTGTTCCATGTCCTGTTCTAACTGTTGCTTCCTGGCCTGCATACAGATTTCTCAAGAGGCAGGTCAGGTGGTCTGTATTCCCATCTCTTGAAGAATTTTCCACAGTTTCTTGTGATCCACACAGTCAAAGTCTTTGGCATAGTCAATAAAGCAGAAATAGATGTTTTTCTGGAATTCTCTTGATTTTCCATGATCCAGCAGATGTTGGCAATTTGATCTCTGGTTCTTCTGCCTTTACAAAAACCAGCTTGAACATCAGGAATTTCACAGTTCACATACTGCTGAGGCCTGGCTTGGAGAATTTTGAGCATGACTTTACTAGCGTGTGAGATGAGTGCAATTGTGCAGTAGTTTGAGCATTCTTTGGCATTGCCTTTCTTTGGGATTGGAATGAAAACTGACCTTTTCCAGTCCTGTGGCCACTGCTGAGTTTTCCAAATTTGCTGGCAAATTGAGGGCAGAACTTTCACAGCATCATCTTTCAGGATTTGAAATAGCTCCACTGGAATTCCATCACCTCCACTAGCTTTGTTCATAGTGATGCTTTCTAAGGAGCACTTGACTTCACATTCCAGGATGTCTTGCTCTAGATGCGTGATCACATCATCATGATTATCTGGGTCGTAAAGATCTTTTTTGTACAGTTCTTCTGTGTATTCTTGCCACCTCTTCTTAATATCTTCTGCTTCTGTTAGGTCCATACCATTTCTGTCCTTTATCCAGCCCATCTTTGCATGCAGTGTTCCCTTGGTATCTCTAGTTTTCTAGATAAGATCTCTAATCTTTCCCATTCTGTTGTTTTCCTCTATTTCTTTGCATTGATGGCTGAGGAAGGCTTTCTTATCTCTTCTTGCTATTCTTTGGAACTCTGCATTCAGATGCTTATATCTTTCCTTTTCTCCTTTGCTTTTCGCTTCTTTTCTTTTCACAGCTATTTGTAAGGCCTCCCCAGACAGCCATTTTAGTTTTCTGTGATTATGGTTTCAGTGGGTCTGCCCTCTTGCAACACTGACCGTCTTACTTGAGTTTCTCTTACCTTGGCCGTGGGGTATCTCTTCACGGCTGATGCAGCAAAGCGTAGCTGCTGCTCCTTACCTTGGAGGAGAGGTATCACCTCACCGCACCCCTCCCGACCTTGAACGTGGAATAGCTCCTCTAGGCCCTCCGGCGCCCACTCAGCTACTGCTCCTCGGACATGTGGTTGCTCCTCCTGGCCACCACCCCTGGCCTCGGGTGTGTTGCAACTCCTCCTGGTCGCAGCCCCTGGCCTTGGGCGGAGGTATCTCCTCTCAAAAACTCCTGAACTGTTGTAGCCTGGCAGTCTTGGCCTCCACCCCTGACTTCGGAGGCAGGGTAGCTCCTCTAGCCTGCCGTCCCTGACCTCGGACGGGGGATAACTCCTTTTGGCTGCTGCCCCTGACCTTGGACGTGGGGTTGCTCCTCTCCACTGCACACAGGACTGGGAAAGATCAGTTTTCATTCCAATCCCAAAGAAAGGCAATGCCAAAGAATGCTCAAACTACTGCACAATTGCACCCATCTCACATGCTAGTAAAGTAATACTCAAAATTCTCCAAGCCAGGCTTCAGCGATACGTGAACCGTGAACTTCCTGATGTTCAAGCTGGTTTTAGAAAAGGCAGAAGAACCAGACATCAAATTGCCAACATCTGCTGGATCATGGAAAATCAAGAGAATTCCAGAAAAAAAAAAACATCTATTTCTGCTTTATTGACTATGCCAAAGACTTTGACTGTGTGGATCACAAGAAACTGTGGAAAATTCTTCAAGAGATTGGAATACCAGACCACCTGACCTGCCTCTTGAGAAACCTATATGCAGGTCAGGAAGCAACAGTTAGAACTGGACATAGAACAACAGACTGGTTCCAAGTAGGAAAAGGAATACGTCAAGGCTGTATATTGTCACCCTGTTTATTTAACATCTATGCAGAGTACATCATAAAAAACGCAGGGCTGGAAGAAGCACAAGCTGGAATCAAGATTGCAGGGAGAAATATCAATAACCTCAGATATGCAGATGACACCACCCTTATGGCAAAAAGTGGAGAGGAACTAAGAGGCCTTTGATGAAAGTGAAAGAGGAGAGTGAAAAAGTTGGCTTAAAGCTCAACATTCAGAAAACGAAGATCATGGCAACTGGTCCCATCACTTCATGGGAAATAGATGGGGAAACAGTGGAAACAGTGTCAGACTTTATTTTTTAGGGCTCCAAAGTCACTGCAGATGTTGATTACAGCCATGAAATTACAAGATGCTTACTCCTTGGAAGAAAAGTTATGACCAACCTAGATAGCATATTGAAAAGCAGAGATATTACTTTACCAACAAATGTCCATCTAGTCAAGGCTATGGTTTTCCCAGCAGTCATGTATGGATGTGAGAGTTGGACTGTGAAGAAAACTGAGTGCCAAAGAATTGATGCTCTTGAACTGTGGTGTTGGAGAAGACTCCTGAGAGTCCCTTGGACTGCAAGGAGATCCAATCAGTCCATTGTGAAGGAGATCAGCCTTGGAATTTCTTTGACGGGAATGATGCTAAAGCTGAAACTCCAGTACTTCGGCCACCTCATGCGAAGAGTTGACTCATTGGAAAAGACTCTGATGCTGGGAGGGATTGGGGGCAGGAGGAAAAGAGGATGACAGATGATGAGATGGCTGGATGGCTTCACTGACATGATGGACGTGAGTCTGAGTGAACTCCAGGAGTTGGTGATGGACAGGGAGGCCTGGCGTGCTGCGATTCATGGGGTTGCAAAGAGTCAGTGACGACTGAGTGAATGAACTGACTGATTCTATTCCCAGAAGTCAAACAAGTGGAATCAAAATGCCATACGTTTTTTAGTAAAGCAAAAATTTATGTTATATATATATATATATATATATATATATATATATATATACACACACACACACAAAAGCTTTTCTACTACACTGGATAAAGACTTGAGAAAGAACATTAAAAAAAAAGATGGAGAAATTAGAGAATATAAACTAAATGATATGGGAGCACTGGGCATGAAATACAAAAAATGAAACAAACTTGACAATAGTAAAGATCATCATATCTTCCATTTGTTTTTAAATATGACTGGTCATTATAGACATATCTGGAGCTCTGGAGATAAAAAGGAATTCCTAAGCATTTATATTTTTCAAAAAATTTCAAGATAAGTCTGATATGCATCTGGATTTTACAAAATGATTACAGATTTTTCTATTAGATCTTAGTTTTGGTGATACAGAGTTCTATTATTTTTCTGTTGACCGATCATGATAACAATGGTATTAAATGAGTAATAATTACATAATCACAATAGTAAAAGATATGTATTAGTTTTTATAATTAATAGATGAAATAAATAAATAAGTAAAGATAATTACAAGCAAAATAATTGTATACAATTTGGGTGGGGATGGGGTCATCAAGCAGAGTGATGTGGTAAGTGGAAGTGCATACATCTATCCAGTCAGTCTATGTCTTTTGGTTGGTGCATTTAGTCCATTTATATTTAAGGTCATTATTGATATGTATGATCCTATTACTGTTTTCTTAATTGTTTGATTTATTTTCTGTAGGTCTTCTCTTTATCTTGTGTTTCATGCCTACAGAATTCCCTAGGTCATTGGTGGTGCTGAATTCTCTTAACTTTTGCTTGTCTGGAAAGCTTTTGATTTCTCCATCAAATCTGAATGAGAGTTTTGCTGGGTAGAGTAGTCTTGGTTGTAGGTTCTTCCCTTCTGGCTTATAGAGTTTCTGTTGAGATAGCCTGATGGGATTCCCTTGTATGTTGTTTGTTGTTAATCCCTTGTTGCTTTTATTATTTTATCTCTGTCTTTATTTTCTGTCAGTTTGATTACTATGTGTCTCAGTGTATTCCTCCTTGGGTTTATCCTGCCTGGGACTCTCTGTGCTTCCTGTACTTGGTTGACTATTTCCTTTCCCATGTTAGGGAAGTTTTCAGCTATTATCTCTTCAAATATTTTCTCAGCTCCTTTCTCTCTCTCTTCTTCTGGGATCCCTATAATGCAAATGTTGGTGTGTTTAATGTTGTCTTTGAGGTCTCTTAGACTATC
This sequence comes from Ovis aries, assembly GCF_016772045.2. Taxonomy (NCBI): domain Eukaryota; kingdom Metazoa; phylum Chordata; class Mammalia; order Artiodactyla; family Bovidae; genus Ovis; species Ovis aries. The sequence goes on along the minus strand of NC_056057.1, from coordinate 24,092,386 downwards.
TTATTTTTTTTTCATTCTTTTTTCTATGTTCTATTATATGGCAGTGATTTGCACCATTCTGTCTTTCAGTTCATTTATCCATTCTTCTGCCCCTGTAATTCTGCTTTGGATTCCTTCTAGTGTATTTTTCATCTGTGTTTGTTTGTTCTTTGGTAAACATTTCTTGCATCTTCTCAAGGTTTGCCTCCATTCTTTTTCTGAGATCCTGAATCATTTTCACTATCATTATTCTGAATTCTTTTTCTGGAATGTTGCCTATCTCTACTTCATTTAGTTGTCTTTCTGGGGTTTTATCTTGTCCTTTTATCTGGGACATAACTTTCTGATTTTTCATTGTGATCAACTTTCTGTAATATGGTTTTTGTTTTAGCCACAAAACAAAATGTGAGATTTTGGTTCTTCTTGCTTCTACTATCTGCCCTCTGATGGATGAGGCCAAGAGGCATGTGTAAACTTCTTGATGGGAGGGACTGGCAATGTGAAAAACTGGATCTTGTTCTGGTGGGCAGTGCCTTGCTCAGTTCAGTTCATTTCAGGCACTCAGTCATGTTTGACTCTTTGTGACACCATGGACTGTACCACGCCAGGCTTCCTGGTCCACCACCAACTCCCAGAGCTGACTCAAACTCATGTCCATCAAGTTGGTGATGCCATCCAACCATCTCATCCTCTATTATACCCTTCTCCTCCTGCCTTCAGTGAGCTTTAAGCCTTTTTCACTCCCCTCTTTCACTTTCATGATCAAGAGACCCTTTAGTTCTTCTTCACTTTCTGCCATAAGGGTGGTCTCATCTGCGTATCTGAGGTTATTGATATTTCTCCTGGCAATCTTGATTCTAGCTTGTGCTTCATCCAACCTGGCATTTCTCATGATGTACTCTGCATATAAGTTAAGTAAGCAGGGTGACAGTATACAGCCTTGACATACTGCCTTCCTGATTTGGAACCAGTCTGTTGTTCCACGTACAGTTCTAACTGTTGCTTCTTGACCTGCATACAGATTTCTCAGGAGGCAGGTCAGGTGGTCTGGTATTCCTGTCTCTTTAAGAATTTTCCACAGTTTGTTGTGATCCACATAGTCAAAGGCTTTGGCATAGTTAATAAAGCAGAAGTAGATATTTTTCTGGAACTCTCTTGCTTTTTTGATGACCCAATAGATGTTGACAATTTGATCTCTGATTCCTCTGCCTTTTCTAAATCCAGCTTGAACATCTGGAAAGCTTTAATCCAATTATCTGCTGATGGGTGGGGTTATGCTCCCTCTCAGTTGTTTGGCCTGAGGGGACCCAGCCCTGGGATCTAGGAGCTCTTTGGTAGGGTTAATGGCAAACTCTAAGAGGGTTTATGCCAAAGAGGACCTTGCAGTGCTCCCAAACCTGTGGTGAGCACCTGCCAACTTATGCCTCCACAGAAGACCCTCCAACACTAGCAGCAATTTTGGTTCAGTCTCCTGTGAGGTCACTGCTCCTCTCCTCCGGGTCTTGGTGCATGCAAAGTTTTGTTTGTGCCCTATAAGACTGGAGTCTCTGTTTACCCTAATCCTCTGACCTATAATCAAATCCTGCTGGGCTTCAAGGCCAGATTCCCTGGGGATTCCCTGTCCCTTTGTCTGGTCTCCTTTGTCTGTGTCTGACATGGTGTTGCAAATCTTCACAAGAGTGCAAGAACTTCTTTGGTATTATTGTTTTCCAGTCTGTAGGTCACTCACCTGGCAGGTATGGGATTTAATTCTATCATGATTGATCCCCTCCTACCATCTTGCTATGGCTTCTTTGTCTTTGGATGTGGGGTATCATTTTTGGTGGGTTCCAGCATCCTCTTTTCGATGGTTGTTCAACAGCTAGTTGTAATTGTGATGCTCTCACAGGAGGTGATGGGTGCATGTCCGTCTATCACTTCAGCTTGAACCTGAAGCCTCAGGTTAAGGTTTTAAGAGGTGGCACAGCTTTACTGTGTAGTCAGAAATGGAATATGTGTGTGTCTGATTACATACTCTATGTTCTTTTTTCATTTGCTATTCTGTTGAATGGTCACAATTCTTTCTGTCCTATAGCAAGTAGAAGCCAAAAACAATGATCAATGATAATTTTCAACCATCAACATGGATAAGAGCTCAGAAAAACGTTGGATAAAATGGCAAGTTGGAAATAAGGAAGCACCAAAGAGACAAACAAACAAAACATAAAAGTAGCCCCTCCTTCCTAATCCCTTCATTTCCTGATTATAACCCTTTATATTTATTCATAATTCATCACATTTCATGTATAATTCATACTGTTTCATTTAAAATAATATGGATTGCCAGGAAAACAGAAAATATGAAGACTGGAGAAATTATAAAATACTGTAATTGAAATGCCAGAACAAAGAGCAGAAGAAATTGATCATAAACAGTAGTTAATTATATATTAGAATATGCCCTTCTGAGCTGAAGGACACATGTCTACTGACCAAAAGGGTGAACAGAGCTAATAAAAAGAAACACTTACCTAGAATACTCTCATAATACTTTTAACTTTGAAGGATAAGGAAAACATTTATATGTACTTAAGCAGGTGATTTCTAAATAAGAACATTTGATCAGATTTCAGATTTCCCTCTTCAGAGCCAGTTTGCAGAAGAAAATGAAGTTATGCTAGTTAAAGTTGAGTGGAGAATAGGTTTAAGATTTGGAAGCTAACCCTTTCATAAATGAACACAATGGAGATGAATACCCAGATATTTATATGAGTTTTGTGATCTTGAAATCAGTTGGTTCTTTATTAATCAAAACACTATTACTTGAAGAAATTCTTACTGTCAACAGTATTTTGGGCCACAGTAGTAGAAATCCTGGCTCATAGTGGTTCCAACATTTATATGTATGCCTATATTTTTTCCATGTCATCTCTCTTTCTCTCTCACTGCTTTTCATTTCTGTGATAGCTTGATGTTCCCAAGAGCAATCTTGGCTGGGAAAGCTGGGGAAATATGCCTTAGGTATACTAAATATGAGAGTAGTTTTTCTGTTGCAACTGAAGCAAAAATTGAATGCTGCATTATTTACATCTGCTCATCTATATCTCTCTTCCTCTCCTACTAAGGCTTGCTAAAGGAAATAGCTGCAAGTCAGGAGCATTGAATGTGTTAGAAATTCAGACAGTCAAGGTCCTTGGAATAGTGCTGCTTATTAACAAAATGATCTTATGCTTCTCACAAGTCTTTGAACATTTTAAGTATGGCACTGCGAAAGTAAGAGAACAGGCTGGTTTTACTTTGTGCATCAGTTCCCAAGATTTTATGAGCTTTGTTTTCATATTTTGAGATCATACTTAGTACATCATTGTGTTTATTTTTCTCCTTGGTTTGGATCTTGTGCCCTCAAAGCCGTATTTACTAGAGGGGAAGAAATTACAATTGAATCCAAGTTGTGGATTGAGGATAAAAGGGAACTGGAGATAGGAGAAACACTTACTGATGCTGCAAAATTGCCAAGGTGCAATTTCACGAGGCTAAATTTAACCTAACAAGCACACATGGTATTTTAGTTGTTGAAATCGTATTGCTTTAAAAATGAGTTTTTAATACCAAGAATAGTTCACATGTGGGAGCTGAGAGAACGAACAGAGTGAAGAGAGGGTTGAAAGATTGAAGCCTGAAGTCTGTGACAAGATGAATTCCAACCCAAATGGGAAACTGGGATCATTTATCTGGGACCCAGGGAGCTGTAGGTTAGAATATTCTACAGATATTTTTAATTTTCTGAATTCATTATGCAAATATTTCTACGTGGACAATGACTTAATATTAAAGAATGATAATCTTAGAAGAATATAGTGAAATAAGAACTAGGGAGCAAGGGGCAGAAAAAAACGGGATGTTTCAAGAGAATACGTTTGTCTATTCTATTAGGAAAATATATTGTATTGCCAGCACTAAGAGGCAAGATTTTATCTTAGAGTGAAAGAAAAATCTGCTACCATTTTAATGAAAGAAGAATAGGAAAGATAAGTGCTCCACAAACTTCAGTCAGTTCAGTTCAGTTGCTGAGTCGTGTCCGACTCTTTGCAACCCCATTAATCGCAGCACGCCAGGCCTCCCTGTCCATCACCATCTCCCGGAGTTCACTCAGACTCACTTCCATCGAGTCGGTGATGCCATCCAGCCATCTTATCCTCTGTCGTCCCCTTTTTCTCCTGCTCCCAATCACTCCCAGCATCAGAGTCTTTTCCAATGAGTCAACTCTTCACATGAAGTGGCCAAAGTACTAGAGTTTCAGCTTTAGCATCATTCCTTCCAAAGAAATCCCAGGACTGATCTCCTTCAGAATGGACTGGTTGGATCTCCTTGCAGTCCCAGGGACTCTCAAGAGTCTTCTCCAACACCACAGTTCAAAAGCATCAATTCTTCGGCACTCAGCTTTCTTCACAGTCCAACTCTCACATCCATACATGACTACTGGAAAAACCATAGCCTTGACTAGACAGACCACAAACTTAGGTAGGTAATAAAAGCAAAAGCCCAGAACTCAGTTATTTGTATGCTCCAAGTTCATAGTGGCATTTTTCACAAAGCTAAAAGGTAGAAGAAACCCAAATGTCCATCAAATGATGCATATATGAGCAAAATGGAGTGGAAAGAAATATTACCCTTAAAAAGAAGGAAGTTCTGATACATTCTCTTACTTAGATGAACCTTAAGGACATTATGCTAAGTGAGATATTTCAGTCTCAAAAGACAACTATTGTATGATTCCACTTGTATGAGTAATTAAAGCCCTCGGAACAAAGAGCAGAACGTTAATTTCCAGGGACTAGGGGAAGAGGGAAAGGGAGAGTTATTATTTGATGTGGGTAGAACATGTCATGTCCTTGGGGGAGGAATAAAAAAGTTCTGGAGATGGATGCTGGAGACAGTTGTAGAACAACCTGAATGTACTTAACGCCACAGAACTATACACTTAAAAATGGTTACAACAGTATATTCTGTGTTATGTGTATTTTACCACAATAAAAAAAAATAGTGAAGCCTCCCCCTCCCCAATTTTAGAAACTTTAAGGGATGAGATGAAAACAATCAACTTAGGAAATTGTGATCTTAGGCTGTTTTAACAAATTATGTACATAATTTGAATATTCTTTCATTCAAAGTAGATAATGTACTCATTTCCACTTATATAGAATAAATAAAAAATATTGAAAGTACTTCATATCTGAATAATAAAACCTTAATGAAAACTATGAATTTTGTTTTAGAAGAGCCATTGTTTTAAAGTATGTACTCTTTCTTCTTGTATAACTCCTAGATATAATTTTTTTTTTTTTAACTTTGGTCAGTGCTGGGTCTTCATTGCTGTGCATGGGCTTTCACGAGTTGCAGCAAGTAGGGGTGGTCTTCTCACTGCTGTGACTTCCCTTGTTGTGGAGCACAGGCTCTAGGCATGTGGGCTTCAGTAGTTGCAGCATATGGCCTCAGTAGTTGTGGTGCATGGGCTTAGTTGCTCTGCAGCATGAGAAATATTCTCAAAATAGAGATTAAACCTGTGTCCCCTGCACTGGCAACTAAATTCTTACTTACTGCAATACCCAGGGTGGTGGTTTAGTCGCTAAGTCATGTCTGACTCTTGTGACTCTTTGGACTGTAACCTGCCAGGCTCATCTGTCCAAGGGATTCCCCAGGCAAGAATACTGCAGTGGGTTGCCATTTCCTTCTCCAACAATAATTGGAGACTGTTATTAATCTCCAATTAATTATTAATCTCTAGTTAATTATTAACACCAGGGAAGCCCATAATTCTTTATAAGTAAACACCAAGAATAATTTAACATTGCCCGTCCTATTTTTTTATTGAAGTATAGTTGAGTTGCAATATTGTATTAGTTTCAGAAGTATAGCAAAGTGATTCAGTTATACATACATATACATCTTTTTTTTCAGATTTTTTTCCCTTATAGGTTGAGACAAAATATTGAGTAGAGTTCCCTGTGCTATATAGTAGGTTCTTGTTCGTTATATATATATTTAGTAGTGTGTATATGTTATTCTCAAACACCTGATTTATCCCTTACTATTTGGTTTTAAAGCAACACAACTTTATAAGTATTATATTAATAGAGATTGAGAAGTATGGACTATTTCAAATAGGTCTCTTCTAGTCCTCCAAAGCCCCAACTTTTAGTTATACTATGATAATCAAAGGGCATTTAAATAATCTTCCAGCTCATGGCACTCTACTTGGCACTGTTTAAAGCTTTTGAAAACTGAACATTGCAGAGCTGCATGGTCTAATACGGTAGCTACTGCCATGAGTGGCTATTGAGTGTGTGACTTGGTATTACTCCAATTTTCAACAAACATGAAATGAACACTATGTTTCAAAACTTAGTAAGATAAAGGTATTAATTCATAATTTAAAATATCAGTACATATATTCATTCATATTTTAAAATATCAATACATGTTGAAATGTTGATATTTTAGGCATTGTGAATTAAATTTATTTAAAAGTATTTTGCCTATTTCTTTTTATCTTTGTTCAATGTGGCAACTACAAAATTTTAACCAACTTTTGTGGCACTTTTGTGGCAAACTACCTTTGTGGCTTGCATTCTATTTAAATGATAGCAAATGCTGTCCTAGAATGTTATTACCTAAACATAACAACCTCACAATGAGAAAACCACTTCAGGATGAGATGCATTCACTTAGAATAGAGATTAATTGCCAAGAGTGACTAGGTTTCAGCTAGATTACCAGAAGCAAGACCATAGCTTGAAAGTGAAAGTGTTAGTTGTTCGGTCGTGTCCAACTCTTTGTGACCCCGTGGACTGAAACCCGCCAGCCTCCTCTGTCCATGGAATTCGCCAAGAATACTGGAGTGGGTTGCCATTCCCTTCTCCAGGGGATCTTCCCAACCCAGGCATCGAACCCTCGTCTCCTGCATCGCAGGAGTATTCTTTACCATCTGAGCCACCAGGGAAGCCCCAAACCATAGTTTCCTTCTTCCCAGATCTCTGCCATTTCTTGAGAGCTGCAACATGGATGCTTCTGCCACTGATCTCTGAGTAGAGCCTTTGAGAGTTATTTTTCCTAGTTTCAGGACAATTTCTAAGTTAATAAGTCATTCAAGTTTGCACTATAGTACATTTTTTCAAGTCTGTGGGAAAAACTTAAATAGGAGACTAAAAAATGTGGAATTCAGTGAGCTGAAAGAGTTAACACAAGATCCTAACAGGCTTAACAGGAATTTGCTTGTGCACCAGAGTTAGTGGAAAAGAGGCAGGTAACAACAGTATTGGAAATCTACATAGATGCATTTTTTCCTATTAATGCAGCACACTGATATCATTAAAATGTGCCTCCTGAGTAAAGGATCTGTTGTTCACTTTCATATATGTAATCTAAAGCAACAAGGTTAAAATTTCTTGAGGAAAGAACTGCATTTACTGTTCTGAATGATGTTTTTCACTCTGTATCCTTTTACTGCCTAAAACTCTGTTGCACTGTTGACTCTAAATTATTCTGTTTTTATTTGATATCTGTTGATCAGACATGCATTCGAACTGATTTTGTAAAACATTTCCTAAAACCTAAGAATCTTCATGGAAAAAAAATTGCCCACTGTTAGACATTGTTTACTAATGAAAATGAACATTTATTAGAGAATCCCAAATGTGTTAGAATATTTGTTTAAAAAAAATTTCCTGCTTTTCTTATTTGAGTGGAAGGTAAAATAAGACCTCCATGTTTCTGGGAATGATGGCACCTCTCGTATGATTCACAGACTCCTTGACTCTAGCTTCAGTTGAACTTGAAATCTTAAACTTAATGTTCGTTCACTCCTTTTGATCTGACCTTGAAAATATGACCTCTATTAGTAGTTGACCTGAACTATCAGATATTAACCCTTGGCCTACAGTGAGAAACCTGGTGCTTATGGGCGAATAATTAATACTGTTGTAAATTAAGTCACAAATTTCACATGCAAATAAATATTTAAATATAAACACTTATGTTACTTAGAAATAATTTAGTGAGAATCTTTAAACTTATAAATAGACTTTCATATGAGCTTGACTTATGAGTTTGAGCAAACTCAGAGAAATAGTGAAACACAGGGAAACCTGGCATGCTGCAGTTCAGGAGGTTGCAAAGAGTCAGATATGACTGAGCAACTGAACAACAACAATGAGATACTTTGATTTATGTCTTCCTCTTAATTAGTTACACTTCCCACAAGAGCTAGAAAGAGGATGCTAGGCAAAAACTTGGCCTACATTTAAGTTTTCACCTTCTCAAGTTTTGTTTCTAGAGTTCTTCTGTTAAAAACTAAGAGCTTTTATATCCACATCATTTGAAAACTTTAAAATTTAAGTGTGTATGAAGGGTGTCTGATATGGTCGAGCTACTCCTGAAGTAAGAGACACTTGGAGCTGTTACCTTAGTTGTCATCTGTTTTGTCCCTCAGATCCCAGGAGGCCTAGGTACGTGAGTTATACAGGGTCACATAGCTAAGTAGTGACATATCTGGGGTGAAGACCTGGAATATCTGTATCTTGGTATAGTTTTTTCCACTATTTCTGAAGAAGCTCTTGGCCTTTCCTGGCAAAATGAATCGTGTGAATTAAAGGCAACATTCTTCTCTTGTCTGTTTTCACTTGGGTTGCTATGACAGCCCAAGTCCATGCTTTATTTCCTTTTTGTAATCTCTTGTGCTACATTCAGGCTGTGCTGTGCTTGGTTGCTCAGTAATGTCCGACTCTTTGCGCCCCCATGGACTGTAGCCTGCCAGGCTTCTTTGTCCGTGGGGATTCTCCAGGCCAGAATACTGGAATTCTTCCCTACTGAAGGGTCGAACCCAGGTCTCCCACATTCCAGGCAGATTCTTTACTGTCTGAGCCACCAGGGAAGGCCAAGAACACTGGAATGGGTAGCCTATCCCTTTTCCATGGGATCTTCCAGACCCAGGAATTGAACCAGGGTCTCCTTCATTGCAGGCAGATTCTTTACCAGCTGAGATACCAGGGAAGTCCATATATATATATATATATATATATACACACACATATATATATGTATATATATATATATGTCCCCTCATTTTTAGATTTCCTTCCCAATTAGATCGTCACAGAGCACTGAGCAGAAGCAACTCTAGGGTTGTATATTTTATTACTGAATTGCCCTGGCTATCAAGAATTTCATTTTTGAAATTAAAAATGAGAAATTTAAAAATTTGCTACATTTATGTCTTCCCCCAATTATTGTCTTCATCAAGTCTTTATCCTGTACAATACTCCTTCACTGACTACTCATTCCAGTTCAGTGTCCTTAAACTGTCCTTGAAATCTTTTTGATTTGCAATCTCTCTCTCTCTCTTTTAAATTCAGCCTTACTACATTTGTTTTGAACTCTTCAGAGTTTTAATGGAGGGTGATGAACTCTTAGTGTTTATGCCTGACTTGAATAGTTCAAAATCTTTTGTACAGCTACTCCACTTGTTAACAAATGTGTCCTCTTATTTATTACTTTTGTACAGGACTCTTCTTTCTGAAGCACTTATTTGCTTCAAAATAATATTTTATGTATTGTAAATATTAACAACTTTTAGCAGTAGTATTTTGGGGAGTATTCAGGTAAGGAAAATCTGATTTATTTGTTCATAGAAACAGTACTCACAGGAATCCTGTTAGTTTAGAATAAAAAGACTGAATGACCACTTGCAATGCATGAATCTAATTTAAAAAAGGAGACTAATGTACTTTCTTATGACAACTGGGGATATTTGAGTATGGTTTAAAGACTAGATATGAATTTTTGTCAGTTATTGTAGGTGTCATAATGGTGTTCTAACTTTGTCATGATCCTTATTCTTAGAAGTTATATGATGAAGAAAGTATAGGTGAGGTGTCATGTCTATAACTTATCATAAAGTAACACCGAAACATGTATTTATGCAGATAAATGACAGATAAACAAATATGACACAATGCTACAATTACTGAAGCTGGTTTGAGGGCATGTTTTTCATACTGTGAAATTTTTTATAAACAAAACTGAAACCAAACAAAGGACTATTATACTAAGAAGATGCTCTAAAGCAGTAATACCCAAATGTTTCTCTCCTATTTGTTGGATAATATAATTTTGGAATGTAGGAGCTCTATGACAGAGATGAGAAGATGTGTGTTAGGAGGCATTTCTAGGACTTGCAACACTATCCCTTTCAATGCCACTTATATAATTTCTGTTACACATCGATATTAATCTTTCCTCATCAGTGTGATTTGATGCCATGTTTTTCTAAACTAATGTTCCAGTTTTTCATAGTAATCCCCCATGGGGCAGTGTAGAAGGAAAATAATATTTATTTGGTGCCAGTTCAAAATATTTAACCCAGACTTATGGACAAAAGTATCAATTATTTTAAATTATTAAGATCTAGTCTTATAGCTATGAAAATTGATGCTTATTCATTTGTTCTTTTTTTAATTAAGTATTTGAGTTGGACACTATGATAGAAACTTAACATAAAAGGATTAAGAAGGCATCATCTCTGTTCTCAAGAGACATAGTATAGTGGGTGATACAAAGGAGAGAATGGGAAATTATATGATCTGGGAGGTAAAGCTCCTGCAATTACAGAGAAGCTAGAGAGAGAGAATTTACCTAATTACCTGAAAAATTCCAGGACTGTTCTAGCTTTAGGCATAGCTTCCTGCTTTCAGGAATTTGTCTCCATTTCTCAACTCTGATTTTTCTCTCCCTGAAGCTTCCTTGTCTTTCCTTCTGGCAGCAGGGTGCCTTGAGCAGTGATCCATGAATACCTTACTGGTGTACAAACCTGGCAGAAAGAGCTGTGATTGTGATTGTTCAGGGAAATCCTAGAGCTGATGATGCTAAGCGTCTCAACTCACTCGTTGCCACAAGTGCCGTGGCTTTGACTGTGTGGGCCTCTATTATAGTGCCATCCAGGGAGGGCCTCTGGAATAACACTGAGAGTACGAGGGAAGTGGATTCTAAAGGAGATTGGTAAGTAGGCAAATGTGACAGCTATTCATTACAGAAAATGAGATGGAACAAATAAGATGTTACATGGTACTTGGGGAAGCTTAGGAGGGATACTGTACATCAACCAAGGTGACTCCATGTGAATTAAGGACAAGAGTATGATTTCATATTCAAAATTTTCCCTCTTGCTAGCTATAGCACTATACATGCATTCACATGGCTTTTATAAAGCAGAGAATACGTTGCCTGTTTGTGTTTACTTTTCCCTTTATTTGGGATCATGTATTTACAGAACTAGTTATGAAGAACTAGGTATTGTGTCATGATTTTCACTGTATTTTAATTTATACACGTGTAAAATCCAGATACTCATTAGGAACTTTATAGAAGACCTATAAGACCTATAGCCATATCACCAGTAAATACAGTACAATGCTAGGAGGTAATCTCATATACATATGTGAAAGAGTACTAGAATCATTCAAATATAAACTAGTTATAGAACATTTTTTTAATCTTTCTGAACTTCACCTTGAATTAAAGTTAGCTATTCAGGAATATTGTAAATTAAGATAGAGTTATAAGAAAAATAGAAGCTAAACACTACTGTGTAAAATTATGATGGAAAAATCAGAGAATAACATGACATATAAATTTGCACAAAGTATTCAAATATTTTTGGAATAAAATATGAAGAATTATTAACATCCTAGTGTATATGTAAAATAATAGTGGTTATTACCAGAACATTGTAAACTGCAAATTCAAGTAAGCAGAAATGATTTGAATTGGTATAAAGATCTTTTTAAAACATGATTACAAATATAGGATATATTTTAATTAAAAATATATAAATACACTTGAGATTTAAATTCTGTGAATTCTTAGTAAAATTACTTTGGAAGGAAAAGTTATAGGCTTAAAAATTTTGAGAACCAGAAAGAAGCATAGACATCATTTCCGTGGAATAGTTTCAAGATGGAATTATAAGGTCACACCTTTTATTTAAAAATCTTACTAGTGTTGATCAATTAGGTATTTCAATAGTTGAAAACAAAATCATAGTTTATCTTAAAAAAAACTATACACTTCCATGGACTAGAAACTGGAGGGAAACGTGAAATAAGATGTGTAATTAAATATGTAGGCATCCTGGAATTTGCTTTTAGAATCGTATATAAGAGGCTGAGATTTCAGTGCTTGTGTATCCCTGAGAGCTAAAAGGACCCCACAAAAGATGAGATGCCAGAAATATGGTCAAAGTTAGGAAACAGGTTCTTTGGTGAGTCTAATCTGTGAGAAGAAGCTTGAAAATGATGTCCTTGTTGCTTAGAACATCAAAAACAAGAAAGGGGAATAAAGCAGCTAGAATCTTAGAATGGCTACCCACTGGCTTATAACTTCTTCTGTGATAGTTTCATTTTCACTTGAGTAGTATTGCACAGGGCAGCAGCTTGCAGTGTTTAGATGGATGGTATACTGCACAATGCTCAGGGTTATGATTTGCATTGTAGCCCAAATAAATGGATCCACTAGAGTTGCGTGGTCTTAGGATAACAATTCACCAACCTACATCTTAAGGTTAGGCAGTGGGCTTTAAGACTGAATGAAGGCAATTATATAATTTCTATAAAGAAAGAGATGAGCATAAAACAAGGAATAAATCTGCTCAAAATAGACCTAAAATGTAAATATGATAACCAATAAGGAAAAAGAAAACAAGCAAACAAAACGCAGCCAATAAAAATCAGTTCTAACAGAATTTTAATAATTTTATGACTGAAAAATTTCACAAAGAACTAGAATTTATGAACAACTGCAGGAATAAGACAAAATGAATTACAACAAATAGAAGTGAAATAATAATAGGTGCATCTGAAAAGAGGCGAAGAAATCTCTGGGAAAGAGAATATCATTACTGAGATGCAATAAACTGAATAGGTAGAAAAATGCCTAAGTTGGAAATAAGTAGATGAGTAAATTGGAAGATAGTAGAGGATGATTCCCCATGTAGAACAGATGAAGTTAAAATAAGAAAGGAACATTACAAAGACACGAAAAATTAGATTGAAAATATGTGACATGTGACTGTTGGGAGTGCTAGAGAAAGAGAATGGAAGTTGTGAGTTGATGTTTGAAAAATGTTTCCCCTGAATTATCTAGAACTGAAGGAAGACACAAATCTTCTATTTGAAAGTGAATGCCCAGTGTTGACCAAGAAAGATAGAAAGGTGGAGGGATGGATAGATGGATGGATGGTTGAGTAGAAATAAAGAGATACATACATGCATATGTAGATTAGCACAGAAACACAAAAAATGTATTGAGACTATAATGTTGAAGCTGCAGAATATATAAGAAGTAAATATTAAAAGAAATTTGATGAAGAAGACAATACCTGATCTATTTTTTAAATGCTTAGGGGCTGAAATCTTATTCAATAAGTGAAATCACCACACAATGAAAAAATAATTCAAACTGCTCAAGGAAATTAACTGGAAAAAATATACTTTTTCAAATTGATGTCAATTGATTTAAAAGTAGAGGCAAGTAAATACTCAGCCTCAAAGCTTAGCCCCAAAACTACCTGAATTTAAAAAACTACTGACAAAAACACCAAAAACAGAAGTGCACTCAATGTAAAGAAACATACAGGAAGCCACGTGGTAAATGTAATGCACTGTTGAGTAGAAAAATTAATAATAAGGATTTTTTTAAGTTTCAAAAGAAAATATTACAATTCTAGACAATAGTTACAAGGAAAATAAGGGCAGTGTTCACTTGTTATTGAAATATGCTAACACCCTTTTGAAACAGTAATGGAAAAACAGAACTATTTTAGATATTAGAAATATTGGCTCTTGGTATAATACATATAAGCATAATCAACTTAAAACATCATGTCTAGTTTTCTAAAGATAAAACAAAGAAAAAATGGTGCAAAAAGCACACCCCAACTACACAAATACATAGACACTCACATATACCATGTGATAGAAATAAATTCAATTAAAAAGCAATCATAATTAAGTCAAACACATTAACTCAGTCATGAAGGGATGGTGCCTAACAGGTTTGAAGAAAAAGACAGCCATTGGATATTTTTAAATCAACCAAAAATGAAGACATGAGAAATAAACAAGACAGGGTGAAACTAAAATAATGGCAGGAGATATTTAGGTAAGTTGTAATCACTCTTTGCACACAAACACACTCAGACAATTAGCTGGTATAACGATGCTAGAAAAAAGAATTAAAAGCAAAAGCGTTAATAAAAATAAGTAGGCTGTCTCCTGGTATTGAGAGATCCAAACCAATGTAATTATAGGGGAGGAAAATAAAACACTCTCTCCTCTTAAAATGTTTGCTCAAATGACACCTTCTCCAAGAAACTTAAAATTCATTCCTCTATTTATATTGAAAACTACCCTCAGCTCAAACACTTCAAACCCTCCTTTCTTGCTTTATTTTTCAGCCTTGTCATTTCTGAGATTTTTCCATTATGTTTATAGTTTGTTTTTTAGTTTATGAATAAAGATAAATTGCTAAAATTTTTATGAGAAAAATTTTCTGCAAGTATTAAATATATATACTCTTTCTGTTTCTGAATTCATAAATATGCAGCAAATGTAAAAAGAAATCAGGTGGCGAAGATCCTCTTCAGTTTTATGATGTGGTTATTTGCAGGTAGTATTGATAGGAATATGTTTACAGGCTTAATGAATCTTTTTATTTTGAATGGATTTTATTTTGAATTGTTAAAAGTGAACTGAAGAAAAATATAATACAGCATTTGTTAAATATGTGTGGTGGGTATACTTATGACTATAATTTTATTCTCTAAGCTTCTCTGCATTTTTGAAATATTACTAATAGAATAATAATTTCTTCAATCAGAATTTGATAACATTTCAACCTTGTTTCATAAATTAATTACATTATAAATGTAATAACAAATGTTATTACAAATGTTAATGTTACAAATGTTAACAAGTAAAGATTTAAAAAAAATTCAGAGATGATCACAGAAATTAAAAATAATATTTTGTGTTATCTTCACAAAATAGCCTGAGAGAAGCCAAATACATACTGCTGGCCTTATTAATATCAGGCTGGCTAGATTTTAATGGATCTACCAACTTAATGGATCTACCCCACATTCCTACTGGTTGTAATGAACATTTGCAGAAAAATAATTGCATTTGTAAAATTCATGACAGCAGAGAAATAAGAGAGGCAAAAAAGAATTGTAGAAAGGAGTACTCCTTTAAAATTAGATTGCAGTTACAGTAGTGGCAGTGATTTTGTAAACTGGAAATTAAATCAAGTACAAAAATGATTAAAATCAACTTAATAGGCTTTAATTTATAATATAATAGTGAACTCTTGATTTAAAAGGACCATAAATTTGGGACAAAATCCTTGACGTTGACAATAGATGTAACTTTAGATATAAGAATTTCTCAGGGAGATTGCTAATCTTATCACAAGTTTGCTTTTAAAGTCAACTTGTACATGTATTTTTTTGTAAAACCTGAGATGTGTGTACATCTCTCTGCTTCTGGAAAGCAATATTACTGTTGTTCAGTCGTTCAGTCGTGTCCAGCTCTTTGCAACCCCATGGACTATAGCACACCAGGTTTCCGTGTCATTCCATCTCCCAGAGCTTGCTCTGACTCATGTCCATCTCATCCTCTGTCATCCCCATCTCTTCCCGCCTTTAATCTTTCCTACCATCAGGTTCTTTTCTAATGAATCACCTCTTTGCGTCAGGTGGCCAAAGTATACAAGCATTATTAACCGTCTTCTTTAAAATTCTGAGTACAAAGTATACAAAATATTTGAGGGATACTTTAAAATCATACAGTTTCCCCTGATTTCTAAAAACTGAGTATTGTGGTAAGATTCAGATACCAGACAGAGAAGGCAGATGCAGGGTCAATGCATTATGGAAGCTGAAAGAGGAAATACAGTATTTGAATATCACAAGTGAAGGATGGAAGGAGAAGAGGCAGGAACGCTCTCTTGGGACGTTAGTGGTGGATTGACACATCTTGATAAGTCATGATGAAGAGAGGAATCCCATTCAAATAGTTTTGTCTTTTCTGAATCTGAGAAGCTCCATGGACTATTTCTTATAGTCCATGAGTCTTTTGCCAATAGTCTTTTGCCAGAATGACTGCCATTATTTTTCTTAAAATTCACTCCAATATTAATGCAGAATAGCAAATGCATGTTTTTCGTTTAGGAATTCTAAGAAGCTTCTCTAGCTGTTGTCTCGGATGTTTTCATTTCCCCTTCTTCTAAGATGTATATTATAATGTATATTATACACAAGTATGGTTAATGCAGTGCAGTCCTTTTTAAGCATCTCAACTGGTAATTTTGCCTCATCTGATTTTTTTATATCGTGTATATATTTTCATAGACATGTGCTTTCCTTTTCTCCTTAGTGTTCTGCTGAAAGAATGTATTTCTTTAAATTTAATTGTCAGATTCAAGAAATTTACTTTAACATGGAGATAATTTCCTATAGAATTTCTTTTTACGAAACTAATATTATGTTTCCATGTGGGGAAATTTTCTAGTGGACTGACTTAAAGGTATTTGAACGGAAAAAGTATGAAGGGCTTAATGATAATTCTGGAGATATGATGCATTTTCCTTAAAGACATTTTGCAAAAAGTTGAGGTGTCATTATATTAAACAAACCCCAAATGCTCTAATATTATATTTACAAAGTAAGTTTCAAAGTAGACAGAACAGTTTAGTTCTATCATTGTGCAGCTACTTGAGACTGTTCTACTCCTTCTTTGAATGGCTTCTGAGAAGTATTGTCTGTTTCCTTTCCACTTCATGATGAGAATGATGATTATAATGATGGCAGTTCTTTAAGGTGTGTAAGTACCTTGCAATCATTATTTCATTTAATTTTCATTATATCCTATTGATGTCGATACCATTATTACTACGAATACAACTGAAACTCAGAGATATTAAGTAACCTGCAAGTATCACATAGCTAGGAAACAAGAAAGCTAGAATTTAAACTCATGACTGTGTCGCAATGTCCAATCTTGTCCCAACTGACATTACAACTAAGCTTCTTGATTCTTTACTTGAATGGAACAGTAAATGTTTGTGATCCATTGCTGCTGCTGCTAAGTCGCTTCAGACGCGTCCGACTCTATGTGACCCCATAGACGGCAGCCCACCAGGCTCCCCCTTCCCTGGGATTCTCCAGGCAAGAACACTGGAGTGGGTTGCCATTTCCTTCTCCAATGCATAAAAGTGAAAAGTGAAAATGAAGTCGCTCAGTCATGTCCGACTCTGAGCAACCCCATGGACTGCAGCCTACCAGGCTCCTCCGTTCTGGGATTTCCCAGGCAAGAGTACTGGAGTGAGGTGCCATTGCCTTCTCCAAGATCCTGTGCTGAACAGCCCTTAAGGTTGTCCTTATCAACTGCTGTCCTCACTCTTCTCACTGTCTGAAATGGGTCCTTAGTTTTCTCTTTAAATTATTTTTGAATAGGTTGAATATGTATGTGGTTTAAAAGTTAGACAGGAAGAAAGAGAATAATCTAAGAAGTCTCATTCCCGTAACACTGAAGGGCTGTCCCTATTCATTCCTTTCCTCATCTCTGGTTCCCTGTTGGTAACTCATTTTATTGGTTTCTTATTTATCTTCCCAGGGTCTCTTTTTGCAAATATAAGCAACATCTAATATACATCATTTTCTTTCTTACTTTTTAAGCAAAACTTATCTGAGATATATATTTTTTCTTGTACTCTGCTTTTTTACTCAACTGGTACTGTTTCCCTAGCTGTATATAAAGATCTTTCTCATTATTTCTTAATAGCTACATTGTATTCTTTATTATCTAAGGAAATTTTCCCTGTAGCAGTCCTATTTCAGTGATCCTCAAAGCATATGTGTATATATATATATTTGTTTTAGAAATTGGGAAGGATCTTTTATTCACTCCTGGCAGTTACCAAACTCATCTCATACTTCTATGTAATTACAGAGAGAAAGTCATTTCAAACTGATATATCAGAGATGTGGTGTGAATAAAAGACAGTGTAGTTATTGAGATGCCAGGAAGTTAATTGATGAATTAAAAAGTGGAATGATATAATGAGAGGTTTTGGAGACCAAACCGCCTCCCCTAAAATATAGTCATTAGGATCAGAGAGACCTGGATTTGAAGTCTTCATTGCTACTTACTGAATCCATGAACACAAATTAGTTGTTTAGCATCTCTGATCTTCATTTACTTCCTTTGTAAAATGAGAAAAATAATAGATGCCTCAGAAGATCATGATGAGGGTAAATGAGGTAATTAATATGAACATAGAGAGTATGCAACATATTGTAGCCATATAGTAGAAAATTATATCTTCTTTTCTGTATGTTATTATTCAAGTTAATATAAAAAATATGAGTCTGCTTTTCCATCTTCCTCATCCAATCTTGTCAACGAATGAAAATGAAAATGTTTAAGATGAAAATGTCTTTCTTGGTGTACAGCAATGCGGTTTTCTTTTGAACTGTTATATAGTCTCCATCTTTCTATTTGGTCTCTTTCTGTGCTAGGCTTCTGATGATTTTATAAGAAGCATCTTAAGTGATCAAGGCCACCCACTGTTTTTAATCAGAGCTGCAGAACTGCATGGAGCTAGAAAAGCATGAGAAGGGTAGCTACATGACAAGGTTGAATGCTAATTGGATTTGAGGATTAGAGTGGCATGAATAAGCTCTGTACTTCTTCATTCTCATATTTGGTGATGTTAGAACATTTTGCTCTGGGAAGGCAAAGCAGATTATAGCTCTTGAAACAAGAGGAATGACCATACAACTCAGTCTGAATTCTGTCAAGGCTTCCTGCCACTTGTAAGCAAATCTATTCCTGGAACAGTAATAACCACCACACCCAGCTAGATGGCTATTTTAAGTAATACAGTACTGAAAATGTCAGAAAATTCTTCAGACAGTTTAAACTGGCAAGATGCCCTCTGATCTGTGATTCATCTCATTGTCCACTTTTTATTGCTTTTGAACATTTGACAGAGGACTAGCAAATAAGAAGACACGTGTTCATATTTAATTCCTGATGGGGACTGTAAGATGCTTTATGTTATAGCTGAAAATGACCTCTATGAACTCTTTCAGAAAAGCAGATTAAAGACAGCTTTTAAGATGCACCAAATAATTTTCCTATTTATTTTTAATATTTTTATGGATATTAGCAAAACAAAGCTGATTATTCCACCATTCCTGTGCTTCTGTTAGCTCTCTTCAAGGACTGGTTTGCGTTTTCCTAGGTACTTCAATGTTATTCTTTTACCTCTTGCTCTCATAACCATGGGACGGATCATTGCCTTACAAGACTGAACTTAATGAAAATGCAAATTTAACATATCAATATTTGTGGGACGTGGTTAATGAAGACTGAGAGGGAAATCGACAGCACTAAATGCATATATTAGAAAGAGGAACAATTCAAATCAATATTCCAATCTCTCACTTCAAGAACCTAGAAGAGTAAGACCAAACTAAATCCTACCAAGAATGGAGGATGAAAATTACAAAGACAGCAGAAGTCGATAAAATTGAAAACAAACAACAACAGCAGAGAAATTACGTAAAACAAAGAGCTGGTTCTTTGAAAAAAATCAATAAAAATTGACAAATCTCTACAAACAGTGACAGAGTAAAGAGAGAGAAGACACAAATTGCCGCTATCAGGAATGAAGCAGGGAGCAGAGCCAGTCTTAGCTCACATACTATGAAGTGGATAATCTGAATAGCCCTGTCAGTTCAGTTCAGTTCAGTTCAGTTACTCAGTTGTGTCTGACTCTGTGACCCCATGAATTGCAGCACGCCAGGCCTCCCTGTCCATCACCAACTCCCGGAGTTCACTCAAACTCACGTATATTGAGTCAGTGATGCCATCCAGCCATCTCATCCTCTGTCTTCCCCTTCTCCTCCTGCCCCCAATCCCTCCCAGCGTCAGAGTCTTTTCCAATGAGTCAACTCTTCGCATGAGGTGGCCAAAGTACTGGACTTTCAGCTTTAGCATCATTCCCTCCGAAGAAATCCCAGGGCTGATCTCCTTCAGAATGGACTGGTTGGATCTCCTTGCAGTCCAAGGGACTCTCAAGAGGCTTCTCCAACACCACAGTTCAAAAGCATAAATTCTTCAGTGCTCAGCCTTCTTCACAGTCCAATACTCACATCTATATATGACCACTGGAAAAACCATAGCTTTGATTAGATGGACCTTAGTCGGCAAAGTAATGTCTCTGCTTTTGAATATGCTATCTAGGTTGGTCATAACTTTTCTTCCAAGGAGTAAGCATCTTTTAATTTCATGGCTGCAATCACCATCTGCAGTGATTTTGGAGCCCAGAAAAATAAAGTCTGACACTGTTTCCACTGTTGCCCCATTTACAACGATCAAATAAATTGAATTTGTGGTTTGATAAAATTTCCTAAAAGAAATCTCTAGGCCTAGATGACTTCACTGAAGAATTCTATCAAGCATTTAAAGAAGGAACACCAGTTCTACACGTACTGATCTATTAAATAGAAAGGAAGGGAATACTGAGCAGTTTGTTTATGAAGCTAGCATTACCCTGATACCACAACCAGATGAAGATAGTAGAATATCAAAAAATGATAGCCTGCCATCCCTCACAAAAATGGCGCAAAAATTCTTAATAAATTTTTGGCAAATACAATGTGTAAAGCAACGCAGTACATTTAAGTTTGGCTATATTCCAGGGATATAAGAGTGACTCAGTATTAGAAAATCAAACAATTCAATATACCTTGTTAACAGGCCAAAGAATGAAAACCGCACAATTATTTCAATCAATGCAGAAAAATCACTGGATAAAATTAAATATATGTCATAAAGAAAAACTGTCAAAAAAAGAGAGAGCGATATACTCAACTTGATAAAGAGCATCTATACAAAAGACACAGCCAACATTCTGCTTAATGGTGAAAGACAAAATGTCTCTCCTGAAGACTGGAACAAGGGAAAGATGTTTATTTTCCCCTTCTAATTCAAAGAGTGTTTGAATTTCTAGTCAACCCAATAAGGAAAGGACAGGAAATGTTGTTTAGTCACTAAGTCATGTCTGACTCTTTGTGACCTTATACATTGCAGCACACCAGGCTTCTCTGTCCTCTACTATCTCCTGGAGTTTGCTCAAATTTATGTCCATTGAGTCAGAGATGCTAGCTAACCATCTCATTCTCTGCCACCCCCTTTCCCTTTTGCCTTCAATTTTTCCCAGCTTCAGGGGCTTTTCCATTGAGTGGGCTCTTTGCATCAGGTGGCCAAAGTATTGGAAAGGGAAGTAAAAATAAAAAAATAAGAAATAAATCTATCACTATATGCCGATAAAATAGTTGTCTTTGTTGAAAATCCTCAGAAATCAATTTTTAAAACTTAGAATTATTAAGAGAGTTTCTGTTTTCAAGATAAAATATAAAGATTCCCGTATGTGTTGTTTTCCTGTGAATTAGAAAAGAACATAGGGACACTGAAGTTCAAAACAGTGTTATTTATAATTAGTCAAAATATACTTAGATGTAATTCTAACAAAATATGCATAAGACTGGTGTGCTCAAAATTAAAAATTGAGATGAAGGAAATCTAATAAAATCTTAGTAAATGGACAGATATGTTCATGGTTTGGAAGCCTCAACATAGCAAAGATGGAAATTATCCCTAATATAATATACAGATTTAAGGCAATTACTATCAAAACCTCAGCAAGATTTTTTAAGTAAATACAGACAGTATTTTTCTAAAATATATATCAAAAAGCTGAAGGAACTAGAATAGCTAGAACAATTTAGAAAAAGAATAAAGTGAGAGGAATTAATTACTCACTTTCAAAATTTTATTGTATAACCACAGTCATCAAGACTGTGTGTTTTTTTTTCAGGTTAGAGACATGATTAATGTAGACAGAGGACACTGAAATAAACCCACAAACAATATGCCTAGCCAATTTTTGACAAAAGTGCAAAACTTAATGGAGAAAAGAACTTTTGAAACAAGAAGTGCTTAAGCGATTAGGCATGCTTTAGCTAAACATTAAGCTACAAATAAATGAGCCTAAATCTTAAAATTTATTAAAAGATTAACTCAAAATGAATCACAACCTTATTTTTAATGATATAATACCTTTAGGGAAAAACCAAATGGAAGAAAATCTTGGAGATTTAATGCTAGACTTGATACTATAAACAACGTCCATAAAAGGAAAACCTGATAAAATGGACCTCATCAAAATAAAACATTGTGCACTTGACTCTGTTACAAGGAAAAAGAACAGGCTACTCATTGGGAGAAAGTATTTACAAAATGTGTGTGAAAAAGGATCACTATCTAAAATATTCCAAGAACTCTCAAAACTCAACAGTAGAAAACAGAACAAACATTCCAATTAGAGCATAGACAGAAGACCTGAACAGTTATATCCCTGAAAAGGATATGCAGATGGTAAATAAGCATGTGGAAAGATGTCAATATCATTGATGAGACATCACTACTCACCTATTAGAATAGCTAAATAAAGAAATAGTGGCAACACCACATGCTGGAGAGAATGTGGAGAAACTGCCCATTCTTTGCTGGCAGGAATTTAGAATATTACAGCTACTCTAGAAAGTAGTTTGGCAGTTTCTTAGTAAACTAAGCATGCAACTACCATATAACCCAGCAATGCCACCTTGGGCATTTATCCAAGGGAACTGAAACTATGTTCACATAAAAATGTGTACATAAATCTTTTAAAAAGCATTGTGATTACCATAGACTAGAAACAACCTAGTTTCTTTTCACCTCGTGAATGGTTAACAAACCTTGGGAGCTCCATACAGAAGGATGGTACCCAGAAATACAAATGAGCTGACTATTGACACATGCGACAGCCTGGATAAATTAAGGGAGGCTATGCTGATAGAAAGAAGTCATCCAAAAAATATTCTGTGCTGTATGAGGTCATATATATCATGGTTTCGAAAATACAAAGTTATAAAGACAAAGAAGAGACGAGTGTTTGTCAGACTAAGAAGGAGGTGGCAGCTAGAGCAAACTGGGAAATGGCAAGATATTACTGTTGAGAAAAGCTAGGAAAAGAACACATGAGATTTCTCTGTTTCATTTCTTAGAACTACATATAAGTCTACAGTTAGCTCAGATTTAAATGTTTGACTTAACCCCCACCCCCACCCCCCGGTGGTAAACTGCAGCTGCACATTGCCGAAGTTCAGGGTGGGAGTACTGAGGGAGTTTTCTCTGTGACCTTGCTGCATCCATTGCCTCTTTCAGCAGACCCTCAGTGCCTGTGGCACAGATGAAGGTTTGTTGCTGCCTCCCATCCTACAGTAGTAGACTGCGGTCCCCTGTTGCTCGGTGTAATGTGTTTTAAAAATACATTATATTAGAGAGTTTGATATGGATAGGTACACACTGCTATATATAAAATGGATAACCAACAAGGACCTACTGTGTCGTACAGAGAACTCTGCTCAGTGGGATGTGGCCGCCTGGTTGGAAGGGGAGTTTGGGGAAAATGGATACATGTATACATTTGGCAAGTTCCTTTGCTGTCCGCCTGAAGCTATCACAACATTGTTAGTCAGCTACACTCCAATAGAAAATACAATTTAAAAAATAGATTGTATTATTATTAGGTGTAGCAAGGCTAACAGATCAGGAAATGCTGGCAATTGAGAAGATAGCTTGATGCATTCACAGATCTTAAGAGAACGGGCACATCCTGTGATGAGGGGCTATATGTGGAAGTACCAGGGCCAATCAGGAGGCAAAGGAAGCGAGGAGAAAGCTTGAGTGAGAGCCTTTATTATGATTTCTGTGAGAAAGAATAGTTGAGGCAGGGAAAGAATGAGTGAGGCAGGGTAAGTCAGTTTAGGATCGGTTAATCAGCAAGCTGTGGGTTGTTGGACCTGGCTCTGGTTGCATGGTGCTTGACTCTGGGGTAAACAGAGCAAATAGATGGTCCACAGTAAAAATCTGATTAAGGAGAGGTTGGACTGTAAGTTCTGGATTGAGATGAAAAGGTCTGCTCACAGGCAAGAAGTAAAAGTGTTAGTCACTCAGTCATGTTCGACTCTGTGACTCCATGGACTATTCCCTGACAGGCTCCTCTGTCCGTGCAATTCTCCAGGCAAGAGTACTGGAGTGGGTTGCCATTCCCTTCTCCAAGGATTTTCACAACCCAGGGATCGAACCTGGGTCTCCTGCATTGCAGGGAAATTCTTTACCACTGAGCCACCGGGGAAACCCCACAGGCAAGATTGAAGTGAAAGTCACTCAGTCATGTCCGACTCTTTGTGACCCCATGGACTGAAATTCTCCAGGCCAGAATACTGGAATGGGTAGCCATTCTCGTCTCCTGGGGATCTTCCTAACTCAGGGATCAAGCCCAGGTCTCCTGAACTGCAGGCAGATTCTTTTAACAGCTGAGCCACAAAGGAAGCCTGAGAATATTGGAGTGGGTAGCCTATCCCTTCTCCAGGGGATCTTCCTGATCCAGGAATCGAACTGGGATCTCCTGCATTGCAGGTGGGCTCTTTACCAACTGAGCTATCAGGGAAGCCCACAGGCAAGATTGAGAGTTAGCTCACCCTGCAAGGAACCATCCCTTCAGGTTCAGCAAGGCCCCAAGACATCAAAGCGTGATAATACAAAACCCAAAGGCATGGGCAATATACATGCTTTTGATGGAATAGGAACGACAGTGGAGAATTTCATATCATCTGTTGTGTTCTCAGACTTAGAAAGATTCTGTGGACCTTCTCCTCAGGGCTCCTGAGGTTCCGAATTTTCCTGGCCTTCCCTCAGAGGCAACATACCTCTGCTCTGTATCAGGGCCATATTCTGAAAGGCATTAGAGATTTTCTTGCTCCTCTTTCAATAGCAGCAAGCTTATGCTTGGTATCGGTTCAGAGGGCTGTCTGTCCCTTCCCCAGCGGTGTCCTACTGTTGCTTGTGACTCAGCCCAGTCCCCTGGGGTCCCGTGGCATGTCTTTCTTCTTCTGCTCTAGCCTAGTCTTAGCCATGAATTTTTTTCAGAATCTATAATACTGTAAATGTATATGTTTGTGTATTCCTGAAAAATTTTTGAACCTTTGCTTCCTATGAAGTTTGTAACAGGGTCTGTTATTGCTTAGGAACATGAAAAGCAAAAAAAAAAAAAAAAAAAAAGAGAGAGAGAGAGATAGGTGATGCTTCCTAATGACTTTCTGCTAATGAGTTCAAACACTGTAAATAATTATTTGAACTTATGGGACAGAAAGTTATAATATAGCTTTCTTTGATCCACAGATCTTTCAGCTGTAGTGAAAAAAGAAAAATTCTTCCTTTGATATCTGAATATTGCACTTTTCAATACTATTGAGGTAAATTTGATTTACCCCAAATTTTGGTATATGAAATAAATATTTATGTTAATCTGGTATTTCAGAAATGATCTTATTTATGATTTTTTTGAATGTACAGTGTCTGTACAGTTTGCGATTATGATTCAATATTTGATTTTCTATTTTGGGTTTTCAGCTTGGAAAATCAGACTTGGCTTTCTTTGTGTCACACTCATCCTGTTACATGCTCTTTCTCACAAGCTTTTGTTTTCATGCAGGAGGCCTTAGATTTCTAGTTCAGTTCTCTATTACATATACGTATGATTTAGTTCTCTATTACATATATGGATGGTATATGATTACATATATGTATAATCATACATACATGTATGATTTTAATGACCTAACAATATTACAGCCAAAATATTTTACTTAAAAATAAATCAAATGACAAGGCAAGGTTAGAAAAGCATGACCAAAGGCATTTCTTCAGTTCAGTTTAGTTCAGTCACTCAGTCGTGTCTGACTCTTTGCAATCCCATGAATCACAGCACGGCCGGCCTCCCTGTCCATCACCAACTCCCGGAGTTCACTGAGACTCACGTCCATCGGTGATGGTATCCAGCCATCTCATCCTTTGTCATCCCTTTCTCCTCCTCTCCCCAAACCCTCACAGCATCAGGGTCTTTTCCAGTGAGTCAACTCTTCACATGAGGTGGCCAAAGGCATTTCTTAGAGCCAGTAAATTTGCCAGTCATTTCCCGTACTTTTCTTGAGATACTGAGAATAAGATCCCTGAAAATGATTTTGAAAAGCTGATTAGCTGATTCTAAATCTTTGAAGTATCATATTTTTATATCATATTACTTCTTACCATGCATTTTTCTGAGACTTTGATATGAGAAATAATCATATGGAAAATAAATGTAAACTGTCAAGGGAAAATGGAAAATAGAGATGAAAGTCGTTCAGAGTATTTAGATGACTCTGACTTGCTCTTTATCATAGAAAGCACATTAGTACCTTCATCTTCTGGTACATAGCGATGCAGGACATGTTACTGTGACACAGCCAGCATCTTAGTTTATGACAGCTGGGCTCTGGTAAAGGAAGGAGAGAGTCTTTCAGCAGTGTGGCAGTCTAGCCATGTTGAGAAGTTTTGCAAAAGTAGGCATGCATTAAAATATATTGTTGTGGAACTCACACACACACATAAAAACCATGAAAAATTTCCAAAGGAAAAAACACACAAACAAACAGAATGGGTAAGAGAACAAAGAA
The DNA here is from genome assembly GCF_016772045.2 of Ovis aries. Taxonomy (NCBI): domain Eukaryota; kingdom Metazoa; phylum Chordata; class Mammalia; order Artiodactyla; family Bovidae; genus Ovis; species Ovis aries. The sequence goes on along the minus strand of NC_056057.1, from coordinate 24,065,706 downwards.
ACCTGGTTACCCTGGGGAAAAGAATGCTATCAATAATTCAATCACTCTTAAATATATAGATAATCATAATAATTTATTATGAAGACTAAAAAATGCATAGTTAGAACTCTAATCAACTTGCATATAATTTGGAAGGGAGGTGAATATATTTAAAGTATTCAGTGGCTCTTTTGTTGTTCAGATTTTTATTAAAATTAGACTTTATTAATATAAGTATAATCTTATCTCGTGTAACCATTCAAATAATATTTTACAGAATAGGATGTACAAAGCAGAAAAGTACAAAAAAGAACATGAGCTGAGGGCAGCAAGTCAGTAGATAGTGATAGCTGAAAAAGTTATTAATACAGTATATCCTAATCTCACTATATTTACTCCAGAAATGAAAGTTTTTGACAGTAAAAGTGCAATTAAGGCAGTTTACAATATCACATTATGCTTGAAAAAGGAGCATTAAAAACATTTAATAAAAGTCAAAGACATTTTTGATTAAAAATTATTTATAAACTAGAAAAACAGAAAAAGTCTTTAACTTGATTAAAAGCATTTAGCAGAAAAGTGTAATAAGTATCATTTGTGATGGCAAGACAGTATAGGTGTTTGCTCTAAAATCTAGAACAAGGATGCCCATTGTCACTAATTCTGTTGAACATTATAATGGAGGTTCTTATCAGTAAAATCAGAAAAGAAACAAAAGATACAGGGTTGGAATAAGAGGAGCAAATTAATATAGCCTATGGGTAATGTCTCCTGTACAATGTCGCAAACATCCATCCATAGTTCTTCAGGCACTCTGTCTATCAGATCTGATCCCTTGAATCTGTTACTTCCACTGTATAATCATAAGGGATTTGATTTAGGTCATACCTGAACTGTCTAATGGTTTTCCCTACTTTCTTCAATTTAAGTGAATTTGACAATAAGGAGTTCATGATCTGAGCCATAGCCAGCTCCTGGTCTTGTTTTTGCTCGTGTCATAGACCTTCTCCATCTTTGACTGCAAATAATATAATCAGTCTGATTTCAGTGTTGACCATCTGATGATGTCCATGTGTAGAGTCTTCTCTTGTGTTGTTGGAAGAGGGTGTTTGCTATAACCAGTGTATTCCCTTGGCAAAATTCTATTAGCCTTTGCCCTGCTTCATTCTGTACTCCAAGGCCAAATTTACCTGTTACCCCAGGTGTTTCTTGACTTCCTACTTTTGCATTGCAGTCCCCTATAATGAAAAGGACATCTTTTCAGGGTGTTAGTTCTAGAAGGTCTTGTAGGTCTCCATAGAACCGTTCAACTTCAGCTTCTTCAGCATTATTGGTTGGGGCATAGACTTGGATTACCGTGATATAGAATGGTTTGCCTTAGAAACGAACAGATATCATTATGTCGTTGAGATTGCACCCAAGTACTGCATTTTGGACTCTTTTGTTGACTATGATGGCTACTCCATTTCTTCTAAGGGATTCCTGCCCATGGCAGTAAATATAATGGTCATCTGAATTAAATTCACCCATTTCAGTCCATTTTAGATTGCTTGTTCCTAAAATGTCAATGTTCACTCTCGCCATCCTGTTTGACTGCTTCCAATGTGCCTTTATTCATACCTACCATTCCAGGTTACTATGCAATATTGCTCTTTACAGCATTGGATTTTACGTCCATCACCAGTCGAATCCACACCTGGGTATTGTTTTTCCTTTGGCTCCATTCCTTCATTTTTTCTGGAGTTATTTCTCCACTGATCTCCAGTAGCATAGACCTGGGAAGGACATCTTTCATTGTCCTTTTCACACAGTTCATGGGGTCCTCAAGGCAAGAATACTGAAGTGGTTTGCCATTCCCTTCTCCAGTGGACCATGTTTTATCAGAACTCTCCACTGTGACCCATCCGTCTTGGGTGGCCCCACAGGGCATGGCTCATAGTTTTATCAAGTTAGACAAGGCTGTGGGCGCTGTGATCAGATTGGTTAGTTTTCTGTGATTGTGGTTTTCAGTCTGTCTGCCCTCTGATGGAGCAGGATAAGAGGCTTAATGGAAGCTTCCTGATGGGAGAGACTGACTGAGGGGGAAACTGGGTCTTGTTCTGATGGGTGGAGCCATGGTCAGTAAATCTTTCATCCAATTTTCTGTTGAAGGGCAGGGTTGTGTTCCCTCCCTGTTATTTGACCTGAGGCCAAACTATGGTGGAGGTAATGAGGATAATGGAGATTTCCTTCAGAAGGTCCCATGCATGCATGCTGCACTTAGTGCCCCCAGCCCTGCAGCGGGCCACCACCAACACACACCTCACCAGAGACTCCTGGACACTCACGGGCAAGTCTGCGTCAGTCTCTTTTGGGGTCACTGCTCCTTTCTCCTGTGTCCTGGTGCACACAAGTTTCTGTTTGTGCCCTCCAAGAGTGCTGTGTAAGTTCTGTGGCTCTATGGTGGGGTTAATGGTGAGCTCCTCCAAGAGGGAGTATGCCATACCCAGGTCTACTGAATCCAGAGCCCCTGCCCCTGCAGCAGTCCACTGCTGACCCGTACCTCCTCAGGAAACCCTCAAACACAGTTCTGTCTCAATCTCTGTGGGGTCTCTGGGGCCTGGTGCACACAAGGTATTTTTGAGCCCCCTGAGAGACTCTGGTGGATATGGGGTTTGATTCTAAACAAAATTTCACCCCTCCTACCATTTTACTATGGCTTCTCCTTTGCCCTTGGACATGGGGGTATCTCCTTAAAGTTGCTCCAGCACCATGCAACACTCAATATGCCAGAAAATTTGGAAAACTCAGCAGTGGCCAAAGGACTTGAAAAGGTCAGTTTTCATTCTAACCCCAAAGAACAGCAATGCCAAAGAATGCTAAAACTACCATACAGTTGCACTCATCTCACGTGTTAGCAAAGTGATGCTCAAAATTCTCCAAGCCAGGCTTCAACAGTATGTGAAGCATGAACTTCCAGATGTTCAAGCTGGATTTAGAAAAGGCAGAGGAACCAGAGATCAAATTGCCAACATCAATTGGATCATAGAAAAAGCAACAGAATTCCAGAAAAACACCTACATCTGCTTTATTGATGATGCTAAAACCTTTGACTGTGTGGATCACCACAAACCTTTTAAGAGATGGGAATACTAGACCACCTGACTTGCCTCTTGAGAAATCTATATGCAGATCAAGAAGAAACAGTTAGAACTGGACATGGAACAACAGACTTGTTCCAAATCGGGAAAAGAATATGTCAAGGCTGTATATTGTCACCTTGCTTATTTAACGTACATGGAGAGTACATCATGCAAAATGCTGGGCTGGATGAAGCGCAAACTGAAATCAAGATTAGTGAGAGAAATATCAATAACCTCAGATACACAGATGACATCACCCTTATGGCAGAAAGCAAAGAACTAAAAAGCCTCTTATGAAAGTGAAAGTGGAGAGTGAAAAAGTTGGCTTAAAGCTCAACATTCAGAAAACTAAGATCATGGCATCTGGTCCCATCACTTCATGGGAAATAGATGGGGAAACAGTGGAAACAGTGTCAGATTTGAATTTTGGGGGCTTCAAAATCACTGCAGATGGTGATTGCAGCCATGAAATTAAAAGACACTTTACTGCTTGGAAGAAAAGTTATGACCAACCTAGATAGCATATTGAGAAGTAGAGACATTACTTTGCCAAAAAGGTCCGTCTAGTTAAGGCTATGCTTTTTCCAGTGGTCATGTATGGATGTAAGAGTTGGACTGTGAGGAAAGCTGAGCTCTGAAGAATTGATGCTCTTGAACTGTGGTGTTGGAGAAGACTCTTGAGAGTCCCTTGCACTGCAAGGAGATCCAACCAGTCCATTCTGAAGGAGATCAGCCCTGGGATTTCTTTGGAAGGAATGATGCTAAAGCTGAAACTCCAGTACTCTGGCCACCTCATGCGAAGAGTTGACTCATTGGAAAATACTTTGATGCTGGGAGGGATTGGGGGCTGGAGGAGAAGGGGACGACAGAGGATGAGATGGCTGGATGGCATCACTGACTCAATGGATGTGAGTTTGAGTGAACTCTGGGAGTTGGTGATGGACAGGGAGGCCTGGCGTGCTGCAACTCATGGGGTCGCAAAGAGTCGGACACGACTGAGCGACTGAACTGAACTGATCTGAAGATGTAAGACAAATACAGAAAACATATCTACATTCCAAAAATGACAGCAAGAAAATGTAATTAAAAAGAAAAAAGATGTTATTCAAAATAGCAGTAAATATATACTGTACTTAAAAATAATTCTGACAAAATATGTACAATAGACTAATGGAGAAAGTCATAAAATTTTATTATAATTTATTGAAGCTGACATAAATATAAGGTGTCATATTTCATATTCATGGCTAGGAAGCTATAAAAAAAATCACCTATTTTCCACTAACCAAGCCATAGATTTAATTAATGTTTTAAAAAAGCATTTGTAAATATTATTGTTACTAAGAAATTCTCACTAAATTGTTAGGGAGATTTAAGAAATTTTGCTATATAATAAAACAGCAATTTTATGATGAAGTAGGAACAAAGATTAGCAAGACATTTCCAATGTTAAAATTATGATGCCAATATTAAAAAAATGTTGAGTAATACAAAATAATATATAGGTGAAGAAGACCTTGATGCTGTGAGTGTAAATAATGGATCCATTTTGCACAAAGGGCAAAATAACAGAGATCTGTAAAGTCTAATATTCATTTAGTAAAAATCTTAGAAATAATAAAGATGTTAGGGAATTTGGAAAAAAGTCGACATAAAAATATCATGTTCAAAATGCTGTGCAGACTGAAATGTGTGGAATGGGCTGTTTGAGCTGTTGACTGTAAGAAATGGCCTCTACTTGATGCATTTCTAATAACATAAGATTAGCTTTACAGCTATTTTCCTCAGGCAGAAATCACATTATTTGTTTAAGAAGTAAATGTTACTAGTAAGTGCTTATTTTTATAAATGCTGAGTGGTTTTGAAATTTTAGAGTCAAAGAACAGGGCAAATATTGAAGTGTGTTTGTTACATTGAACTCAGGAGCTCAAACAGAGAGAACTAAACTTTCTTTGATTTATAAAAGGAACAAATTTATACCCTTCCTGCATAAAACGGGTAGTGAATGTTCCAGATCTGTGGGTGGTTCTACATCACAGAGTCATTTCCTTTTATCTTGTGGCCTTGCCAGAGCACACTCTAGGCTGCGAGTAGGTCCTGTTCATTTGCCAGCTGGCAAAACCAGGAAAGAGAAAGCCTGAAGAAGGTGCATCACTATCAATGTGTCCCAGTTTGGAATTAGCACAAGTAACTTCCTGGTATTCCATGCCCTATTTTTACATCTAAGCTGGCCATATGCCCAGCTACTACATTAGAGGAATCTCCATCACAGAATAAATATGTAAACATAAAGACATGGTTAAGAAAAATTGGGAAAAGTAGTAGTGAAATAGTGTAGACCAAACAATTTTCCCAGACTGCAGAGAGAACAGATATATTGAGACTGGAGGATCAAGAGATAGAGTTAATCAAGAGAACTAAAACTAGGGATAGAACCAGTAAAATTTTGAATAGGTCTGTGTGTTTTGGGAAAGGTTTATTTACAACACAGTTCTTTTCTTTTATAATAAAAGATATTGTGACAAGAAACAGATCACTGAGCAGAACAGCAGATAGAGATGGCAGAACAGAGATAGCAAAATGGTTAATTCTGGCGTTTGGGTGAGCTTTTTACTTTCATACCTTTTGGTACCGATTGAATATTTTAATCCAGCGTAAAATAAATACTTTAACCATATTACTCTTAAATGATGGTTACAATAATAGTATTTCTAAAAATACAATAATGTTAAAACATGATAGCTGTGTCTCTAAATTAAACCTTTCAACTTCTCTTTGGTAATTTAGGCCTTTGACATAAAGATAAGAACAGATGTTTTCTTCTTTCTACTAAGTAATTCATATTGTATTTAAAAGTTACAAAAATGAAGTAATACATATATTGAAACTGCAGTGCTGTCTCTACAAGAATAAAAGGTAAAGGTCAATTTCTTCAGTTCTTTCAGCTGAAGGCAAGAAATAAGAAAATAATGCTTTCTTAGTTGACTGGATATTTTGTATCAGAAGTGTTACATGGGACCTCAACCTTTTTCTCTTTACTTTCTAGAAAAAATCAAGCAATTAGGAAAAATGATTCCATCTCCAAAGGGTTCTAGAGTAATTAATACTAGAAAATAAATTCTTAGTTTATTTTGATACAATCCTATGAAATGAGATTTGGTTAATAAGCAGCTAGTGTACTCATTTATGAAAAGATTTTAACATAATCAGTGTACCAATTATGAAAAAACTTTTATGGAAGTACTTTATATACCAGGTGCTGTGGAAAAAATTAGGAGTAAGTCATAGTCATTTACCTAATGGAGTTTGCAATATAGCATATACAGAGTGTTTTACAACTGGAAAAGGCTTAGAAATTGCCCAATCTATCATCTCTGTTTACAGATAACAAAAATTAGGTCCAAGGAGTATATTTGCCCTAGTGGTACTGCTCTCCTAACTCTGAATCTTGTGTTCAGTCCACTTGAGAGCACTTTTATTCTTCAATCTGCTTATCTTGATATTGTTTAAGAGCATGATGTTCAGTAATCACACTGCTACAATGCAAGAAAAAATAATTTACTAGTAATACCTATGTCTACTTAAGGCTTTCCAGGTGGTGCTAGTGGTAAGAACCTGCCTGCCAATGCAGGAGATGAAAGAGATGTGGGTCGCATTCCTGGGCTGGGAAGACCCCTTAGAGGAGAGCATGACAACCCACTCCAATATTCTTGCCTGGGAAATCCCATGAATAGAGGAGCCTGGTGGACTACAGTCCCTGGGGCTGTGAAGAGTCGGACATAACTAACACAACTTAATTATTAATATCCATAGCAGTATAGAATCAGAAATTAATGTGGCATTTTTACTTGAGCACATGATCACTGTAGTTACAGTGCAAGTAGATTTGCACCACGTTTGAATCATGTCCAGACTCTGTACCCAGTACCACATGTACACTGTGATGACAAATTAAACTGGTTCAAACTTGGTGAAGAGCAAATCAACATGATGGAAAAAAAAGTCTTAAAATACGTTAAACCTTTGACGCATCTATGTTTCCTTCAGGAATTCATCCAAGGACAGAAGTGAATACGGTGTAAAGATGCATGTATATATATGTCATGTTCATTATGGGCTTCCCAGGTGGAGCAGGGTAAAGAAACTGCCTGCCAGTGCAGGAGACACAAGAGGCGTGGGTTTAGTTCCTGGGTCAGGATGATCCCCTGGAGGAGGAAATAGCAACCAACTCCAGTATTCTTGCCTGGAAAATCCTGCGGACATAGGAGCCTGGTGGGCTACAGTCTACGCGGTCACAAAAGAGTTGGCCATGACTGAATGATTGAGCATGCACACATGCATGTCTATGATGCTTTCAATATTAACATATTTTAAAAAATAGTTCTTAAATATAAGAGATTCATAAATGAAACACACCCACACAAGGACATAATTTTCATCCAGTTCTAATGATACTAATGGCGTGGATATATATCTATCAACTTAAAAAAAGATTTAAAATACAGTAAATATAAAAGCAACTTGAAAATGCCATGTAATCTGTAATCACATTTTTCATAAGTTCTATGACAGTTTTCTAAATATATATTTATACATGCATATTGAAAGCATTCCAGAAGAGTATCACAATGTTAATACTAGTCATTTGCAGGTAGAGAGATTATAAACGGTCATATCTTTTTAAATTTAAGTGTATTCTGTTTTTTAATGAGCATGATTATCTATATATTCATAAAAAATACAATGATCTTGCCTTTATGTATGGAAATCTTAATGGCAAAGGAACACACGCCGCTTAACATGATGTCATTCTGGGCATTGAGAGCTGAGACATGGAAAGTAATGTGCGACAGAAGGGAGGAAAGGAATTGGAGAATACTAAGACAATAACAAATTATTGTTTATAATGTCATAAGTTTGGATAAATTGGCTGCCAGTTTCATGTAATTGGCCATCTGTCTTGGTTAACTCAGACTTTCTTAGAAAATCTAATAATTTGGAAAAGATTGTTGCATATGATACATAGTTTCTTAAACTTAAAAAAAGAATGATTGATATTCCATTGTAATCTGTTTAAGCTTTAAATAGCGTTGGCGAAGGGACAGTTGTTACAGACTGAATCTGATAACTTCAGAGTAACATTCAAGCAAAACCAGTCAGTATGCCACAGCAAAATGACAATGATAATAACAAATGAGTAAGAGAAAACCTAAACCCTTTCACCGCTCTCCATTTCACACTATTCTCAACTTTTCCATAATTTCAGATTTCAACTGAAACAACTTTCAGAACTATTTAGAATTTCTTTATAGTTGTGTATGTACTTGAATTATGTGCCTGAGTTACATAAAGCTCTTGCTAGATAATAATGAGTTTATTTTAATTTCTTGGAATTCTCTTAAACTATGGAGGAGATACTTTCTCAGTTTTCTCAGTCTCTCCTATCACAGAAACAACATCAAGATGATTTCACCATAGCCTGTAAATCTCTTATGCCCAATCATTCAGGCTTGTAACTTGTCTGTATGTGTGTGTGTGTGTATTAGTCTCTCAGTCATGCCTGATTCTGTGAGACCCCATGGACTGTAGCCCGCCAGGCTCCTCTGTCAGTGTGATTCTCCAGGCAAGAATACTGGAGTGGGTTGCCATGCCCTCCTCCAGGGGATCTTCCTGACTGAGGGATCAAACCCAGGTTTCCCACGTTGCAGACAGACCGTTTACAGTCTGAGCCGCCAGGGAAGCCCAACTTGTCCTTATACTCTTCCCAATTCTGTAAGTGAGAGCAAATATTCTGATGCAAATAAGGGCCAAAAATCCAACAAGGCAGCTGGCTGTTACACATTCTAGTAACTCAAGCCAATTTACAGAAGTCACACTGTCAGGAAAATGAGCTTATTGTCATTTTTTTTCCCGTTTGCTGCAGACACTGCAAAAAAAAATTGTGAGGCAGTATGCGTTTATGAAGGATCTCTGTGGTGACTCGGTAAAGAATACACTTGCAATGTGGGAGACCTGGGTTCAGTCCCTTGGTAGGGAAGATCCCCTGGAGAAGGGAACAGCTACCCACTCTAGTATTCTGGCCTGGAGAATTCCATGGACTATAGGTCCATGGGGTCACAAAGAGTCAGACACGACTGAGAGGCTTTCACTTTCACAGGTTTATGAAGACATCACTGTCTGATACAAAGGTGCTTTTATCATGATGTTTGACAGGTTACAACACAAAAGAATTTCCCAGAGATATTGCCCAATATAGTCATTTTTACTTATGGTTCATTTATGTCTCCTGATGATCTCATATTTTGTCCTCTGATACTCATTTCCTGACATTTTCTACAGTATAGTTTAATTATGTATTCTCTGCTCTTCACTATTGATGACTTCACACTTTTTTAAAATACACCTGAGAATATTACTCCTTATTTAGAACAACTGATACTGGGGATCATACTGTTCAGGTTTGCCTGGATCCTCTGATAGACTGCATTAAATTCCAGTACTGTTCTTGGCTTTTCTCACTCTTGTAGTCTCTTCCTCATTACCTTGGTTACTCTTCAGTTACTTTGAATTCGCTGGGTGTATACATTCTATTTCTACATAGTAATTGGAATGTATGCATCCCTCATTATCTGTATCAAATCTATTATTGAAAATGTGTTGACTATCGATTTTTTAAATAGAAGTCTTATGCCATTATTTTTAATAGGAAAGTTAAAATGCATTCCCAGCCTATAAAGACACCCAAATTTTCCCAAGTTGTAATGAATACTGAAGCACCTATATATTGATAAAAATTTCACAGACTTTTGCATAATGTCAAGCACGAAAGCAACAGTTACTTAATCATTTAACACAATTATTTAGCACTCTGGAGTGTGTTAGTATATATGTGTGCAGTACATAATGACACTGACATGTAAAGTATTAGAAATACAAATTACCTTTCCTCCTAAGCACAGACTTGAAGAATGATTAATGTGTTAAAGATGAAGTAAATAAAAATGATCTTTAGAAAAGGGAAACAATGAAATGACAAGGTAGATTTTAAATTAAACTCAGACTTTTTGATTGAAGTTTAGTGGTGAGAAAAGAGGTAGAAGATATAGGCAAAGCTGTTGCTGCTTGCTGAAGTGGAAAGAGGAGCAGGGAGGGGGCTGGTGAAAGTGTGAGCGAGGCAGGAATAAATGCCTGAGGCTTGACCATGTCTCAGTACAAAGCCATGACCAAGTACATGCAACCAGTAGACAACTTTGTCCTTTTGGCCCTTTTGGCTCTAGAAATGGATGCTTGTAAAACTATCAGCTGATGCTATATATAACAACAGCAGGCTAAAACTCTTAACTCCACGTCCATTTCCATTCCCTTTGTTTGTGTCAATAAAACGTGATAATATGACAGTCTGAGCTATTCATATTCCTGTCATGATAACATGCATTTATTTTAAAATTTATGTAGTTAATTAAGGGTGTCTTTGAATAAGCATTACAAATAATCAGTTTAATTCAATCTTTGCAGTTGAGTGTGTCTTTTTAATATTCGATGTAATAAAAGATTAATAAGAAATATGCATTAGTAAGGGGGTTCCCAGTTGGCTTGGTGGCAAAGAATCTACCTGCCAATGCAGGAGAAGTATGTTCAATCCCTGGGTGGGTCAGGAAGATCCCCTGAGGAAGGAAATGGCACCCCACTCCAATATTCTTGCCTGGAGAATTCCATGGATAGAGAAGCCTGGAGGGCTACAATCCATGAAGTCTCAAGACTTAGTGACTAAAACAATACCAACATGGCACTATTAATTCTGATGGACAGAGAAATATGTTTTCCCAAGGAAAAGCACTTGCATAATTATTGGAGGTGCTAGATGAATTAATCTCTTTTCTCATAGGATACCAGTTTTAGTTGAAAGAATAATTGACAGACTATGTTATTTAACACGTTTTGCCAGATTGTTTTTATCTGTATGATCTAATATTTATTTAAAGATTTGCACCAAATATTTGTATTTTCTCTCAATTTATAATAATACTTTATTTGAATGAATTTCTTGCTGCAATTCCTTGCTGATGCATACAAACTTATTCTGCAATATTTTTACTGTTCATAGTAGTAAATGTGACCTCTATGTTAGACCCAAGATGTGTGTTTGGTTATTTCTCTTCATAAAAGTTTTGAAAGTTTAGCAGCAAAGTATAAAACAAGGTCTTTTTTCATATTTTATTTATTGTTAGGCATGAGATCTGTTTTGTATCCCAGTTGATCGATTTGAGTATCTTTTTGATATCAGGACCATTATAATTAATCTTCCATCAGAGCAAAGTCATCAGCATCAGCATCCCACCACAGATGCTGCATCACATCATACATCTCCAATATTGCCAGTATCGCTGGCTGTAACAATAACAGTGGTAAGAGGAGATAGAAAGGTTGCTTGCATATTATCTCATAATCAACAATCCTAGAAGGATGTCCTTGAGCAGGACATGCCCTAGATATAGCAGAAAAGATGTTTGTAGGGGTTTCTTTCTTCTTGAAACTTCTTTTAAATTAATTTTATTGCAGTTTAGTTGCTTTGCAGTGTTTTGTTAGTTTCTACTGTACAGCAAAGGGAATCAGCGCTATGCATACATACATCCCCTCTTTTTTGGATTTCCTTTTCGTTTAGGTCACCACAGAGTAATGAGTAGAGTTACCTGAATTATACAGTAGGTTCTCATTAGTTATCTATTTTATGCATAGTATCAATAATATATATGTATCAGTCCTAATCTCCCAATTCACCAAACTCCCCCCACCCCCATTTCCCCTTTGCTGTCCATATATTTGTTCTTTAAATCTTTGTCTCTATTTCTGCTGTACAAACAAGATCATCTGTACCGTTTTTTTCTAGATTCCACATATATGGGTTAATATACAATATTTGTTTTTCTGACATACTTTCCCTATATATGATGGTCTCTAGGCCCTTCCCTGTCTCTACAAATGGTCCAATTTCATTCCTTTTTATGGCTGAGTAGTATTCCATCTGGGTCTTCCCAGGTGGCTCAATAGTGAAGAATCCACCTGTCAATGCAGGAGGTATAAGAGACGTGGATTCAGTCCCTGGGTTGGGAAGATCCCCTGGAGGAGGGCATGGCAACCTATTCCAGTATTCTTGCCTGGAGAATCTCATGGACAGAAGAGCCTGGCGGGCTACAGTCCATGGGGTCCCAAAGAGTTGGACAGAGCTGAGCACACACACACACAGTATTCCATTTTATATATGTACCACACCTTTATCTATACCTTTGTTAATGACATCTAGGTTGTTTCCATGTCCTAACTATTGTAAATAGGGCTGCAATGAACAATGAAACTTCTGGTGAACGGTGGCAGGAAGCTTGTCACTGAGCTGTGACTGCCTCTTCATCATGCATATGTTATGCTTTGGACTCACCACAGTCTTCTTCCTGGATTGCTCCTAGGCAGTGACCAGCATGACAGTGTTGGCAATAGATCGAGTTTTCAACAGGACAGGCTTCCAGTGGGTGATGTTTGCTCAGGAGCTCCTCGCTGCCCTGGTGGAGATTTTCCCAGAGCTGCAGCACTTCATAGGCCTGGCTTCTCTTTTCTCTTCTTTCTCATCTCCTTCCTCAAGTGCTAGACCAGCTTTAGACTCTGGGTTCTCCCTGCCTGCTCCCTCTCCCTTTTATCTTTCACACATGTTCTCCATTTTTTTACATGAACATCTCAGAGAAGCTGAGGTAACATACCGTTTAACAAAAAATTAACCTCACAAGATTTCATTAAGATCCCTGAGTTTTTCAAAGCAATGCTGCCATAAAAGTTTTGGCTGAACATCACCTTTAAAGTTTCTGCCTGAATGTAGCGTGCAGTAGGTAGAATAGTGCCCCTCAAAAAGACATGGCCAAATTCTAACCCCTGGAAACTGTTGGAGGAAAATGGTCTTTGCCAATGTCATTACAAATCTCCATATGATCTCATCCTGGATTTGTAGAAAGCTCTAAGTCTAGAGGCCAGTGTCCTTTATAAAAGGCAGGAGAGGAGCAGATACAGTGAAACAGAGAAGGCTGTGTTCCAATAAGGACAGAGATCATTGTGATGGGTCAACAAGGCCAAGATTGCCAAGGATTTCTGGCACCAGAAGCTAAAGAGCAGGCAGAAAACAGATTCTCCGTCAGAGTCTGCAGAAGGAACCATCCATGATGCTACCTTAATATCAACTACTGGCCTCCAGAACCATGAGAAAATAAATTTCTATTGTTTTAAACTTCCTGATCTGTTGTATTTTTTTTTTTTTTTAACAGCAGCCCAAGAAACACCTAAACTGAGTTAGCTTACTTTTGGCAGCTTTTGTATTGGTGGCAGGTGTTTTTTTTTTTTTTTTTTTCCCTTCTCAGACATGACTGAGAATGTTCTCTGTAGTAGAACACTTTGATCAATGGATTCCTGCAATTCCCTGGGGAGACTGCTACAGCCCCATTCAATTCTCTCATTTCCGATTCTTAACTGATGCAATGGTGCACAGTCCTTAAAGCATTTCTGGCTGCTTTGTAACTAAACTCCTTTACAAAATCATCACCCTTAATCATTCCCTTCTTTTCTATAGATCTTCAAAAATATTTAAATATTGTGGGGCAAGCTTTTACTCTAATAGGTGAATGGCTGAAACACAGTTAAACTGCATCAGAAATAAATCCTTTCACTCAGAATAGCCACCACACTTATTAGCTTTTTAGCAAGATTTTTTTTTTTTTTTTAGTTTGATTGCAGATTATGGTAAAGTCAGTTTTAAGTTGTTATAGCAAATATTCCAATGTAAGTTGTAGAATGTGAGAGAAACCATTAAAAAAAACGCCATAAATTTATCTTCTGAATACCGATAGTGATATTCAAAACACTAAGTGACAATATCCAAACCCAGTGTTTTATCTCCAGTCTACTTTCTGATCAATAACTTGTAAAAATGTAAAGATTGATTGTCACATGGTAGGTAAAATTTTCGGTTTAACATTGTCAGTTTAAGGGAATGTAACCAAAGCCAATCACTTTTCAGAGTAGTCGGTATAGTTCTAAATACATTTCTCAAATATTGATACCTGTGCTACTGTTACTAGAGGTACTGATGTCCCGAGGAATTTGGCATGCCAGAAAAGCATATTCCTTTTAGACCTGGATTTCTTGCTCCTCTCTCCTTTTCTCACTTTATCTGGTAGTGGGATCAGAAATCTCCAACTGCCTCAATCTGAACTTTCTATTTAAAAATTGGATAATATTTAAGAGAAGTTTGAGAAGTATTTAAGAGAGATGAGCATATTAGGAAGGGAACGTTTATGGCATGCGGAGCTGAGTGTCCTTCTAGCATATCTGGTAATGTTTTCAACTATGAGTCGTTGACTGTTGTGGCTGGAAGAGTCCTTAAATACTGTTTCTTCTAATTTCATCAGTGTTAGAGGGAGAAACTGAAGGTCTGTTTTATGAGAAGGCTATACTATAGATCAGGGGTCCCCAGTCTCTGGGCTGCCAGATCAGCAGCAGCGTTAGATTAGAAATAAAGTGCACAATAATGTAATGTACATGAATCATCCTGAAACCATCCCCTCCACCTCCATCCATGGAAAAATTGTCTTCCATGAAATCAGTCCCTGGTGCCAAGAAGGTTGGGGACCACTGCTATAGATCATCTGAGATCCGGGGTCTAGAATAATTCCATGTATGGTGACAGCTCTCCTTCTCACATTAAAGCTTTCACTTTCTCCAGAGGCATGGTAAGGATGAGTGGGTGCAGAAAGCCGCAAGATAAATATGGCCCATTTCCCTGAGTTCTGCTTTGAATTTAAAACATGGGGACAGTATTTTAGAGTTTTATGTTCTTTAAAATATGTATGTGAGCAAATTATGTTCTTTGAAATCTGTATTCCAGCAAAATAAATAAGTTTCCATTTTTCCAGATTGCATAATACTGTGTATGTTAGTAAATGTACAGAGTGCTGGAAATTTTTACAGTCAGAAACTATTTAGAAATTTTGATGATTTTTGTATTGTCTTAAAACAGGGTATTGTTAGCATTGCAACTACAGAATATAGTATTGTTTCCAGAATGTCTGGTTCCTCAGTACATGTTTTGCAGCCCACAAAATAACTTAAACAGTAAAATAAAACTTACATATCTGAGCTTATATGAGTTTCAGAATTTTTAATGATGTATAGATTAAAATTATAACTCATAGTTGCATTTCATTAAATATTTTGATTGAAGCACATATACATGGCCATTTAATTCTGTTGCCTATAAGAGTGAATTTCCCATAAGATTAAAATGAATAATTTAAATATAACTTTAAGACATTTTATATTATGTCTTGGTTATTGCTGTAAATAAGAAGTTTAAAATATCTAGTGAAAATGCAAAGAGAATGAAAATGAATAATAATCTCAAATTAAGGTTATGACAAAAAAAACTAAACACTCCCAGAGCTCAGTGTAAATCTAACAGCACAGATGATGATAAGGGCTCACAGTTAAGATGGTACGCGGAGGGAGAAGGGTGGGGAGGGAGGAGGGTGGGGGTGGAGGGGGGTTCAGGATGGGGAACACGTGTATACCTGTGGTGGATTCATGTTGATGTATGGCAAAACCAATACAATATTGTAAAGTAATCAACCTCCAATTAAAATAAATAAATTTATATTAAAAATAAATAAATAATAATATAATAATAGTTAAAGTGTCCCGGGTACTAATCTCAGCAGAAGCACAAGGAAGGTATTATCATTATCCAATTTACAAATAGCAGTTTTTCATCACAAATAGTGAATGGTAGTTATTTAACACTATGCTTAGTCACTCAGTCATGTTCAACTCTTTGTGACCCCTTGGACTGTAGCCCATCAGGCTCATCTGTCCATAGATATTCTTGAGGGAAGAATACTAGAATGGGTTGCATGTCCTCCTCCAGGGAATCTTCCCAACCCAGGGATTGAACCTAGGCTTCCCGCCATGCAGGTGGATTCTTTACCATCTGAGTAACAAGGAAAGCCCAAGAGTACTGGAGTAGGTGGCCTATCCCTTCTCCAGGGTTCTTCCCAACCCAGGAATCGACTTGGGGTCTCCTGCATTGCAGACAGATTCTTTACCAGCTGAGCTACCAGGGAACCCCCTTAATTAGCACTGCTGCTGCTGCTACTAAGTTGCTTCAGTCATGTCCAACTCTGTGCGACCACATAGACAGCAGCCCACCAGGCTCCTCCATCCCTGGGATTCTCCAGGCAAGAACACTGGAGTGGGTTGCCATTTCCTTCTCCAGTGCATGAAAGTGAAAAGTGAAAGTGAAGTCGCTCAGTTGTGTCAGACTCTTTAGGAATCTAAAAATCAATATTTAGTTGAAAAGGAGCTCATTAATTTGAAGATGTTACATCATATGTGTGAAGGGGCTGCTTGAACAATACTGCATGAAATGATTGTTTCTTGCCACTGTACATCTGTGTCTATCTACCTATATATCTGTCTGTATAGTCTTTTTCTGGAAATACATATTAATGCAACATATTCAGTATGTAAAGCCTACCTTCACTGAAGCTGATAAATAACTTAAGATGATGTTTTAAAAGAAAGAAAAAACTATAGAGAATAAATGAGCTTGACTTTAAGTTCAAAGACTGGGGAAAGAATAAGTAATTTCAACCACACACGAGTTAGAAAGTGTCATCAAGGAATGGAAAGTATTAAGAATCATTTCACTCTTTATTTTTCACCCTCTCCAAAGTGAATTGAATGAGTCCATACTGGCGTGGGTGGAGAATCATCCGACAGGCAGGGAAGAGCAAGGGTGGTAGAAAAGGGGACAAGAGTCTTATCCTGCCTCTCTAGAGAAATAATCCTTTTCATTATGAATAGTGATGACTCGACTTAGAGCTGAACTGCATGAGCTTTCTATTTTGTCTTCCTCTGAACAAGGAAGAAGGCTGAAAAGGACCATTATTGAACAGAACATTGTGAGTCTAAGTGTAATTGGACAGTTAACAGAATAGAGAGAAAATGGAAGGAACGGGAGCACAAAGAAAGATGAGGACCACTGAGGTGCTGTTGGCTCCGGGGAAGCACACATAGAAAGCAACCCGAGGTGCCAATTTCTCTCTTCCACATCCCATTATAGCTGGTACAAAGGAGGTTGGTGTCTAAGTAGAAGGCATAAAGCTCTGAAAAGCATAGCAACTGCTCAAAATTGTTCTTTCAAACTCAAGAGGATGACCAGCAACATCACAGTGGAGTCTTCCCAAGTTGAAGTAATGATCTAAAACCCAAGGGCAGCCCCCATGAGAAGTCATTGAACTTGAACCCTTGTTTCCTCCTTTAGCTCTCTGGCCCTGTCTCACTCCATAGCACTTGGATGGACAAACCATAACCCTAGGTAACTTGAACTCTTCCCCCGCAATATATCTCACTGGTTTAGTGAGATAGTCATGCCCTATTTCTCTTATCTGTTCACTTTGGCTGTCTTCTGCATGACTTTTCAACACCCCAGCATGTATGTGCTAAGTCTCTTCAGTTCAGTTCAGTTCAGTTCAGTTCAGTCACTCAGTCATGTCCAACTCTTTGCAGCCCCATGAATCACAGCACACCAGGCCTCCCTATCCATCACCAACTCCCAGAGTTCACTCAGACTCATGTCCATTGAGTCAGTGATGCCATCCAGCCATCTCATCCTCTGTCGTCCCCTTCTCCTCCTGCCCCCAATCTCTCCCAGCATCAGAGTCTTTTCCAGTGAGTCAACTCTTCGCATGAGGTGGCCAAAGTATTGGAGTTTCAGCTTCAGCGTCATTCCTTCCAAAGAAATCCCAGGGCTGATCTCCTTCAGAATGGACTGATTGGATCTCCTTGCAGTCCAAGGGACTCTCAAGAGTCTTCTCCAACACCATAGTTCAAACTCTTTGCGACCCTGTGGACTGTAGCCCTCCAGGCTCCTCTGTCCATGGGAGTCTCCAAGCAAGAATATTGGAGTGGGTTGCCATGCCATCCTCCAGGGGATCTTTACACCCAAGGATCAAAACCACATCTCTTTCATCTCCTGCATTGGTAGATGGGTTCTTTACCACTAGTGCCACCTGGGAAGCCCTCAAAACCCCAGACCTTTCTTCAAATCTCCATGAATTCCTCTCTTCTCTTTTCTCAGCTAATGCCCTTTCTTTCTTCTTCATTGAGTAAAGTACAGTAAGTCATCTATGTACAAACAAGTTCCATCCCAAGAGCTCATTTGTAAGTCCAGTTTGCTCATAAGTCCAACAAAGTTCATGGGATTCTCAAGGCAAGAATGCTGAAGTGGTTTGCCATTCCCTTCTCCAGTGGACCACAGTATGACAGACTTATTGGAAAAGACCCTGCTGCTCTGAAAGATTGAAGGCAGGAGGAGAAGGGGCAACAGAGAATAAGATGGGTGGTTGGCATCAATGACTCAATGGACATGAGTTTGAGCAAACTCCAAGGCAATGGTGAAGGATAGGGAAGCCCGTTGTGCTGCAGTCCATGGAGTCGCAAAGAGTTGGACACGATTGAGCAACTGAACATCAACCAACAGAGTTAGCCTAGGTACCTAACTAACACGATTGGCTATATACTACTGTACTGTAATAGGTTTATAATTCCTTTCACACAAATGATATATAAAAAAGCAAAGGAAATATTTTTAATTTCACAGTTCAGTGCCTTGTACAGTGGTACAGTACAACTGGCATACAGGGGCACATTTTTGAAATTTCACAACTTGAAGGTTTGTATGTAGAAGACTTACTCTAATCGGAAGAGAGCTTTACATATACCAACTGGACACCTAGTTGCCCCAGCACATGAACTCATATATTCTCCCATCTCTCTTAGGTAAACTGTCCAAACCCCTATCTAACCCAGACCTTCTGACTTCCTGCTGTGAATGAGATTGCATCATTTCTTTCCCACTATTTTAGTGGTTTTTCTCTTTTTTTTTTCTCTTCATCTTCAACAATTCCCCATCTACTAGATCATTTCTATTAGCATGCTGTTTTCTTTTTTCTCCTCTTAAAAAATCATCTTGAGTCCACTTCCTGCAGTCTAGCTACTGCCCAAATTCTTTGCTTCCATTTGGAGCAATCTTGTTAATGAGTTGCCTCTGTTTGCTGCACCCTTCCTCATCTTACTTTCTCTTAATTCACTCTGACTGGGCTTTTTCTCAGCCTCTAAACTGAAACCGTTGGGAGAAGGCGATGGCACCCCACTCCAGTACGCATGCCTGGAAAATCCCATGGTCGGAGGAGCCTGGTAGGCTGCAATCCATGGGGTTGTGAAGAGTCAGACACAACTGAGCAACTTCCCTTTCAGTTTTCACTTTCATGCATTGGAGAAGGAAATGGCCACCCACTCCAGTGTTCTTGCCTGGAGAATCCCAGGGATGGGGGAGCCTGGTGGGCTGCCATCTATGGGGTCACACAGATTCGGACACGACTGAAGTGACTTAGCAGCAGCAGCAAACTGAAACCGTTATTGACAAAACATGAATGATGTTCTTCTTGCTAAATCCAGTCTGCTCTTCATCTTACTTTACATTATATAACACTTTGCTTTCATGCCTCTTTGCTTCTCCTGGTGTTCTTGTTATTTCACTCAGTTCAGTTCAGCTCAGTCGTGTCTGACTCTTTTCGACGGCGTGGACTACAACATGCCAGGCTTCCCTGTCCATTACCAATTCCTGAAGCTTGCTCAAACTCATGTCCATTGAATCAGTGATGCCATCCAACCATCTCATCCTCTGTCATCCCCTTCTCCTCCTGCCCTCAATCTTTCCCAGCATCAGGGTCTTTTCAAATGAGTCAACTCTTTGCATCAGGTGGCCAAAGTATTGGAGTTTCAGCTTCAGCATCAGTCCTTCCAATGAACACCCAGGACTGATCTCGTTTAGGATGGACTGGTTGGATCTCTTTGCATTCCAAGGGATTCTCAAGAGTCTTTTCCAACACCACAATTCAAAAGCATCAATTATTTGGCACTCAGCTTTCTTTATGGTCCAGCTCTCACATCCATACGTGACCACTGGGAAAATCATAGCTTTGACTACATGGAGCTTTGTCAGCAAAGTAATGTCTCTGCTTTTTAATATATGCTGTCTAGGTTGGTCATAGCTTTTCTTTGAAGGAGCAAGTGTCTTTTAAATTTCATGGCTGCAGTCACCATCTGCAGTGATTTTGGATCCCCCCAAAATAAACTCTCTCACTGTTTCCACTCTTTCCCCATCGATTTGCAATGAAGAGATGGAACTGGATGCCATGATCTTAGTTTTCTGAATGTTGGGTTTTAAGCCAGGTTTTTCGCTCTCCTCTTTCACTTTCATCGAGGCTCTTCAGTCCCTTCTCGCTCTCTGTCAAGGACAGTGTCATCTGCGCATCTGAGGTATTTTACTCAGTACTCATTCTTAGTCTCCTTGCATGATCCCCCTTTTTTCTTGACATCTGAACCTTGGACCGTTTCTGGTCTCAGTCCTTGGTATTCCTTTCTACATTCACTCTCCACGTAGTATCATCCAGTTCTGCATTTAAATGTCATTTATACAAATCACACTCAAAGTTAGTTCTTTAGCTCAGACCTTCTTCTGAAGTCCACACTGAGTAGCTATTGCCTCCTTGATGGACACATTTGGATGTCTAGTAGATTTCTCAAATATGAACTGCCTTAAACTAAAGTTGAGAACTCTCCGTCTCAGTGCTCCTTCTGTGGTGTTCCCCATTCCCCTTTACGGCAATGTCATCCTTCTAATTCTTGAAACATATCAACAAAATTTGGGGATCCTTGTTGATTCTTCACGTTCACAGTCCATATCCAATCCATCCGAAAATCCTTTTGACTCTGCTTTCAAAATAGCTGCTCCAAGACTAATACTTTCATGCAAAGTCATCATGTCTCTTGACTGAATTGATATAATACTTCCATAATTATTTCCCTGCTTTTATCCTTCTTTTCTACAGTCTGTTTTTAATACAATATAGTGCTCTTTAAAAAATATTTTGAAATAGTGATAGACTCACAGAAACGTACCAAAATATATGTACAGGAGGCTCCATGTACCAGTTGCAGATGGTTACTTCTTATGTAACTACAGTTTATAAAATTCTCTCAAAACCAGAAAATAAATGTCGGCATTATCCACAAAACTTATTCATCAGTTTTACATGAACAGAGTACTTCTTTTAAAGTATAAATTAGACAGGGTTTTGCCCAGATCTTGCTTTTTCACAATAGTCTGCTCTAATCTTGTTCTTTTAAACCATAAACTTTCTGCAAGCGGATAATCCTTCTTACCTTATAATATTTCTCCATAGTAGTTGAAATCTCTTAACATACTATACTTGTGTATTATGTTTATCTTCAATCTTCTTGTACTAGACTATAAACCCAGTGAGCTGGAATATTTTTGGTTTTGTGCAATGATATATATTTCAGGGACTTAGAATAATACTTGTTCTAGACGAAAATATTTGGAAGAATAATTGCACACTTAAAACTGGGGTTTTTGTTTTTGTCTTTATCTCTGTTTGTTATGAAAGACCTGTTCTTTCTCCCTGAAGTATATTTTATATAAACATTTTGTGTTTATTAGTTCATTGAATACTGTCCATATGAGTCCAGTGTTATCATCTCTTCCCAATTCCACATTCATGTCTCGTCGAAGGCTTGAAGTGGCCATGATGGGAATATTTATAAGAGCTAAACCAGCAAACACATCAAGTCAGCACCCTGTATCCTCAGTAATTGTTAAACATTTGCAAGCACAACACTGCATCTGGCCAGTCAATTCAGCCACCAATTAAAATTCTTAAATAAAATTGTTTTCCTTATCAATTTTGTGATGTTGTATATATGAGTGGCTCAAATAAAAGTATATATTGTCATAACGAATTTCCTATTCAATACAGTGTGTATACAATATATGTTATTTCACTGGCTTTTAAGACAGTATCCAGATGCCTTCAGTTTGTCAACAAAATTCTCAGATGTTTTATTTATCCAAGATTCTCTCCTACGAACATCCTGTCCAAGACATCGCGGCAGAGGCACACATCAAGAAGTTGAGTATAGGTAGATGAGGAAGGGAAGAAATAAGAGCAAATGCATAAAAGTGTTTTCAGGATTAGTTGTTTAAGAGCATTATCAGCAAATAATGAATATTAAAAGGAGAAAGGAAATTTTCATAGTCTCAAACCAACAGTTATTCTGGAATTAAATATTTGGAATAAATTAAATATTTATTCTGGAATTAAATATCTTTCTGGAATAATGGAGATAACTACTGCAATGCCTGTAGCCCCTTTCTCTATGATATTATGGCCATCACCTTGTAAGTTAATAGTAATCCTGAGAAATTTGCAAGAATATGTGGAGAGGAAACATACACTGAGAACAGGTCAAGAGTTTATTTTATATCTCTTCTCTATGTATTTGTATCATTAGAATATTCTTCTTAGGATGTTCTTTTAAACTACAGGTGTATAGGTTTCCAGTAGTGCTACACTCTGACTCTTTACTTTTAACAAGTTACCCTTTTTTTTTCAGTCTCTTGGTGCTTTTACTGTAATTTTCGTACAGAGAGATGTGAACTTCTGTCTCCTGATGACTAGTTCTCCAAATATCTTATTTTATATTGCCGTAGGTGTTCCTTTTCTGCTACTGAATAGAGTGTAAGTAGAGCATCTTCTATATCACCTGAGCAATTGCTTTAACAGCAATATCAATTTCTGGATTTTCAAAATACCGTTTTTTGGCCATTGTAACTGGAGTGAGAGTTCATAAATTTTTAAATAAAATGTTCTAATACAATTTTATTTCATGGATTGAAGCTAGTTGAGCAATAACCAGACTACACACACACACACCACACACACACACACACACATGCATATGAAAATGCAGCAGGGACTAATTGCTGATTAATTCTCAATTTATTTGTATATCTTTTAGAGAATCAGATCTGTGGTTAATTCGACCTTACCTGAATATCAGAATCATGTGAGGATCTTTTTAAAAAAATCCTGGTCTTTGAGATCCATCCCAGACCAATGTACTGTTTATCACAATGTTTTGGGCCCAGGCATCAGTATATTTTAAAAGTTAAACAAGTGATTGTAAGATGGATCTAGGTTTGAGTACCACTGGATTAGACACAAAACTGTTTGGGTTGGACAAAGATAAAGCTTTTTGTTGATGTTCAGTCGCTAAGTTGTATCCTACTTTTTGAGACCCCATGGACTGCAGCACACCAGGATTCTCTGTCTTTCCCTGTCTCGTGAAGTTTGCTCAAACTCATATCCATTGAGCTGGTGGTGCCATCCAACCATCTCATCCTCTGTTCCCCTCTTTTCCTCCTGCCCTCAATCTTTCCCAGCATCAGAGTCTTTTCCAGTGATCTGGCTCTTTACATCGGGTGGCCAAAGGATTGGAGCTTCAGCTTCAGCATCAGTCCTTTCCGTGAATATTCAGAGTTGATTTCCTTCAGGATTGACTGGTTTGATCTTGCTTTTCCAGCACCACAGCTCAAAAGCATCAATTCTTCCTCCCTGAACCTTCTTTATGGTCCAACTCTCAAATCTGTATATGACTACTGGAAAAACCATCACTTTGACTATTTGGACCTTTGTCAGCAAAGTGATGTCTCTGCTTTTTAATGATCTATCTAGGTTTGTCGTAACTTTTCTTTCAAGGAGGAAGTGTCTTTTAATTTCATGGCTGTAGTCACTGTCTGCAGTGATTTCAGAGACCCCCAAAATAAAATCTGCCACTCTTTCCATTTTTTTCTCCATCTATTTGGTATGAAGTGATGGGACTAAATGCCATGATCTTAGTTTTTTGAATGTTGAATTTTAAGCCAGCTTTTTCACTCTCCTTTTTCACCTTCAACAAGAGGCTTTTTAGTTCCACTTCCCTTTCTGCCATAAGAGTGGTGTCATCTGTACATCTGAGGTTATTGGTATTTCTCCCAGTTATCTTGATTCCAGCTTGTGCTTCATCTAGCCTGGCATTTTGCATGATGTACTCTGCATATAAGTTAAATAAGCAGAAGGGCAATATACAATATTGATGTACTCCTTCCCCAGTTTTGAACCAGTCTGTTGTTCTTTGTTGGGTTGTAACTTTTACTTCCTGACCTGCATATATTTTTCTTAGGAGGCAGATAAAGCAGTCTGGTATTCTCATCTCTTTAAGAATTTTCCAGTTTGTCATAATCCACACAATAAAAGGCTTAGTGTAGTTAATGAAGTTGAAGTAGATGTTTTTGAAATTCTCCTGCTTTTACTCTGATCCAACAGATATTGGCAATTTGATTTCTGGTTTCTCTGCCTTTTCTAAATCCAGCTTGTACATCTGGAAGTTCTTGGTTCATGTACTGTTGAAGGCTAGTTTGAAGAATTTTGAGCATTACTTTGCTAGCATGTGAAAAGGACACAATTGTATGGTAGTTTGAGCATTCTTTGGCATTGCATTTATTTGTGAGTGGAATGAAAACTGACCTTTTCCAGTCCTATGGCCATGGCTGAATTTTCTAAATTTGTTGTCATATTGAGTGCAGCACTTTAACAGCATCATCTTTGACAATTTGAAATAGTTCAGCTGGAATTCCATCACCTCCACTAGGTTTGTTCATAGTAATGCTTCATAGGGCCACTTGACTTCACACTCCAGGATGTCTGACTCTTTTGCTAATTTTAAATACCATATGTTGCTAAGGGAAATGTTAATTATCACATATAATTTTGTACCGTTTACAGATAGTCCTCAACTTATGGTGGATTAACTTATTGCTTTTTTGATTTTAGGGTGGTTCAAAAGAAATATGTATTCAATAGAAATTCTACTTTGAGTTTTGGATTTTGATCTTTTCCCAGGCTAGTCTGCAGTACATTACTCACTCATGATCCTGGGCAGTAATAGTGAGCTGCAACTCAGGCAGTCACAGGATTGCAAGGGTTAACAACCCACATACTTACCACCATTGTCTACCCATACAATCATTTGGTTTTTCACTTTCTGTACAGTATTCATTGGAAGGACTGATGCTGAAGGTAAAACTCCAGTGCTTTGGCCACTTGATGTGAAGAGCCAATTCATTGGAAAAGACCCTGTTACTGGGAATGATGGAGCGCAGGAGGAGAAGGGGGCAACAGAGGATGAGAAGACTGGATGACATCATTAACTCAATGTTTATGAGTTTGAGCAAACTCTGGGAGACGGTGAAGGACAGGGAAGCTTGGTATGCTGTAGTCCATGACACGACTGAGCAACTGAACCACAACAGTATTCAACAAATTGCTTGAGATATTCCACATGAGATCCACCTAGCTTCCCAGGTGGCACTATTGGTATTGGTAAAGAAGCTGCCTGCCAATGCAGGAGACATATGAGACGCAGGTTTCATCCCTGGGTCATGAAGATTCCCTAGCGAAGGAAATGGCAACCCACTCCAGTATTCTTGTCTGGGAAATCCTATGGATAGAGGAGCCTGGCGGGCTGCAGTTCATGGGGCCTCAAAGAGTAGGACACGACTAGCATCTGAATGCACATTCCCCACTTTATTGTAAAATTGTCTTTGTGTTGGACGATTTTGCTGAATCACTAAAAACATTAATGTACATGTTCTGAGCACATTTCCATTAGGCTAGGCTATGCTGTGGTGTTTGTTGAGATATTAGATGTCTTAAATGTGTTTTCAGGTTATGGAATTTGTAGCTTATGTTGGGCTTATTAGAACATTACCCCATCAAAATTATGAATATCTGTGCCAGTATGTTATACACATGAATGCTAACTCAGTACGTATATTATAAAAGTATGTCTAAAGTGTGTGTCTCTTTACACAGTTGCAGCTAGGCAACCCTACTATTACAGGGTTAAAACAGCCACTGCCAAGATGCTTCTTACTGGGCACAGGAAAGATTTCTAAGTCACAAATCTTTGTGATAAGGGGAAAACCTCTGCTGATAAGTCTACGTTTTGAAGGAAACTTTTGAAAACACTGAGTTGGGAGAACTAAAAGATGGTTTTTCCATAGTCCCATCTAACATGAAGATTAAAGGCATTGTTAGCCTCTTTCAGGTTATCAAAGCTTTTATTTTTCCCTGAAAACCCCATGTCCTCACTGAAGGAGGGACCCATGGCATTGTTTAGTTTGGCAAATAAATGACAAGATTATTAATTTATTATGAGTTCTTTAAAACTTGTTATTTTTTAAAAATGGCAAATGAATTTGACAAGTTGAATAGTCGTGTTGTTAACCCGTGGGATGATTATCTTCTCTTATTAGTTATGACTGTTATTTGGACGGTAAAACTATTGGCTGTCCTGTGTCCCCAGGTGAGACACTAGGGACTTGCCTTTCCAAAAGTCAAGTAGAGGTTGCCTTTGGGTTGTAGATCCAAGATCAGTAGATGGGTCCAACCCAGGTTCCTTTCAAATTACTCCTTTGCTCTGGGTCTCAGATCATGTGAAGACTTTGTGGGCACCCTTTAAGGGGAGAGTGTCTGTTTCCCACCATCCTTCCATCCTCTTGAATACCCGTCTCACTCTCCAGCACCAGATGTTCTGGGGACTTGTCTTTCTAGTGCAAGGCTTCCAGGTTGCGCCTTCCAGTTTGTGGGTCTTGACCATACCACATTTCTATCCCTTCTCTAGTCTTGTGGCTTCTTTGTATCTATGGTTTTATAAGATCTTTCCTGCTGGTCTTTAGATTGTTTTCATTGCTGTTTGCTCTGTAAAGAGTTGTAATTTTGGTGTGCCGTGGAAGGAGATAAACTTCTACTCTGCTGTCTTGGCCCCTCCTGTTATGCTTGTTGTATACATAGATGATATTTCTTCATCTGTTAATTTAAGTCAGTAAAAATATAGACTATTTTCTTGTACTAGAAAAATAAGTAATATAATTTTCTGAACTCACAAAAGTCATGGATTCCAAAGAAGAAGACCTGGCTGTAATGGAAAATTCTATTACTTCTTTTTCTATCATAAAAAGACCAGATTTATGTTATATAAAAGAGTTTGGATCACTATGTTACTCTCTTTTATCTGTGAGACTTTGAATAATAATGGCTTCTTTAACCTTGATTTTGTATGTGTTAAGTGGGGAGAAAGTTTGATTAAGTAATGTAATTTTGAGTTTTAACTAATTTAAGATAAAACACTGCAATCTCCAAAACACTCTACACACACAAACTTTAATTCATAGTGTTCATAGAATTCAGAGCATAAAGCAGGTATAGATTTTAAGAGAATTGTGATGAGGAGCTCCACACAGGGCAAATTGTTGTCTGCTGTAGTTCAAGATGACCCTGAGAGTTTTGCGGACAAGGTGTCAGATAAATATGGGATACACTTGAACTTGATATTGAAGGGGATGCTGGGTAAAAAGAACGTCATGAAGAAAGGAAGGACTCTGAAATCATGAGTTGCCTTGGGAATTAGATGTCTGTGTATTGCTGACAGGGAAGGCACAGAACAGGATTATTTACAGGTAGCTGTAGATCATATTTTGACACATCTGTGATGCCAATAGGAGGAGCTTGTACTTCAGTTCAAAGGCGAAAGGAAGCATTGAAATATGGTGATATGTTTGAAGTCTGTTTAGGATGGAACACGAAAGGAAAAGGAATTTATTGGATACTTGACACTTTGCTGTACACAGTGTTTCCAGGTCTGTGTCATTGTTATAATGTTAAGTATTAGAAAATTGAGCCACAGAGAGATTAAATATATACCCAGGGACATTCAGACAAAGAGTTCTGGAGCCAAGACTCAAATCCAAATTTATCTGCCTTTAAATCTTTCCAAGACTCTATGGGACCTTTGCAATTAATCTGACAAATGCACATTGAGCTTTTTTGGAATAAGGAAGCAAAGAGGCAGTGAAATCACAAAGGAAGCTCATTTGAGATGCAACAGACACCTAAAGAGATATGAAACCTATTTTTCAGCTGTGTTTTATAGGACCTTTTAGTTTGATTCTTTTATTTTCTTAACGTTGCCAAATACACTTTATTTTTATGTCAGAATTATGTAAAAGGATTTAAATTTTCCTTGAAAATCATGTACACATTCAGAATTTTACTAGCTATACATTTCTAAAATATAACTAGTTTAGCTCTTTTGGCATTAGATTTTCTGTGACTCAGCCAAACTTGAAAGGATTCAAAGATTGAACCCTTTAAAAGGCTTCTGGAACAACTCATGCAGTAGAGCAGGTGTTAGAAAGAGAAGCCAAAATCTCCTCTATCAATTCCCAGGTAAATTTCCTCCATTCAAGCACACATCAAAGGCATTTGCTGAACAAAATTACCCCTGCTTTTAGACTTGGTACCACCTTGCTTTTTAGATCACGCTAAGAGTGATGGAAAAGATGAGCTAAAATGAACCCATTCTCTTTGTTGTGGCTATTAACATTAAACTACTTCCTCGTAGGATGGATATGCTAGTCAAAGGCAGCAGTTGGTATCCAGTGTTCTTCTCCAAGTTTCCTTTCCTAGTAGCCAGGGCAAGCTTTGAGGACTCTGGAATTAGCCCTGTATTTCAGAGTTGCCTCAAGTCACAATCCTCCTTGGCTTTGTAGGAGACTCGGTATTTTGTGCTGAGCATCTATGCTGATTCCTTATTCCAAGGGTTAAACCAGCTGTTTGAATCTGGCTGCCCAGTATTTCAGTTGTCAGTCTTTTTGGAAGCTGGACTTTTGTCCCATTACAAATACATATTAACTGTGAATTGATCTCCCAGTTCACAGCTGCCTGCCTGTTTGGCTTCCTGCCTGGATTTCTCAGCCCAGAATCTGTCACTGTGCTCTTATACTTGAAGCTCTAATATTAGCTGAACTATGACTGAAATTATGTCTTTCACTCAGCTGCTATCTGTTCATCTAGGCGTCACGTCCTTGGTATATCTTCTGCTAGAGGGTAGGATGAATATAGCTAGGCATCCTTTCTTTTTGTTGCTCCATTTTGTTTGTTTGTTTGTTTTTGTTTTCTGGAGGTGCCATGTGGCTTGTGGGATCTTAGTTCTCTGGCCAGGGATGGAACTCATGCTCCCTGCAGTTTAAGCTAGTGTTCAAACCATCAGACCACCAGGGAATTCCTGCCCAGTATTGTTTCAGACAGACTTGATTTAGAGTTGATATAAGCAAAAAGTTAGCAATATTTATGATTATAGGTAATAGGGTGAAATCCAGAAAAGCAACTGAGATACAAAATAAGTTAGTATGTAATTCTCCTATAAAGGCACTTAGCACACAGCAGTAGGTATTTCGCAGTCTAGCACAATTTGGGAATCTAAGCAGATGTGTAGACAATTTATATAAGGGGATTCTGTTTAAAAAGCATGAAGCTAAGACAAAATATCTGGAATGTTTCGATATTCTGTACCAAAATCTCTATCTATAGAAGGTTGGCTAGAAAAGTCAAGACCTCAGTCTTTGAAAGATTGGACCCAAGAGGAGTTTCTGGGACATGAATAAAAGAGCAAGATAAGGTTCCAGGTTCTAAACTAGACTATGGAGTGGGGACTGGATTGTGGGTAAACTTCAGATGTCAAGACGTTAAAAATGGAACTTGAGAATTGGAAGAGGAGTACCAGTTGAGCTGATGGTGATTCATCTGAACATGAATCAGAGCTTCTTAAATTGTCCCAGACCCTGATCATCACTGAGTCTCAGATCATGGAAAATGCAGTCATCAAAATAGAGATTTTGGCTTTTAATTCATTAGTTTGTTCTTAATGGTCTCCCTCTAAAACTATTCCAGGGTGAACTATGACCAGAAAACTGTTAAAAAGTGACAAGAAAAAATCTGAAGGCTGCTGTCTTCTCTTGGGGCATTTATAAATGATTACTGAATGTGTTTTTCATTTCTGTGCATGCTTAAATGAAAAGCCCATCTTCAGGTGGTATCTCTAAAGTTCTCTGTAAGGCCTGCGTATCGGAAACCAGAAACCATTTTCTCTCTTTGGTTTTATTATGGAGCCAAGGTGTGGTTAAAATAGTCCACTGGGATATATTCTATTAGGATTATTCTAGTTTTTACACATATGAATATATGTATGTCTATATATGTGTATGTCTCTGTAGGTATGTACAGAAGGTTATACACCTAAATCTGTAAGCAAGAGGAAGTAAAAGATTTTGTCCTAACTTAGACTAGTGCCTTTTTTATCTACAGAGAAGGATTTGAGAATAAAGAATCAGCTTTTTATTCTTTTTTAATATAGCGCCTGGTCTCTGAAATAGTATGTTTCTGCCAAGGTGCCTGTCAAAGCAATTACTGTAATTTGTTGTATTTTAGGAATAGCTCTGATCATTTCAATCCAAATATTTATTGCAATTCTATTGCTTCAGCTTTGTAATAAATGGAATGTTGTTCAAAAATAAAAATGTTCATTTTCTTCTCTAGGGTCACCTACAATCTAGCAAGGGACACAATAAAACAATTTAACCTGGAGCACAGTATGGAAATTGCTAGCAAAATATATAATGAAAAAAATTATTTATAGAAAGCTGCACAGGCTTTAAGCATGTTATAGTGCATGCACACACAAACACTCACACCAGAGAACCTCAGCCAAAAGACAAAACAATCCACTTAAAAATGGTCAAAAGTCTTGAAGAAGATATTCAGATGGCCAATAAGCACATGGAGGGATGTTGAAGATCATTAGTCTTTAGTAAATGACTACTCCAGTACAAATCGTAATCATTTTATCCATCAGTTCAGTTCAGTTCAGTTCAGTCGCTCAGTCGTGTCTGACTCTTGGCGACCCCATGAATTGCAGCACGCCAGGCCTCCCTGTCCATCACCAACTCCTGGAGTTCACTCAAGCTCATTCGCATCAAGTCGGTGATACCATCCAGTCACTCGTGCTCTGTTGTCCCCCTCTCCTCCTGCCCCAATCCCTCCCAGTATCAGAGTCTTTTCCAATGAGTCAGCTCACATGAGGTGGCCAAAGTATTGGAGTTTCAGCTTTAGCATCAGTCTTTCCAATGAATACCCAGGACTGGTCTTGTGTAGGATGGACTGGTTGGATCGCCTTGCAGTCCAAGGGACAAAAACTAAAAAATAGCAAGTATTGACAAAGATAAGAAAAATTGGAACCCTTACATGTTGCTGGTAGGTGTGTAAATTAGTACAGCCATGTAAAAATCTGTTTGGCAGTTCCTCAAAACTTTAAATATAGAATTACCATATGACCCAGCAATTCTCCTCTTAGGCATATACCCAAAGAACTGAAGCATATATTTGAATAAAAACATGTATACGTGAATGTTTGTAACATTTTTATTCATGGAAAAAACTCAATCGTGTATGAGCTGATGAATAAAAAATAAAATGTGGTATAATCATAAAATGTAATATTTTTAGCTGTAAAGAGGAATCAAGTGCCGACATGTACTACAACATACATTAACCTTGAAGACTTTATGCTAAATGAAAGAAGTCAAACAGAAAGACAATGCCTTATATGATCCCTTTTGTATGAAATGTCTAAAATATGGGTTTCTTTTTGATGTGAAGAAAATATTCTGGAAGTAGATGGTGGTGATGGCTACACAGTGTTGTGAATATACTAATAAACCAGTGACTTGTATAGTTTAAAATGGTTTAAGTGGTAAGTTTATGTTCTGTGAATTTTATTGCAGTAAAAAAGTACAGTCACATACACTTAAAACTAAACACAATTTGCAATAGAAAGAAAATTATAAATTCCAAATAAAAGTATCATTTGTAAAATATAGGCATGATGTACTTAATGGGCATCTAAAAGTGAATTTTCTAAGAGTTTTTCGAAAGCTCATTTGTAAATTAGTTGTTTTGGGAACTGGAAAATGTTTTATGGTGATTCAAATATAACTGAGTTTTGAGGGTAGGCAGGAAGGATTATATTCAAGTGCTGGGAAATAGTATCTGCTCCCTATCCCGTAATAGAAAACTAAAAATCTGCTTATTTCCCAGATTTTAGTTTCAAGCTCATTTTATCATTGTTATTTAAACTTGATTGAATATTTAAAAGACAACGATACTTGTGTAACTTTCTTCTTTAAATATATTGTAATTCTTAGATGTCTTGGTCAAAATTGTATTTTGATATGATAACATTATGTTAGCCGATTGACGACACACATTTTTATTATATTTATATATAAATTTTAAGCTCATAATTGTGATCTTTCATGACATGATTTCCTGTGTTAATTTTTTATTTTTATTTTTACTTTATTTTACGTTACAATACTGTTTTGGTTTTGCCATACATTGACATGAATCCACCATGGGTGTCCATGCGATCCCAAACATGAACCCTCCTCCCACCTCCCTCCCCACAAAGGTATAAAACTTTTGGAAAATCATAACTTAAAATACTTTTGGTAACATATCTAAACTTTTTTCTTAATTGGCATAAGGTAAATTGAGCCTTATGGATATTTAGAAAATTCTCTCCTGCAAAATACTAAGATGTATAGTTTGCCTCTGAATGGATCCTATTTTTCTTATTTATCCAGCAGGGCTATTTTTAGTTAATGGAGTGATATATGGAAAATGCCCTGTGAATGGTAAAGTTCAACAAAGAATAGCTAGGTTTTCTGTTTGTTTTTTTTTTTTTTTTAAACTATGTCATTCACTTAAATGTTATAAAGAAAAGAAAGGGGAAAAACATGCTACTGATTCATTATTTGCATATTAATTCATATAGTAATAAACAGTGGCCCCATTCTTGGACAGAACATGTTTTCTTCTGTTTCTTTTCTTTTTTCTTTCTTTCTTCCTTTTTTTTTTCTTTTTTGCCACACACACAACTTACTGGATCTTAGTTCCCTGACTGGTGATTGAACCTGGGCCCAACAGTGAAAGCGCTGAGCCCAAACCCCTGGACCACCAGAAAATTCCCATTTCTTTCTTTCTGTGTGTATGTGTGATTGCCTTTTCCAATTATATATCCCTTCAAAAATGATAAAGAATGTTTTGCATATTTATCTTAAAATTTAGTATCTGATAGTATTTATTTATATTTTAAGAAGTCTTTGTTTCTGAACTGGGTTATGCAAGCGTACTAGCATATATAAACAATGTGTTTTCTATTTCTTATAGATTCTACAAAGAAATTAAAAGATGTACTTGAAGAATTCCATGGTAATGGTGTGCTTGCAAAGTATAATCCTGAAGGGGTAAAGCCTTTCTTTTTTTTTCTTTATTTAAGTTTCATGTAGATGTTTGGAGGAGGGATTTCTTAACGAAGAGTTCTTGGAAACATATATTCATATCCAAAATGAAATTCATAATGAGATGCTATTCTGGAAGACACATTAAATGGTATACTGCTTATTTTCATCCAAAAATTTTTTTGCTATTGAAAATTGCATTTCTATATTGTATGCTTGGTAGTGTATAGATTATCTATAATATATGCTAGGTTCTTTTCCTAAAAGTCAGGAAAAATGTTTAGATAGAAAAAGAGAGAAAGTGTGTCTGACTCTCTCTAAGACGGACTTAATGTTAACTCAGCATCAGGGCAGGAAGTGGTGCCTTGACTGAAGAAAAATTCTGTGATGGATATCAGATCTATTACTTTAAAAAGCAAGCTTTGATACAAAGAGAGGAATTTATTCTCCTTATCTTGTTTTTGTCTGGTACCAGTAAGCTTTTGAGTCCCTGAAATTCTTTCCCTATAAAAACCTGATGTACTGTCCAGTTGCTTTGAAACCCCTTTCTTAAATGAATGCCTTTCTCTTCCTAATTATTTGTTAATAATCTTGTCTTTTATGTTAGCTGAGAAATGCTACATAGTAAATGTTTGATCACCCCTGCTCTAAGTTATTTTGCAACTTTACCAAGTGATAGTTGGATTTTATGGGAGTTAAACTGCCCAGATAGTTGGGTTGTATGGGAGTTAAAACAAATTGCCCAGAACTCTTTTACCTGGATATATTATTTAGTTATTTAGACAGATTTGTTTGCTGATTAAAATGTGATTTGGTTTTTGTTATCTTTGTTATTGTGGTTTTGAATGTTCACAAAATGACAGTTCTTGGCTATCCTTAATATTTTGCTTCTCTGGGAGTTATAGAACTAATGTTTTAGTCAAAACCCAATCTTTAAATTCTGACCTCCTTTTGGTATTTTCAATACTTACTATTTTTATTACAATAGTTACTCTTTTTCCTTTTATATTTTTATTCTGTCTGCATTCCAATACATAACTATACTTTTTAAAACTTTTTAACCTGAGATTAATTTTGTTTTTTTTTTAAAAATAAAGTTAATGTTTAGTGCCTACAAATGATACAGAAAATAGACAACTTAAAGTCATTTCCATTTGCCTATATCATGGGGGAAAAATCACATATTTGCCCTCATTCTGCTCAGATTTTATTTTCCTAGATCTTTAGAGAGAGAGAGGAAAAAAAAATGTTGGCAGGTAAATTTGTAGAACTGAAAATCTCAAACACCAAGAAAGCAGGGTTGAAAAGGTAAAAATGACAGCTTTACTGAATTGTTACAAGACCTCCAAAATTCAGTAATTATTTACATTCTCAAACATAGTTGAAAACCTGCATGTACCTATTTATATACAGAGAGAAAACCAGTTTTCTCTCCCTAAAGATAGTTGTCATCTATAAATTCATTTGGAATGTGGTCTTGTTTGCAAATAGACTTTTTGCTTCAATTATTTCTTATTTAAAGGGCTTTCAGGACTTAATCTGACTGATAACTGGATTTATTAAGGTAATTACTAGATTCGTTATTAGATGTATATGATGTCAGCCTTCTCAATAATGTAATACCTCTCAATAATTGCACAGATTTGCTCTTGAAATGCATTATTAAAATAATGAACAGTTGAAAAACAAAAAGCTAGATCTTATTAAGACTCAAAATTATCTCTAATTTGAGTAAAACCTCTCTCAAATTTTAAAGTTGATGGGTATTTTCCTTTCAGGAGAAAAATTTAAAGTTTTTATGAATCTTTTAAACACTAGTATGTATTTTATAAAAATCAATAGGATATATTTAAATCTAAATATTTAAATATTTAGATTCAGTGTTTAGAATTAAAACTTCAAGGTCTAAAGATTCTGTTCAGCACATACCTTCATCAAGTTTATAAAAATTTGCTCTAATAGTAGAAAATAATTCATACTGTCAACTCACATGTGTGAAAATATCACTCTATTGACTGGTCAAGTTGAGCTCAGAGTAGACATAGTTGAGTACCTAATTAATGTTGAGCTATACAAGAAAAACTAGGAAAGTGATTAATCCAGTCATGCTTTATAGTAAATGACTAATACTTTGCTTTCTAAAATAGACATAGTCTGTATCATCCATGGAAAATGTATTTTCAAAGAGACTACAACCTAAATCTCTCTCAAATCATTTTCTCCTTTACTAAGTAAAGTTCCTTAAAGGGTAGATGCATTATTTTTGTTATCACTTACTTGAGCTACTGAATTATAAAAGCTGTGTATACAAACTTAATCGAATGAAAATGTGACCTGTTTTAGTCTATGTGAACAGAGAATATTAAGTGTAATATATGGATGAATCATTTATTTTTAGTTCCTATGCAGAAATAAATGACAGAATCATAAAATATACATTTAAACAATGGCTTTAAAGATGTTTTAAGCATAAAAGCTTGAGGAAGGTCTTGAGAGAACCAAATATGATGGTAAATTAAGAAACTCACTTTAAGAAGAGTAAAATGCCTTTCCCAAGATGCACCATCTAGGTTTGTGACAATAACTATAATTAAAATCTAGATGTGTGTAATCCCAGTTTAAGATATTTCCTGTTTACTTAATTGATGAAGCCATTAGAATGAGAGGGGAAACCAGGGGATATGAGAAGGATGAGGGGAAGGAAAACCTATTTCCTATGCATTGAATGGCATAACTTATATATGAGCATGGTATGTTCCATTGCACCCAATTACCACTAACTCGTACCCAGTAAGGTAAGAGATGCCTGTTAGTTTCACCTAATCTTATGGTGAACAATGTAAAGCTTATCATATAGGTAGATTGTAATGGCCATCCATTCTTAGTGAGAAGGTTCATAGTAAACCAGTCAGAACATCACAGATATAATAGATTCATAAGAGTAGTAGAATTTTGTAATATGACCATCAGTTTGGCATTGAAAATGTAAATATTTTCCTCTGGATTTCAAATTCCATATCAAACTGTTTTGTTGGCATCTAAAACAATGGGAAGAAATTAAGTAGTAGCGTATACATAGAGAAATTAAATGTTTACCTTTAAAGAGATGGTGAGATCTAGGCATGTTATTCTGACAGGAGGAATCATTAGAAGTGGGGAATAAGTATAATCAAATATACCTTTATATATTCTATTATATATTTATATTCTTCTCTGGAAGGTTTCCATTATACTGTATGTGTTATTCATTATATTTTCCTATGTCAATTAGAACTGTTTGCTTATTACATTCTAAGACTGATCTACTCAATGAGTCTCAAGTTTTAGCTGGCATCAGAGTCACCTGGGGTCTTCCTAAAATAGTTTGCTGACTCCCCACTTTAGTTTCTGGAATGGAGTTCAAAAATTTCTCTTTATCAGTTTCCCAGTTGATGCTGAAGCTATTTCGGAACCATATTTTGAGACCCCTGCATCTAAAGTGTGTTTTCAAATCAATCTGTAAACTTGACTTTGTAGTTACATTATCAGCAGTATGAGATGATGAGTATAAATTATCTTACATTAACACATGTATTCTTTCTTTCCTTGCATGCACAGAAACAAGACATTCTTAATCAAGTAAGACATTTTCTTTTCTATTAAAATCTGTCTTTTCTTTCTTTATTCTGATGTGAGCTATGAATTTCTCATCTATATCACTGAGCTATACTTTTGTACAAGTGAGATGCATATATAAGATTAACTGTAATACTTATAAAGATAAAAGTGACTGATATTTGTTCAAGTTCTCAAACAGAGAAACTATACCTCAATAGAATCAAAAAGGGTCCAGAGTGCAGGCTTCAGTTTTGTAGACTCTTGAGCTTAATTTTTCTAATTTCACCAAAATATCATCAGGCTCTGGTAAAAAGATTTGTTTAATGAAAGTCTTAAATTGTTAATTTATGATGAGAGATTTAACAATAGGCTTTAAATGCAATTGATAAGAACATCTGATTGGTCTACAGTGCTATTAGCATATGTGAGGGAAATATGAATGAGAAGCTCTTGATTTTCACCCTCCTGGGAAAAAGAGTAAACCCATCTGTGGTTTCAACCACTCTCTCTTAGTCATGTCCATTTCGTAAAGGAGGTTTTAGGTCCATAGTTCAGTTGGATGCACAGAATTACAATACATTGTCGAGTTCTGTGAATGGATGTTTATATCCCAGTAGGAATGTGTGCATGCGATTTTACTATTAATAAAATGCACGAGCTGTCTAAAACCATATTGTCTCCCTTGGACCATACTAGGTATGTATTAGCTGCTTATTTTTTTTAATTAAAATATATATTTTATTGAAGTATAGTTGACTTATAATGTGTCGGGTACACAATTCAGTTATACATATGCACATATATTCCATTTCAGATGATTTCCACTATAGATTATTACAAGATATTGGCTATAGTTCCCTGTGCTATACATTTAAACTTTTTGCTTGTTGTATATCTATTGTTTTAAATTAGAAATCTAGCATTCTATTCATATTAAGTCAAACAAATGGAATCAAATGTAATAAAAATTTTAGCTAGGAAAAAATTCATGTTTTCAAAAATATATATATATTATACATAATACACTAAAGAAAAGGCTTTTTTCTATGCTTGATAAAGGCTTAGAAAGAACATCAAAAAAAGAAGAGATAGAGAAATTGGAAAACATAAACTAAATGAAATGGACGCATTGAGTATGCAATAGAAAAAGTGAAACAAGCTGGATAAAGGGTCATCATTGTAGTCCAGTTGCTTTTAAGCATGGCTACTCATTAGAAACTCTGTCTAGAGTTTTGGAGAAAAATGCACTAGCTGCTTCTTATTTGCTAGTTTCCATGTTGTTTCAGTGACAGCATGCACTGTCGTTTTGTCCCTGACATGTTTCAGTATGATTGATTACATCAGAATGAACTTGACTGACTTAGATGCTGATCCTATATATTACACTCTCCTAGGTTGCAACACAGCTGAAATGGAAATTCACTGGTGGCGATAATTGTTACTAGCCCCTTTCAGACCTGACCTCTCAGGAAACCTACTAGCTCCCCCAAAGGCAGTTCCCATGAGGTTTATGTTATTAGGCGGCAATCCCATGGACAGAGGAGCCTGGTAGGCAACATTTCATGGGGTTGCAAAAGAGTCTGACATGATTTAGCAACTAAACAACAACCACCACTTCAGAATAAGCAGTTGTTTTTATGAAGCAGGCTCTAGCTTCTGAAGGGCATTTGTTGTATACTTTGGTTCACAAACACAGCATCCCACACAACTTGCCTTCCCGCTCCAGGCTGTCTGAAAACTGGTGGCAGCTGAGCCTGTCTCTGTATGGGGTCAGCCTGGTGAGCTGCCTCCTTCCTGTTCCTTGTTCAGTCTTTGTTCTGGATGTAGTTAGCAGGGAAGCCATTTCAGTTGCAGAGTATAAACAACACGGAAGCTGAGGGTAGCCCAGGGGAAACAGTCGTGTGAGGCTTGCATACTTATTTCTCTCCATGTGTGTTTTGTCTGCCTTGTCCTGTGAGTGTAAGATTTTCTTTTTACATTTCCTGTCAGTAGATGATTCTTGGCT
Source organism: Ovis aries (assembly GCF_016772045.2). Classification (NCBI taxonomy): domain Eukaryota; kingdom Metazoa; phylum Chordata; class Mammalia; order Artiodactyla; family Bovidae; genus Ovis; species Ovis aries. The sequence goes on along the minus strand of NC_056057.1, from coordinate 24,026,810 downwards.
CAAGGCTGAGTTAACTTTTTATCGCTCCCTGGGTATACCTTATCTTTGTACTCAGTACTCTGTACTGGGTTTATGCTAATGTGCATAGCCTTTATATTCAGACAAGTGAGTTGCCTCAATCCCTTAAGAAGAAACTTGGGAATTTAGAACCTACATTTTGTAGTGTTGCTGGCTAATGTATATTTTAAATGTCTTTAAAAAGGATATTGATGCTATTATAATTAGTAGCAAAGATAAACACCCTTCTATTTTAAGCTATAATTGTCCTTCCAGAATCAAATTCAACCTTTGCCATTAAAGAAACCACCTTGAAGTGTAATAGAGAAAATACAGTCTTAGGAATCCAACTGAACTGAGTTCAAATTCCACGTCTGCCACATACAAGCAGGTCTTAGACGAGTTACTTCATCTCTCCTAGCCTCAGTTTGTTCACCTATCAAATGAAGAGACTATTGCCTCTGCTTAGTTGTTGAAAGGGTAACATTCTCAAGTAGATGTAAAATATTTAACCCCTGTGTCTTACAGGTGTTCCACTGATGTTTTGAGGCAGTGGTTGTTGGTCACATTGTACGGATCAACAGGCTTTCAATGAAACTTCTGGAGAACATATAAATGATAAAACCAAGAATATCTGAGATATCCCAACCAATCCTAGAACCTCAATTTTCTCATAGCCTCAGTGTTTCTTATCCAAAAAGTTAGGAGGTATAACACGGTGACTCTGATGTCTTTTTCCATCGCTCAATTGATTTCCTTCTAATGTATGAGTGGAGCACAAGTCATGTGATTTGCTTCCCCGATCAAGCCTTGTTGTGATCTAGAATGCTGTCCTAGTGGTCGAGTTAGGGTGTCTGTTGTTCCCCACCCCCCACGACTGCATAAATGCTAGGACAATTAGTTAGCAAGGAGTGGATGTAACATGTTTACCAATATTTCTGCTTCACTTCTACCCTATTGCTATCAAAATACTTTCAGTCATCTCCTTCTCTTATCAAACTTATAGCCAGAACACAGTTTTGAAAACATACCATGAAATGGAAGAATAAAATGCCTACTATCATCCTGTCGGGATTTTGATTATGTATTACTTATTGTTGAAATACTTTGTGACTTTTATTTCAACACGTGGCCTCAGTTTTTATGCCCTTGATACTCCAAGAATTGCTCTCACATGGAATGGACCATGTCCAAAAATTTGAGAAAATATTTGCCTAGCTCCTTGTGAGATTAATTAGTTATGTCATAATTAAACAAATCAATTTGAATAACTCCTTGCAGGTTTCTAGTAATTGCACTGAGGAGCAAATCTCATCGTTTCCAAAAAAACACACTGTTTTATATCTGTGAAAATATTTAGAATTTGAGAATGGACCATCTGCCACATCTTATCCTAAATTGCAAGCTTAATGATTTAACTGCTTAAAGTGACTAGGTGATATCTGTCACAGTCAACATGTCACAAATGATCCATTTTCCCCTTAATGTTCTGTAATAAATATACAGAAATTTGAAAATAGGTAAATATTTAGAATATATAAAATGTAATTATACTAATTGCTTCCAATTGCTTTTTCTACAGATGAGCTGCTAAAACAAGCTTAAATAATTTGAAAAATAGGCTGCTAACTCTCTTTAATTTGATGATAATCACTAACTTTGACATGTAGTAAACATTCTGTATAGGTTACTCTTCCATTTCTTTCTTTCTTTTTTTTTTTTCTTAACACCAAACACAAAGATAAACTCAAAATGGATGAAACACCTAAATGGAAGACCAGAAACTATAAAACTCTTAGAGGAAAATATAGGCAGAACACTCTATGACATAAATCACAGCAAGATCCTCTATGACCCACCTCCTAAGGTAATGGAAATAAAACCAAAAATAGACAAGTGAGACCTAATTAAACTGAAAAGCTTTTGCATAGCAAAAGAAACTACAAATAGGTTGAAAAGACAGAATGAGAGAAAGTAATAGTAAATGGAACAACTGACAAAGGATTAATCTCCAAAATATACAAGCAGCTCATGCAACGCAATACCAGAAAAACAAACAAGCCAATCAAAATGTGAGCAGAAGACCTAAACAGACATTTCTCCAAAGAAGACTTGCAGACGGTCTTTCATTTTTTTATAACAGTTATTAAATAGTTCATATAAAAGTTAAAAATCAGAGACAAAGTGATGTTGGGAACTTCAGGTGATCTTTTTTACTTGTTTAAGGAAAAATAGGGGCTTCCCTGGTAGCTCAGCTGGTAAAGAATCCAGATACAATGCAGGAGTCCCCTGTTTGATTCCTGGGTTGGGAAGACCCACTGGAGAGGGATAGGCTACCCATTCCAGTATTCTTGGGCTCCCCTGGTGGCTCAGACAGTAAAGAATCTGCAAGATTCTGGAAGATCCCCTGGAGAAGGGCATGGCAACCCACTCCAGTATTCTTGCCTGGAGAATCCCTGTGGACAGAGGAGCCTGGCAGGCTACAGCCACGGGTTTGCAGAGTCAGGCATGACTGAGTGACAGAGCACAAAGGCAAAGAGAGAAAATTCTTTAGGTGCTTGCTACACCTAAAACTTATCTGAAGGTTTGTCTATTGTGTTTATTTGTATACTTGCATCAATAGGAATAGATTTTTTCAGCAGGAATACATTTAAGGATATTAGTGGAAAATCTGGACATTTGTGTATAAGGACTTAGAGTGTCTAAGGAGTTTAAGTTTTTTTTTTAATAGCTAGAGGAAATGATAAATGATATTCTTAAGATCAATAACCAGTAACACTGAAGAAGCTGAAGTTGAATAGTTCTATGAAGATCTACAAGACCTTCTAGAACTAACACCCAAAAAAGATGTCCTTTTCATTATAGGGGACAGGAATGCAAAAGTAGGAAGTCAAGAAACACCTGCAGCAACAGACAAACTTGGCCTTGGAGTAAAGAATGAAGCAGGGCAAAGGCTAACAGAGTTTTGCCAAGAGAACGCATTGGTCATAGCAAACACCCTCTTCCAACAACACAAGAGAAGACTCTACACATGGACATCACCAGATGGCCAACACTGAAATCAGACTGATTATATTCTTTGCAGCCAAAGATGGAGAAGCTCTATACAGTCAGCAAAAACAAGACTGGGAGGTGGCAAGAAAACACAAAAGAACTGTATGAAAAAGATCTTTTTGACCCAGATATGATGGTGTGATCACTCACCTAGAGCCAGACATCCTGGAATGTGAAGTCAAGTGGGCCTTAGGAAGCATCACTACGAACAAAGCTAGTGGAGGTGATGGAATTTCAGTTGAGCTATTTCAAATCCTGAAAGATGATGCTGTGGAAGTGCTGCACTCAATATGCCAGCAAATTTGGAAAACCCAGCAGTAGCCACAGGACTGGAAAAAATCAGTTTTCATGCCAATCCCAAAGAAAGGCAGTGCCAAAGAATGCCCAAACTACCGCACAATTGCACTCATCTTACCTACTAGTAAAATAATACTCAAAATTCTCCAAGCCAGGCTGCAGCAATATGTGAACAGTGAACTTCCAGATGTTCAAGCTGGTTTCAGAAAAGGCAGAGGAACCAGAGATCAAATTGCCAACATCCGCTGGATCATCAAAAAAGCAAGAGAGTTCCAGAAAATCATCTATTTCTACTTTATTGACTATGCCAAAGCCTTTGACTGTGTGGATCACAATAAACTGTGGAAAATTCTGAAAGAGATGGGAATACCAGACCACCTGACCTGCCTCTTGCGAAACCTGTATGCAGGTTAGGAATCAATAGTTAGAACTGGACATGGAACAACAGACTGGTTCCAAATAGGAAAAAGAGTACGTCAAGGCTGTATACTGTCACCCTACTTATTTAACTTGTATGCAGAGTACATCATGAGAAATGCTGGGCTGGAAGAAGCACACGCTAGAAACAAGATTGCCAGGAGAAATATCAATAACCTCAGATAAGCAGATGACACCACCCTTATGGCAGAAAGTGACGAAGAACTAAAGAGCCTTCTGATGAAAGTGAAAGAAGAGAGTGAAAAAGTTGGCTTAAAGCTCAACATTCAGAAAACGAAGATCATGGCATCCGATCCCATCACTTCATGGCAAATAGATGGGGAAACAGTGGAAACAGTGGCTGACTTTATTTTTTGGGGCTCCAAAATCACTGCAGATAGTGATTTCAGCCATGAAATTAAAAGACACTTACTCCTTGGAAGGAGAGTTATGACCAACCTAGACAGCATATTCAAAAGCAGAGACATTACTTTGCCAACAAAGGTCCAACTCTTCAAGGCTATGGTTTTTCCAGTAGTCATGTATGGATATTAGAGTTGGAGTATAAAGAAAGCTGAGTGCCGAAGAATTGATGCTTTTGAACTGTGGTGTTGGAGAAGACTCCTGAGAGTCCCTTGGACTGCAAGGAGATCCAACCGGTCCATCCTAAAGGAGACCAGTCCTGGGTGTTCATTGGAAGGACTGACGTTGAAGCTGAAACTCCAATACTTTGGCCACGTGATGCAAAGAGCTAATTCCTTTGAAAAGACCCTGATGCTGGGAAAGACTGAGGGCAGGATGAGAGGGGTACGACAGAGGATGAGATGGTTGGATGGCATCACTGACTCAATTGACATGAGTTTGGGTGAACTCCGTGAGTTGTTGATGGACCGGGAGGCCTGGTGTGCTGCGGTTCATGGGATCACAAAGAGTCAGTAACGACTGAGCAACTGAACTGAACTGAAGATCAATAAGTTAACTTTTCTATTTATTAATTTATTTCTAAAGCCAATGGGAATAATAGGCTTGCATTCAAGAGAAGACCAGGTATATATTATTGAAGAAGTCCAATCAAGTGATGAAAACTGGAATGGCAAGGAGGATTATAATAGAGCCTGAGGGCAGATTTAGAATATTTTTCAGATATGTGGTCAAAAGTAGTAGGTTACATTTAGAATATAAAAAAAAATTATAGTCAACTCAGAGTTTTCAAGATTGTCGAACTGAGATAATTCATCACTGTTTATTTTTATATTTGTTTCCCTTTTTTGTCTAATGATTAGCTTATTGTTAGACTAGTCAACAGAGTTGATGGTGACAAACCAGTTGTACTAGATATGGATTTTGGAAAATCAAAATCTGCCTATAGAATTATACTTAACTGTAACATAGAAGCTTTTAAAATCATAAATATTTAGCTCCTTGGCAATAAATAGGAACCTTTAACTTTGGGCATTTTACTTGATTTTTCTGAGGCTCAGAAAATTAGTTTTACAGCCTTCCTGGCTATAAAATAGGAGTGATAGTCGCATTTGCTCATGGAGTTATTGTGATTATTAAAGTATAGCATACACATAACATACTTAGTCCAGTTCCTAGAACACAATGACATTTAGATAAGTTTCCATATATACAACAAATACTTTAAAGAAATTCTAATTTAATTTTTTCATTTATAGATAATAGGGCATATTACTGACTATAAAGATTGAAAGGAGAGGTTGAAGTCTTTAAGAAGTAGTTTGGCAAAAAACAAACAAACAAACAAAAAAACCAGTGAGGATAAACATATAGAAAGTGAGAAAAGCACTTGGAAGAAAAATTACTGGGTTGCATACCAAATAATGCATGTATATTATGTATCAGATATTGCTCCCTGGTGGCGCAGACAATAAAGAGTTGGCCTGCAGTGCAGAAGACAGGAGTTCAATCTGGGTTGGGAAAATCCCCTGGAGTAGGAAGTGGCAACACTTTCCAGTATTCTTGCCTGGAGAATCCCATGAACAGAGGAGCTTGGTGGGCTGCAGTCTATAGGGCTGCACAGAATCGAACGCTACGGAGCGACTAACACTTTTACTTTTACCTGCGTTGTATCTGGACATGTGGAAGAAATAGAAATGGTCAAGATGATCCTTGCTACCAAGAAGTATCAAGCAATTAAATATATTTTACAAACTGCTAGCCAAATACTTCAACTAGGGAATCTTCCCTGTAGCTCAGATGGTAAAGAATCTGCCTGCAATGCAGGGGACCCAGGTTTGATCCCTGGGGCAGGAAGATCCTCTGGAGAAGGGAACGGCCATCCACTCCAGAAATCTTGCCTGGAGCATCCCATTAACAGAGGAGCTTGGTGGGCCACAGTCCATAGAGTCAGAGTCGGACATAACTGAGAGACTAACGCTAAACTACTAAGGAATTCTTAAGTCCTGAAAATAATCAATGAGTTCCCTGACCCCCTTGTAGACTCTCAATCCCTCACTCTCACATGGTAGCTGAGCATTTCCTGATCTGTCTTCTACACCTTGTCATCTTGATGTTTCTCCCAATAAAAACCCAGACATATTTGGACCTTGATGGATTAGAAAGAAGATAATTTTAGGATAATATGTATTTGAAATCATTCCAGATATTTGGTTATATTCTTATCAATAGTTTTGTTGATTTAGTTTTATTTTAATTTGCTACAATATTACATATATATCCATATGCTATCATACTTTAAAATAATCTCATTTGAGATTTATTAAAACAATATATTCCTGGTCAAAAACTTTTTGCATTTATTCTATTTCACAAATTCTTACCATCCTACCTGAGTCAGTTTTCTTTCTTGCTAGATGTCATACAAAGAGGTATTAAGTGAAATTGTGCTTCTGTCTTTGTTTTTGCTATTCCAGTTGTCCATATTTCACATATATCATGATAACCTGCAATGGAAAAGAATTATGTTAAGCATTCTGTGGTGCAGAGTTGTGTTGGATCTTATAGTCTAGCAGGAAACAAGAGATACTTGTAATTCTGCCTGTACACATACCTGCATTAAAAGAGTCATTTGGTAATTTTTAAAAATTTATTTTTTTCATCGAAGGATAATTGCTCTACAGAATTTTGTTATTTTATCTCAGACATCAACATGAATCAGCTATAGGTGTACATATGTCTCTTCCCTCTTGAACCGCCTTCCCATCTCCCTCCTTGAAGATGCAAGTATGCAATCCTTAAAAACTTACAGATGCATGGTTATTCACAAAATCTTTATTCTGTTTTATTTTTCGAGGAGAAATAACTTTTAGAGCATTTGGTGTGTGGTTCAGTTATAACTCACACCAGTTCTAGTGACAACACTGAAACATAGGCAAGACAGCATCCTACGAGATGAAGGTGGAGTCTATTTTTAAAAAATGGTACAAATGAACTTGTCCACAAAACCGAAATAAGAGTCACAGATGTAGAAAACAAATTCATGGTTAAGGGGGTTAGAAGAGGAGGGATAAATTGGAATGTTGGGACTGACATATATTTATATATATATACTATGTATAAGAGAGATAACTAATGAGAACCTACTGTATAGCATAGGGAACTCTGCTCAATACTCTGCAGTGGTCTATATATATGGGAAAAGAATCTAAAAATAGTGTTTATATGTATATGGATAACCGGTTCACTTTGCTAAACACCTTAAACTAACACAACTGTGTAAATCAACTATACTCCAGTAAAAATTTTTTAAAAGAGTAGATTTCAGCTGAAGTACAAAATTTAGTTGGATACAGACTCTTGATCACAAGATATACTGAAAATCACAATAAAAGTAACCCGCTTAAAATTTTTCTGATCTATTATGTGCATTTCATAATTACTAAAATAATTTGAAGTATCATTGTTTGTTATTCTTGCCATTTGCCATCTCTTGCTGAAAAAAAATGTCAATTTTTCTCGGTGAGACTTAATAAATGTTAGTTTTAAGTAAAGACTGGTACAGTTAATAAATTATGCACTTCTGAGGTAGTGAAGCTAATTCCATTTGCCAAAACTAAGTTTTAAATATCCAATGTGAAATTTAGACTTTCACTCTTTCTCTTTGATGGAAGTTTCTCCGTGGCAGTGTAGGAGATTATCAAGGAGTGCTCTGAAATCTGAAGCAATGTACAGTCTATTGCAGAATCAATTTCAGTGCTGCTGCTGCTGCTGCTGCTGCTGCTACTAAGTCACTTCAGTCGTGTCTAACTCTGTGCGACCCCATAGACGGCAGCCCACCAGGCTCCCCCGTCCCTGGGACTCTCCAGGCAAGAACATTGGAGTGGGTTGCCATTTCCTTCTCCAATGCATGAAAGTGAAAAGTGAAAGTGGAGTCACTCAGTCGTGTCTGACTGTAGCAACCCCATGGATTGCAGCCTACCAGGCTCCTCCATCCATGGGATTTTCCAGGCAAGAGTACCGGAGTGGGGTGCCATTGCCTTCTGATAAGCATAAGCAATAAGACATTTAAAATGTAGATTTTCTTTTCTGAAAATATTTTAATATCAAAATTATTTATTTAGAATCTTAGAAAGTTAGCCATACTACATATTAATATATATGTTTTGGTTCAGTAACCTTTATATCAGTGTTTGATTTAACATAATTAATTAATGATATAAATTAGTTATAAGCTTACATATAATGATACAAACTAGGAAAATTGATATGGAAATGGTGAAAGAAAGCCTCTGACTAACAAATTACTGCCTACATCATTTGAGTTCTTTTGCTGGGTAGCCAGCAGTATTGTACACATAGTAGGCACTCAGTCAACACTTAATGATAAATGAATTGAAGTAATTTCTTTGTTAATGGTTTTAGCTACTTAATCTTTGATACTTCAGTGATTCATTTGTGTCTTTTAAAGATCACCTATTAATCAGCGGTGTATGCAAGCTCACTAGCAATTGTGAAAATTGGACTTTTTTTCTGATATAAATGTTGTAAGATCCTGTTATATAAAACAATCCTATTATTATTAGTCTTACTATCCTTGATCATGAAAGTGATAGTTGCTCAGTCATGTCCAACTCTTTGTGACCCCATGGACTGTACCCACCAAGCTCCTCTGTCCGTAGAAGTCTCCAGGCAAGAATACTGGAGTGGGTAGCCATTACCTTCTGCAGAGGCTTTTCTGGACCCAGGGATGGAACCTAGGTCTCCTGCATTGCAGGTGGATTCTTTACCATCTGAACCACCAGGGAAGCCCTATTATGATGATATGATCCTGTTAAAATATGTTAGATCACATGATTTCCTGCTGCAACCCTCCAATAACTGTTCCTCTCACTCGACTTTAAAGCCATAATGGTTTATTTTTTAAATTTATTTATTTTTATTTACCTATTTATTTGGCTGTACCAAGCTTAGTTGTGGCATGTGTAATCTTAGTTCCCTGACCAAGGTTTGGACATGGGCCCTCTCATTGGGAGTATAGAGTCCTAACCACTGGACCACCAGGAAAGTCTCACCATAGCACTGTATTGATGGTCTAAAATATTTTTTACAGAGTCTGCCCTCATATACACACCACCAAAGATCCTGTCTTTTACCTCTTCTCTATAATTCTAGTCCTTCCTCAATCCTGCTCTAGTCTCTTGCTTTTCTTCAGTACCTCTTATAGAAAATCCTCTAAAACAAGACTATCTTAATGCCTCAGGACATTTGAACCACCTGTTTTTATCTCTCTGGAATGTTTTTTCTCCAGAATATGTGTGAAGCTTGCTCCCTCATCTCATTTCAGTCTTTATTCAAAGAACAGATTCTTATTACCTAATCATCAGGTTTAAAACTACAAGCACCACCCCCAATATACAATATCTTCTTCTTAATTTCTTATTCAACATTTAATTGGGCTCCCTGGTGGTAGTGCTAGTGGTGAAGAAGCCACCTGCAATGCAGGAAAAGCGGGAGATGTGGGTTTGATCCATGGATGGGGAAGATCCCCTGGAGAGAGGGCAGTGGCAACCCACTCCAATATTCTTACCTAGAGAATCCCACAGACAGAGAAGCACGGTGAGCTACAGTCCATAGGGTCACAAAGAGTTAGATATGACTTAGCACATATGTACACACTGCTTAATACCTTCAGACACTATACATTTAAGCTATTTATTATTTTTTTCCTTATTCCCTTTATTAGAAGATAAGCCCCTTGATGGAAGGATTTTGCATGTATCAGTAACATCTTTACCCCACGGCCTACAACAGAGCCCAGTACAAAGTGGATATACGCGTAATGTACACTTGCTGAATATGAGAAAATCTTCATCCTGAAACTGCCAAAATAAATTAATGATAGAGTGACGGCATTTCTTTTCATTCACTTTGAATCTTCTTGGATGAATACTCGAGCTATTTCTTTAGTATTAGCAGGAATTTAAACATCAAGAATCCAGATGGTCAGATAGAATAATGAAAGGCACATAGAAATGTGTTTTGAATTTGTGCCAACTTGGCAGCAAGCTCTGAGCAGCTTCCCGAGTTTGTATTCTTTAGAGATTCTCTCTATCTCCCTAAATAGTCTGTGGCCGCTCCTTCAAGTTAAAAAAAAGAAAAAAACAGTTTTCAAAATCTTAAATATAATTGGGATTGTGTGTCTCTGAACTTCCAGCCAATTTGATTTTTGAGAACTCATTTGGTTGTTTGATCCTGATTTTTGCGTTAGTGTTTCTATTGCTATGCATATAAATGATTTCATTCTATTTAAAGGTCATGATCTTCAGAAACCAATGCTAATGCTGCTACATGACAGCAGTAGAAAATAGGAGATGTAAATTTGGAAATATTCTGCTAAATCGTGAGATAAGAAAAATGTACAGATTGAGGATAGTATCAATGTAAAACACAAAATTTTAGAGAAGATTGGAAAATCTTTTGCTAATGAGAAGTAAATGACTTAACCAGGAAAGGCATTGAAGATTAATTCCTCAATGAACATGAAACACTGAAGCAGCTGCCTTTTGGCTTTGAAAAAGTTTGGGTTTTACAACATTGTAAGTTGAGTGTACAGAGAAGGCAATGGCACCCCACTCCAGTACTCTTGTCTGGAGAATCCCATGGATGGAGGAGCCTGGTGGGCTGCAGTCCATGGGGTCGCTAAGAGTCGGACACAATTGAGTGACTTCACTTTCATGCCTTGGAGAAGGAAATGGCAACCCACTCCAGTGTTCTTGCCTGGAGAATCCCAGGGACAGGGGAGCCTGGTGGGCTGCCGTCTATGGGGTTGCACAGAGTCGGAAATGACTGAAGCGACTTAGCAGCAGCAGCAGCAGCAAGCTGTGTGTAATGACAGGAAATGTAAGAGAAAGGAAGTTTGCTCCTACCAACACTGTAAAGAAGCTAGAGGAAGAAGCTGACATCATCACTAATACATCAGTCCTAAATAGGATGACATCATCTTGTGGAAATCATTTAAGAACTAAGGAACTTTTTATTCTATTCTTATGTCTTTGAAAGGCTTTTAGTTATTTTAAAGTAAGTTAATCTCCTTTTAAAGGCTTGTTTTCTGAAGGCAATCATTTGCCAATGTTGCCTGACCCAGAACAATTACAGCACAATATCTAAGACACAAAAACTCTGGGTTAAATTTGGAAAAATGCAATGAAATTCTGATATTCTGAATCAATAGACTAGGGCAAATTAAGGTTATAAAAGTCTAACTTCAAATCAGTGCTTCTTTTTATTTATTCACTTTTCTTTTTTAAACTGTTTTATTTGTTTTACATCCTTGATGCCCAAGGGTATTCACATCCTTGATGGCCAAGGGTACATTAAGTGCTTTACATCAATTTATTATTATGTTGAGGCAGCACTGCTGAATGGTTCATCTTATATGGAGGAAATTAAGGTATCGAGGTGTCAGATAATAAAAATAAGCTATTTTTTTTTTTTTTTGCTTGCTGAGCAAGGGAGAGCTGCAACACTGGAGCAAGTTCAAAAACGTTTTCCTGAGACCTGAAAAAAAAAGTATCAAGGAGAAATGTATTCCTCATTAAGAGAGATGTCATACATTAGTTCACTTTTTTTTTTCCTTTAGACTGGCTATTTTCCTGGTTTTCATCATTAAATCACAGGCACCGATTTCAAGGATGTTCTATGTGGGTGATGTAGGGCTCTATAAAGGGCATAAACACACTTGGGATGAGGCAGAGTTTTCCTTAAAAGAGCAGATGCATGTCTTGCCCCAAATCACTCAGGTGGTGAGTGGAGGTATTGGAATATGAAACAAAATTGTTTTGTTCTGAAGTCCTGGTTGTTGTTTTTGTTGGTTGGCTGTTGTTGTTTTCCTGTGTTAAACCCTTAACTTGAAAAACTTCTGTTTTAAAATGTAATCTTACTGTAAAGGAAGACTCAGAGGAAAAAATTCAGTAATTACAGTCCTTGGTTCACACTTAATTACCAGATTTCTCAAAAGCAAAAACAAAGGAAAAGCAAATAACAAACAAACAAAAATGCCCAACAACAAAGAAAAGTAGACTAGGTAATGATCTATTTAAGGCAGATGGAAACATTTATGTTGATTTGGTTTAAGGTTCATTCTTCCAATATTGTTGGGATTTTTTCCTAACAAACTAAGAGATTGTTAATATAAATGAAGAACTTGAGTCACAGAGAGATGAATAAATTGCCTACTGTCACACAGCTGGACAGTGTTGGGTCAAGAGTTGATCCAAGGAGTCTGACTTCAAGACCATGCTTCTATCATCTGTTATGTTTCCAAACATAAAGCTGACTTACCAAAGGGTACAGAGAGAAGAGATACTATAAGTAACTTTAATATTAATCATGATACTTGTGAATATGTTTATCACACAAATTTCCTATAACTTTTTGAATTAACTCCTGGTTTCCTTGTTCACTTGTTGTAGCAAATGCTTTCTGAAAGTGCTTCAGCTGATCGATACTGTTCTTTAAATATTCATGATATTCATAGATGTTAGTTTCGTTGTTCAGCTGCTTGTAGACTGCAGTCCATGGGTCACAAAGAGTCAGACACAACTGAGAGACTGAACTGAACAACTAGTAGAATTTGTAATATTCTGTGGTGGTGATGATTCATTGAACATGGAAAGAAATGAAGTCTTTTTACCACCGCCAATATATAACCAACTATACATATATATATATGAGAAGGAACTGGCAACCCACTCCAGTGTTGTTGCTTGGAGAATTGCATGAGCAGAGGAGGCTGGCAGTCCATGGGATTGCACGAGTCAGGGACGATTTAGCAACTAAACCACCACTGCCATATATATAAATATATACATATACACACACATATATATAAATATTTGAAGTGCCCTACTGAGAATGAATAAGCAAAACAAGACTTAATTAAAAATGTCAGATTAAGTTGCAGACAGGATCTTAGAACATTAATAAACAAAATAAGTGTTTTTTATATTGGCTTGAGATAATATTTGGTACAAAAGCATACATAGTATATATAGTTAAATGTTATATGATCTAATATGCAAAAATTTACTTTCTCATATTGATATCCTCATATGTCTTATTCCATTTTAGGTTTATTCAAAGTAGTACAGTGATAAAATTGGTCATTCCCTACCACCATATCCCAATAATTTTACGCAGGAAAAAATAAGCTTTTTGTATCCAAAATTTGCAGTTTATGGAATTAAGTTTATTCTCATCTGCCAGGAGTTTTAAAAAAATTGGTAGTTTTTTTTTGCCTTATTTTTAGTTTCATCTCCATTATATTGAAGTAATTGGTAAGAAAAAAGAAACCTTTTAAGGGCTTCCTATGAGGCCTATAGCACTTGCAGTCCTTTGATCTGGACAGATGTGGCTTCATTTCAGTTTCTTCTCTGTAAGTCTCCCAGTCCCTTCAAATGGCCTAGTAGATAGTATCCAACACAACTCCAGGGGCCTTCTCTTCCATGAGGTCTACATCTGTTTCCTAGACAACATTTATGCACGAGTGTCCCTGCAGTGACAAGGAGAGTTGGCTAAGCCCAATGCAATGCCATTGTGCTGTTTCGGCTCTAAAGTACCTGCACCCTTGTTCTCAGTTTCCCAGGCAGGAGTCAGATCTTGGCCCACTGTTCTCATCTGCTTGGAGAAACCAAGCTCTCTCAGTAGCTCCTGTGAAATTCTCCCATGAACTTGAGAATAGAAGGTAGCGCCCATCACCATTTCCCCAAGTGGACATGGAGATTCTCAGTGTAGCAATGGTTCTTTGCGTGCAAATGTCAGCTCTTTTATAGCTCTGCTCTGAGTACGAGTGGGCAGAGATCTTGAAGTAGATTTCTTTGACAATTGCCTAGGAAGATTTAGAATTTCACTTTAGGATTTTATATCCATTGGTCTTGGTGTTAAGGTAAAACTTTCATGTTAACCACTTTCTCCAGTGGTTGAAAATAGTGTTTATTATTAGAGACAAAGAAAGGAGTCAAGAGGGATAACTTTCTGTGTTCATGCTGTGTTCTTGATTCTGCATCAGCACCTTCACATAGTTGTCTGATTTAATCATCATAACTCCATGGAATTGTGACTATTCTCCCCAATTTACAGAGGAGGAAATTAACTTTCAAAGAGTAAAGTTTTTAAGGCCACACAGACACTATGGAAATAGGGATGCCTGACTGGAAAGCTCCTGTTTTTCTTGCTCCATTGCTGCAGGTAAGACATCTAAATCTAATCACCAGTGTCAGTGTAGGATTGCCCGGTTTATTTCTCCAGGAGTTACCTTCCTTTTGTAGACTTGGATGTACGCATGTCTGAGATCATTTCTCCTGCTAATGCTCTTGAACGCTGCAAACAGTCTTAACATTGGCTGAGTCTTAAAATATATATTTAAATTTTTTTTTCAGACAATAGATTTTGAAGGTTTCAAGCTATTTATGAAGACGTTCCTGGAAGCTGAGCTTCCTGATGATTTCACAACACACCTTTTCATGTCATTTAGCAACAAGTTTCCTCATTCTAGTCCAATGGTAAAAAGTAAGCCTGCTCTCCTCTCAAGTGGTAAGTCCAAGAATTTACTAAAAATCTATATAATGCAAAAAACCTCAAAGGGCAATGTCAGTACAGGTTCTCTATAAGATGAGATGATTTGCTTAGAAATTACCTTTGTTGCAGGATTTATCTTTTCAAACTAAGATTGTACAACTGAACATTAGAGAAAATATACTTTATCATTATACATCACTTGTCATTACAGTGTCTTAGAAGTCTATGTTTTAGGTAATAATTTTAAGAGATACTTCCATAAAATTTAAGAAAGTGCTCTTTTAAATGACTGGAATGTATATAATATCATATATCATACACCATGTATCATATATCATATATCAGTAGTCACAAGGCAGTTATGTCTAGAAAACATAGTATTTAATATCACTTGTTCAAATTACCAGTATTCGTTCACATTTTTAGATTTGTAACCTCAGAGTATTAATTTTCCTCTTAGATACTTAATTCAATTTTGTCACCATAGAGATGTTTAGGTCTCTTATTAGGTGTAGGTTTTAATGCATTACTATCTGTCACTAAGTATGTCACTCTCCACACAGTCAGGAAAACAGAAATCTCACTATGTTACTTTGGGGAATGTGAACTAGGAAATGGGTAAAACAGTGTTGGAGAGTTTGAAATGCAAAGATGAACACTGAGGCATGCGGAGGTACAACCACAGGAAGCAAATGCCTCCCCCAGGTTGGAGTCATCAAAACCCAGAACCTAGGAAGGAGGACCTCTTGAGCCGGAAGGCAGAGTTTGAAGGTGGGGGATTTTGCCTGGCAGATGGTGACCATCAGACTCCTGTGCAGAGGATCCTTCCTGACAGGCTCTGGTAGCTCAGACACTCAGGGAGGAGCCCACAGCCCTGGAAGTCAGACCTCTTTCAACATCACCATGGTCTCTGCAGGACTGAATGGCGGGCTGTAAGCTGCAGACTAGAGGACAGTTGCTGCTGGAACCAGGTTCTGCGAGAGTGAGATGTCGGAAAGGTCTAAGCGGAAGTGCAGGTAGAATGGCAGGAACCAAGCCCTTCTCTCTTCTCCCTTCTCAGGTCTCTTTCATGCCCTCTCTGAACCCAGCCAGATTCCATCAGTCAATGGAGAAACGTAATCTTCAGCAGTATGTCTCAAACTCTGATCTAGGACTCTTTAAGGCTTCTAAAAAAATCCTTCAGTTCAGTTCAATCGCTCAGTCGTGTCCAACTTTTTGCGCCCCATGAATCGCAGCAAGCCAGGCCTCCCTATCCATCACCAACTCCCAGAGTTCACTCAGACTCATGTGTAACAAGTTGATGATCCCATCCAGCCATCTCATCCTCTGTCAATCCCCTTCTCCTCCTGCCCCCAAACCCTCCCAGCATGAGAGTCTTTTCCAATGAGTCAACTCTTCACATGATGTAGCCAAAGAATTAGAGTTTCAGCATCAGTCCTTCCAATGAACACCCAGGACCGGTCTCCTTGAGGATGGACTGGTTGGATCTCCTTGCAGTCCAAGGAACTCTCAAGAGTCTTCTCCAACAGCACAGTTCAAAAGCATCAATTCTTCGGCGCTCAGCTTTCTTCACAGTCCAACTCTAACATCCATACATGACGACTGGAAAATACATAGCCTTGACTAGATGGATCTTTGTTGGCAAGGTAATGTCTCTGCTTTTCAATATGCTGTCTAGATTGGTCATAACTTTCCTTCCAAAGAGTAAGTGTCTTTTAATTTCATGGCTGCAATCACCATCTGCCGTGATTTTGGAGCATAGAAAAATAAAGTCTGACACTGTTTCCGCTGTTTCCCCATCTATTTCCCATGAAGTGATGGGACCAGATGCCATGATCTTCATTTTCTGAATGTTGAACTTTAAGCCATCTTTTTCACTCTCCTCATTCACTTTCATCAAGAGGCTCTTTAGTTCCTGTTCACTTTTTGCCAAAAGGGTGATGTCAACTGCATGTCTGAGGTTATTGATATTTCTCCTGGCAATCTTGATTCGAGCTTCTGCTTCTTCCAGCCCAGCGTTTCTCATGATGTACTCTGCATATAAGTTAAATAAGCAGGGTGACAGTATACAACCTTGACGTATTCCTTTTCCTATTTGGAACCAGTCTGTTTTTCCATGTCCAGTTCTAACTGTTGTTTCCTGACCTGCATATAGGTTTCTCAAGAGGCAGGTCAGGTGGTCTGGTATTCCCATCTGTTTCAGAATTTTCCACAGTTTATTGTGATCCACACAGTCAAAAACTTTGGCATAGTCAATAAAGCACAAATAGATGTTTTTCTAGAACTCTCTTACTTTTTCCATGATCCAGCGGATGTTGGCAATTTGATCTCTGGTTCCTCTGCCTTTTCTAAAACCAGCTTGAACATCTGGAATTTCACAGTTCATGTCTTGCCGATGGCTGGCTTGGAGAATTTTGAGCATTACTTTACTAGCATGTGAGATGAGTGCAATTGTGCGGTAGTTTGAGCATTCTTTGGCATTGCCTTTCTTTGGGATTGGAATGAAACTGACCTTTTCCAGTCCTGTGGCCACTGCTGAGTTTTCCAAATTTGTTGACATATTGAGGGCAGCACTTTCACATCATCATCTTTCAGGATTTGAAATAGCTCCACTGGAATTCCATCACCTCCGCTAGCTTTGTTTGTAGTGATGCTTTCTAAGGCCCATTTGACTTCACATTCTAGAATGTCTGGCTCTAGGTGAGTGATCACACCATAAATCCTTAAAGATCCCCAAACGATTTTGTTTATATGTGTGATATTTATTTCTATTTATCATATTAAAGATGACACATTCTATAAATGATAATGATCAACCCACTGTTGTTCAGTCACTGAGTCGTGTTCGACTCTTTGTGACCCCATGGATTGCAGCATGCCAGGCTTCCCTGACCTTCACCATCTCCTGGAGATTGCTCAAACTCATATCCATTGCAACGGTGATGCCATCCAACCATTTCATCATCTATTGTACCCTTCTCTTCGTGCCTTCAATGTTTCCCAGCATCAGGGTTTTTTCCAGTGAGTCAGTTCTTCACATCAGATGGCTAAAGTACTGGAGTTTCAGTTTCAGCATCAGTCCTTCCAATGAACATTCAGGACTGATTTCCTTTAGGATTGACTCGTTTGATCTCCTTGCAGTCCAAGGGACTCTCGAGAGTCTTCTCCAACACCACAGTTCAAAAGCATCAGTTCTTCAGTGCTCAACCTCCTTTATGGTCCTTCTCTCACATCCATACATGACTACTGGAAAAACTATAGCTTTGACTAGATGGACCTTTGTTGGCAAAGTAATGTCTCTGCTTTTAACATGCTGCCTAGGTTTGTCATAGCTTTTCTTCCAAGGAGCAAGCGTGTTTTAATTTCATGGCTGCAGTCATCTTCTAAGTGATTTTGTAGCCTGAAAACAGAGTCTTTCACAGTTTTCTCTGTTTCCTCATAGACTTGCCATGTAGTGATGGGACCAGAGATCATGATCTTAGTTTTTTGAATGTTGAGTTTTAAGCCAGCTTTTTCACTCTCTTTGATCTTCATCAAGAGGCTCTTTATTCCTCTTTGCTTTCTGCCATAAGGGTGGTGTCATCTGCGTATCTTAGGTTACTAATATTTCTCCTCACAATCTTGATTCCAGCTTGTGCTTCATCCAGCCAGGCATTTTTCATGATGTACTCTGCATATAAGTTAAATAAGCAGGATGACAATATACAGCGTTGGTGTCCCCAATTTGGAAACTGTCTGTTGTTCCATGTTTGGTTCTAATTGTTGCTTCTTTACCTGCATACAGGTTTTTCAGAAGGCAGGTAAGGTCATCTGCTATTTCCATCTCTTCAAGAATTTTCCACAGTTTGTTGTGATCCACTCAGTCAAAGGCTTTAGCACAGTCAACGATGCAGAAATAGGTGTTTTCTGGAATTCTCTTGCTTATTCTATGGTCCAAAGGATTTGGCAATTTGATCTCTGGTTCTTCTGCCTTTTCTAAATCCAGCTTGAACATCTGGGAGTTATCAGTTAATGTACTGTTGAAGCCAGCTTGAAGAATTTTGAGTATTACTTTGCTGGTGCAAGAGATGAGTGCAATTGTGTAGTAGTTTGACATTTTTGGCATTGCCTTTCTTTGGATTTAGAATGAAAGCCTACCTTTTTCAGTCCTGTGGCCACTGCTGAGTTTTCCAAATTTGTTGGCACATTGAATGCTGCACTTTCACAGCATCATCTTTCAGGATTTGAAATAGCTGAGCTGGAATTCCATCACCTCTACTTGCTTTGTTTGTAGTGATGCTTCCTAAGGCATACTTACCTTTGCACTCCAGGCTGTCTGGCTCTAGGTGAGTGATCACACCATCTTGGTTATCAGGGTCATTAAGATCTCTTTTGTATAGCTTCTGCTTCTGTTAAGTCCATATCCTTTCTGTCCTTTTTGTGTCCATTTTTGCATGAAATATTCCTTTGGATAAACTCCTTAGATGTTGACAACAATATTATCTTTATGAAAAATGATCATTTTCAAACTAAATAATGAAAAGGTATACATTATATTACACTGTTAGAAATGACTACTGTCCAGCTACATAGAAGACAGCTGAGTAACCACATTTGCTTCTGTGTCAACATATATGTCATGTAACCCCTTAAAAACTCCAGTGTACCCTCATGAGGAAATGAGAGTGAAAAAAGCAAATGACAGCTCAGAATCCACACTTATGCCATATTGACCTTACATATCCCCTGAGAGAGACTCAGCTATCCTATGGGAGCCACAGGTCTAGAGACTTCCTGCTCCGACATTACAGTGTAGAATATCAAAGTGTGGGTAAAGAAGTGATGGGAGTTTTACTAGTTAGCACTTGACCCAGAGAGATGGTATGGGGAGGGAGGTGGGAGGGGAGTTCAGGACTGAGAACACGTGTACACCTGTGGCGGATTCATGTTGATGTATGGCAAAACCAATACAGTATTGTAAAGTAAAATAAAATAAAGTCTGAAAGAATAAAATAAATAAAATAACAACAACAAAAAATAAAACATGTAATTAAGAAATAGATGATTGAGTCATAAACCAAAAGTGAGCAATCTGATGAAGAGTCCACACTGTTAAGTCTTATACTGTACGCCTTCCCTTTCTTTTAGAAAAGTCATATATTTTTCCTTGAGTAATTATGTTGTTCCCTGCTTTTTAAACGGAGAAGGCAATGGCACCCCACTCCAGTACTCTTGCCTGGAAAATCCCATGGATGGAGGAGCCTGGTGGGCTGCAGTGCATGAGGTCATGAAGAGTCAGACATGACTGAGCGACTTCTCTTTTACTTTTCACTTTCACGCCTTGGAGAAGGAAATGGCAACCCACTCCAGTGTTCTTGCCTGGAGAATCCCAGGGACGGGGGAGTCTAGTTGGCTGCCATCTATGGGGTCACACAGAATCAGACACGACTGAAGTGACTTAGCAGCTGCTTTTTAAAACAGATGTACACCTTTCATATGTGATATTTTGATCCCTTTGAAATATTAAACAATTAATATGCCTTTACCCATCAAATATTTTAGTTCCTCAAATAATTCCCCATATCTCATGAAGTGAGAGGACTCCCCACACTTGCTGATTCTCTGAGTGGAATTCATTTAGTTTATTCTGATGTATCTGTTTCAGCTTACCAGTGTTCTGTGCTGCATATTTTTAAATGGTACAGATTCTTACTTGGATCTAGAGATTAAAACTTCTGTATTCTCTGTTTCATTCTATAAATGGTTTGCACATTCAGACATAGCAAAGTTGTCCCTTATTTAAATTTACATGAGCAAGCAATACTGTCCTTGGTTTTTGAAAAAAAAAAAAAAACAAACAGCGGGAATATTTTTTGATATGTTCTCTCTCTGAGTCAACAGATTCAGACTAATTGTGTCAGACTTGGAAGAAAGAGACAAGTTGAATTATTTTGGTAGTTTCATAAGGAATTCAAGTCTCAAACCCTCTTTTCTTTAGATAGCATATAGTAAGTGCTACATGTAAGATGCCAAATTTACAAGGAGTAGAGATCAAATGGGGTTTCAAAATGGGGAAAAAATAAGGACTAACAGCTTGTACTTCATTTGGGATAATCACACATTCTGCAAAGACCTGCTTGAAAGGAATTATAAGGTAGGCTATGTAACTCTTATACCACAAGAATAAATTAAACCATGATGCCTTTTCAAAACATGGCCTCCAATTTTAAAACATAGGTGCATAGTGTCCTTGGTAGCACTCTTTCTCATTCTATGTACTTTGCAGGATTACCTTCGATAGTTCTTTTTTTTTTTTCCCCTGGGAAATAAAGAACACTGGATAATAATAAAATTTTCAAGATCTGGGGTAACCTTGACTCAGAAACCATATATATATATAATTCCTTGAGACTTAAAATAATCTAAGTTATCTACATAAGATGTATTCATGTTTGAAAACAAATCACAAATTATTATTGAATAATGAGGTGCTATAATCTGCTTTGTTGATCCCTCTGAGAATTCATCTGTTTCATCACCACATTACCATCAGGAATATGATAGCCATTTTTGATTATATAGACTGAATAATAAGAACTTCTTAACAGGAAGACATACATTTTAAAAGGAAAAACTATTGTTCTTATTAATGAACAATGATCATGTATTTGGTAAAAGTAAAATACTTAGTTTTTATAGAATAAAATATTTTAAGATAAACATAAGTAAGTATAAGGAGAAGGCAATGGCACCCCACACCAGTACTCTTGCCTGGAAAATCCCATGGACGGAGGAGCCTGGTAGGCTGCAGTCCATGGGGTCACTAAGAGTCGGACACGACTGAGCGACTTCACTTTGACTTTTCACTTTCATGCATTGGAGAAGGAAATGGCAACCCACTCCAGTGTTCTTGCCTAGAGAATCCCAGGGATGGGGGAGCCTGGTGGGCTGCTGTCTATGGGGTCGCACAGAGTCGGACAGGACTGAAGCAACTTAGCAGCAGCAGCAGCAGGTATAAGTGTTTTGAGTGTGTAGGTAGTTGTGTTTGTTGAACTTGTAAAGCCTAATGATCCACCTGGCATTTCATGTAGCAGATGATATATTGTTTTGGAACATTTTGTTGCCGATAAGTGCCTCTTATCACATATTTAAACACATGATGATTAATTCTATTGTTCCCATGTTGTACTCTTAGTTTTTGAATGTATCTCCTATGTACCATCTTTCCACCTTTCCCATAACCTCTTCTGCTTCATTGTAAATGCCAAATCCTTCATCCCAAATCTCTTTACTATTCCAATGACCCATTTCTCATTTTACCCTCTCTAGAATCTATCACTTGAACTATTACCTTTACAAAAAGGTTTTCTCATTTGGAATCCCTTTTTTTTTTCTTCCTTTCAAGAGGCTCACAAACCCTCAGTCATGGATCACTATTATGATCCCATATTTCAGTCCCTACGATTTGAACACAACATAACCAGAGAGAAATCTCATAAATACACAGATTTTTGCCACTATAAATTCCCAACACCAGGTATCTTTTCCCTTCTATTTTTTGATTGGGGTTTAACTGCTTGACAAGGTTGTGTTGGTTTCTGCTATGCAACAACATGAATCAGTCATTAGGATACGTGTATCCCTTCTCTTCAGAGCCTCCCTCCCAGTCTCTATCCCTCCCTCCCTCCAGGTCATCACAGAGCACAGAGCTGAGTTCCCTGTGCTGTACCTCAGCTGCCTGCTGCTGCTGCTAAGTCGCTTCAGTCGTGTCCAATTCTGCCCGACCCCACAGATGGCAGCCCACCAGGCTCCTCCGTCCATGGGATTTTCCAGGCAAGAGTACTGGAGTGGGGTGCCATTGCCTTCGCCACAGCTTCCTGCTAGCTATCTAATTTACTCATGGTGACTGAACACCCACGGGCTTCCCTGGTTGCTCAGTGGTAAAGAATCTGCCCCACAGTGCAAGAGATGCTTGTTCGATCCCTGGTTGGGGAAGATCCCTGGAGAAGCAAATGGCAGCTCACTCCAGTATTCTTGCCTGGGAAATGCCATGGACAGGGGAGCCTGGTGGGCTCTAGTCCACTGGGTCTCAAAGATAATGGATACAGCTTAGCAACTAAAGAACAACAGGCTAACACCCAGTATTAACAGTCTTAACACCTCTTCAGCTTTAAAAAAAAGAAAAAAAATCTATTCTGAAAAGTATTTATTCTTGTTCTCATCTCCTAGATCAATTAGATTAAACTTTTGAAACCTCCTTTAGTTTATTCGTATCTTTCCCCTTACTCTCAACAGATGACATTTATTTTTTAACATCACACACACACACAGCAGGCATTGTCTAACATAAAATGCCTCAGTTATTTCTCACACAATCCAAAACTCTTTATTACCCTTTCGGAGAACGTATATTACTATATTCCAGATGGAGCCCTTTGTCTGAGTGTTCCATAAGGAATCAAACTAATTGTATCTGAAAGTCAAATAATTATATTCTACCCAAATCTGCTTCTATGCCTATCTTCTGTCTTGGTGAATGGAACCTGAGTATTTATCAATTTCCCTACCTGAAAATCTTGGACTCTCCCTACCCTTCACTGCTTTTCTCCTCACTTTTATTTAATCGAAAAGTGCTCTCTGTTACTCCTTGTAACTTCTTCTTCTCAAACGTTCTGCCAGTGTCATTTGATTCATTGTGTCATAGACTTTTAGTTAGCATGACTCCCAGGCCCTACCCTTCTGTGTGCAAAATGGTTTTTCTAACACAGCAGTGTGATAATATTATTTTGAGGTTCTGGCTTTCACTGTCACCTGCTGGAATGTTCTTTAAACCTTTATTTTCCAAGTAAACGTAAATCCTAGTTATTTAAAGTCAATTAAAGCTGAGTTCCTTTGCTTTGGGGATGGTACGGGAGAGGTCTGAGTACAAGGTAGTCCTAATCTTTCTGCCTCCCTCCTACACCCTCATTGCCACCCCCTTCCCCAGGCTGGATACACCCCCTCCTGAAGTGCCCTTGCTGAGCCTCCAGGGCCTGGGCAGGACAGTTAAGAAGGTGACAAAGTCTGAGTTTCATAGCATTAAGTCCATGCCATGGGCTTCCCTTGTGGCTCAGCTGATAAAGAATCCACCTGCAATGCAGGAGACCTGGGTTCAATCCCTGGGTTCAGAAGATCCCCTGGAGAAGGGAAAGGCTACCCACTCTAGTATTCTGGCCTAGAGAATTCCATGGACTGTATAATCCTTGGGGTCACAAAGAGGACACAACTGAGTGACTTTCACCTCACTCAGGAGGTTTCCCAGATGGCCCTAGTGGTAAAGAACCCATCTGCCAGTGCAGGAGACCTACCAGATACATGTGCTGTCCCTGGGCGGGAAGATCCCCTGGAGGAGGGCATGGCAAGGCACTCCGGTATTCTTGCCTGGAGAATTGCATGGACAGAGGAGCCTGGTGGGCTACAGTCCATGGAGTCGCAAAGAGCTGGGCGTGACTGAGCACACACGCAGGCGTGCACATCAGCTGACATAGTCGGCCTCCAGCCCTCACTCTCTGTCTCCTTGCCCCATGCACCCAGATCCTTTTCATGTCCAACTGTTAGCTGTGACTTAACACGAGCTTTGCTTACTCAGGACTCTGAACTTTTCTGCATGATGCTTCCTCTGCCCTTATTTCACAGCAAACACCATTCCTTCATGTCTCAGAGAGCGCTTCATTCTAATTCAAGAGGATATGCTGTGTTCCATATTAGGGGTGCAGTGATGGGAGAGATGGGGTCCCTAGAGAATGCAGCTGGGAAGCACCCTGGGCACCCTTGTGAAAGTCCCACCATCTGCCGCTTGCAGGATAGCTGGCATATCCATGCCTGTCTCTAGCTCCCACCTGTGACTGTTGTAGCTCATGCATTCCTGGAAATAATGCATTTCAGCTAAATATTACTTCTTTTTGTGTAAGATAGCAATTCAAAGTAGATATTTGTGACATTTGTAACCTTCCTTTCTCTAATAATAGGGCAATTAGAAGAGGAGGTTGTATGGTTTATTAGATGCTTCAAACACTCATTCTGTATATTCCTGTTGGGCTCCCAGGGTCCAGAATATTAACTTTATAACAGAAAAGTGAAGTGAAGTGAAGTCTCTAGCTCTTTGCGACCCCATGGACTGTAGCCCGCCAGGATTTTCCATCCATGGAATTTTCCAGGCATGAGTACTGGAGTGGGTTGCCATTTCCTTCTCCAGGGGATCGTCCCAACCCAGGGATTGAACCCGGGTCTCACTCATTCCAGGCAGATGCTTTACCATCTGAGCCACCAGGGAATCTCCCTTATAAGAGTAAACGTTCTTTATTAGCCATCAGTTCTGTTCAGTTCCTCAGTTGCCTCCGACTCTTTGCGATGCCATGTGGTGCTGAAAATTATAAAACTACACAATTGGATAATAAACTTTGTCAGTCCACTAGAGGCTGTCCCTGAGTGTCCTTTTCAGAGTGCGGTTCTCCGAGCCTTACAGTCTCCGACTCTTTGCGATGCTATGGACTGCAGCACACCAGGCCTCCCTGTCCATCACCAACTCCGGGGGTTTACTCAAACTGATGTCCATTACACTGGTGATAGCATCCAACCATCTCACCTTCTGTCGTCCCCTTCTCCTCCTGCCTTCAATCTTTCCCAACATCAGGGTCTCTTCAAATGAGTCAGCTCTTAGCATCTGGTGGCCAAAGTATTAGAGTTTCAGCTTCAACATCAGTCTTTCCAATGAATATCCAGGACTGATTTCCTTTACTATGGACTGGTTGGATCTCCTTGCAGTCAAGGGACTCTCAAGAGTCTTCTCCAACACCGCAGTTCAAAAACATCAATTCTTCAGCACTCAACTTTCTTTATAGTCCAAATTTCACATCCCTACGTGACCACAGGAAAAACCATAGCCTTGACTAGACGGACCTTTGTTGGCAAAGTAATGTCTCTGCTTTTGAATATGCTATCTAGCTTGGTCATAACTTTTCTTCCAAGGAGTAAGTGTCTTTTAATTTCATGGCTGCAGTCACCATCTGCAGCGATTTTGGAGCCCCCCCCCAATTTCTGCCACTGTTTCCATTGTTTCCCCATCTATTTGCCATGATATGATGGGACCTTGCTGCTGCTAAGTCGCTTCAGTCGTGTCCAACTCTGAGCGACCTCATAGACGGCAGCCCACCAGGCTCCCCCGTCCCTGGGATTCTCTAGGCAAGAACAGTGGAGTGGGTTGCCGTTTCCTTCTCTAATGCATGAAAGTGAAAAGCCAAAGTGAAGTTGCTCAGTCATGTCTGACTCTTAGCGACCCCATGGACGGCAGCCTATCAGGCTTCTCCATCCGTGGGATTTTCCAGGCAAGAGTACTGGAGTGGGGTGCCATTGCCGTCTCCGATGGGACCTTAGGTCAGTGTAAAATTTAGGTGGTTATTTCTTATTAGCTGTTTTATAGGGTACAAAGAGACCATTTTCCTAGTATCCTTTAAATCAGATCTTGCAGTGAATTGACCAGTTGTGCCATATAATTATTCATTTTACTATTCATTAATTCATGCATATATTTCTTTTCCAAAACATACTATGTGTCAGGAATTCCATAAGGAACAGAGGATCCTTTAGAGTCAGGGAGGAAAACAGGCAGTTAGGTGATCAATTATCTAACAGTAAAATAAATACTCCCCTCTATTTATCAGGAGTGTCTGAGATTTGAACCATAAATTTAAAATATCCAGGTTAGCTAGAGGTAGGGGTAGGTATGAGTGGCAGTGGATTGGAAGTTCCAGGGATAGAAAGCAACCTGTACATTTCTCTTTAAATATTAAAATCGTGTCCCATCACAGTACAGAGCACAAACTTTAAGACGGTCAATATTTATTTATTCAAAAATATTTACTGATCACTTACAATGTGCCAGGTACTATTAAAATTACTGGGAGTACATCGGTGACCAAAATAGAACTAACCTTCCCATAGTCACTTACATTCTAGTGGGGAAACAAAGACTAATAAAAAAGTTAAAAAAAATTATATCAGGTTGGATGGTAATGAGTGCTTTTGGCAATAATGAATCAGGAACTGTGGGTAGAGGCTGAGGATGAATGAAAGTCCTAGGTTTCGCAAGGTTGATTGAAACTGGGATGAGGGTCAGAAGGAGGTAATTTTTGATGGTGCCAGAGTGGATAGTAGTCATGACTTTGGAAGTATTGGGCTCAGCCTGGAGATAGGGTTGGGGGAGGGGTTCTGGCAGGATGAGAGTCCTGATGGCCTTTGGAATGGGCAAGAAGGTAGGCTTTTTGGGTACCCTGAGAGACCTAGGCTGGGCTTTGACTCATTTAGACTGGGACAGATGACATGATCAGAGCACAGATGAGTTGGGTAGCCAGGATCCCATGGTGGAGAGCGTTGTCCATCATGCTGCGTTTTGAATGTTATCCAGAAGAAAATAGAGAGCTGTGGAAAGGATGTAAGGCAGAAAATACCCACTGTCAGGTGTGTGGAAGCTATCGTGGAGGCAGATGAGGTTGAGAGTATAAAAAAGATTGAGAATAATAAACACCATTTCTGACAAACGTTAAGGTACTTTTCATCTTGGGTCCGCGCTCATTGCCTGTTTGATGTGGCCACAGCACAGTGGATTTGTTCTGAGATGCTCCATTATCAATAATGGTATTTCATTCTTGTCATATTGTCTGCATAACCAAACAGTCGTACCACAAGGGCTTGTTTTAGACAGAAAAGGTGAAGCAAATCCTTTTGGTTCATAAGGAGGTTAATCAACTTAAGAACAGAAAATTGTATAGTGAAAATGAGGTACTTAAACTTTGGGAAAATGTTCCTTTGCCGAATGACCTTGCTGAATGTTCTTGCCAGAAGACACACTTCATTAATTGTGCTGAGAAGAAAGTATTACTCTTATCAGGACTGTCTTAAGGATATTCAGTGGATGTGTGTGTGTTTGTGTGTATTTACTGTAAAGTAGTTTTATAGGTCTTTTGTGTCTAATAAGCTATTCAGTTTCCACCATGCAAACATAGGCGGGGCAGTTGCCCCCAAACGCAAACTGAACACAGTTCACGATGATGTAACTATGAGATGAGTAGATTCTTGGCACACAGTAGGCCATTTTAAAGATATTTGAGCATTTATTAATGTAGATATACTTTATTGATAATAATGATTAGAGTCTGTGCAGTTTATGTGCCTACATACATATGCTTTAGAAATAAAGATAAGAGAATTTTTATACACTGGCCAACTAGCATTTATATATCTACCATTACATTTTTTGTACCTCTATAGTGCCAAATTCAGACTTCTAATTAGTACTATTATTAGTAGTAATGCTTACATTATGTTACTCCAATAAATCTTGTATCCTGAAACCCTATAAGGGCAATATAATATTTATTAGTTTCAGTGCAGTTCAGTCACTCAGTCGTGTCCGACTCTTTGCGACCCCATGAATCGCAGCACGCCAGGCCTCCCTGTCCATCACCAACTCCCAGAGTTCACTCAAATTCATGTCCATCAAGTCAATGATGCCATCAGCCATCTCATCCTCTGTTGTCCCCTTCTCCTCCTGCCCCCAATCTCTCCCAGCATCAGAATATTTTCCAATGAGTCAACTCTTCTCATGAGGTGGCCAAAGTATTGGAGTTTCAGCTTTAGCAACAGTCCTTCCAAAGAACACCCAGGACTGATCTCCTGTAGGATGGACTGGTTGGATCTCCTTGCAGTCCAAGGGACTCTCAAGGGTCTTCTCCAACACCACAGTTCAAAGGCATCAATTCTTCACTGCTTAGCTTTCTTCATAGTCCAACTCTCACATCCATACATGACCACTGGAAAAACCATAGCCTTGACTAGATGGACCTTTGTTGGCAAAGTAATGTCTCTGCTTTTCAATATGCTATCTAGGTTGCTCATAACTTTCCTTCCAAGGAGTAGTGAAGTGAGTGAAGTCGTTCAGTCGTGTCTGACTCTTTGCAACCCCATGGACTGTAGCCTCCCAGGCTCCTCTGTCCATTGGATTTTCCAAGCAATAGTACTGGAGTGGATTGCCATTTCCTTCTTCAAGGAGTAAGTGTCTTTTAATTTCATGGCTGCAGTCACCATCTGCAGTGATTTTGGAGCCCCCTAAAAATAAAGTCAGCCACTGTTTCCATTGCTTCCCCATCTATTTCCCATGTGATGGGACCAGATGCCATGATCTTTATTTTCTGACTGTTGAGCTTTAAGCCAACTTTTTCACTCTCCTCTTTCACTTTCATCAAGAGGCTGTTTAGTTCCTCTTCACTTTCTGCCATAAGGGTGGTGTCATCTGCATATCTGAGGTTATTGATATTTCTTCTGGCAATCTTGATTCGAGCTTCTGCTTCTTCCAGCCCAGCGTTTCTCATGATGTACTCTGCATATAAATTAATTAAGCAGGGTGATAATATACAGCCTTGACATACTCCTTTTCCTATTTGGAACCAGTCTGTTGTTCCATGTCCAGTTCTAACTGTTGTTTCCTGACCTGCATTTAGGTTTCTCAAGAGGCAGGTCAGGTGGTCTGTATTCCCATCTGTTTCAGAATTTTCCACAGTTTATTGTGATCCACACAGTCAAAGGCTTTGGCATAGTCAATAAAGCAGAAATGAATGTTTTTCTGGAACGCTCTTGCTTTTTCCATGATTCAGCGGATGTTGACAGTTTGATCTCTAGTTCCTCTGCCTTTTCTAAAACCAGCTGGATTAGTTTGCAGAGCTTCAAATCAATCATAGGTATCGTTTACTTTGTGATGTGTTCTAAAAATATTTAGTAGCAAGCTAGAAAATATGCCATGATATTAGGTATTTGCTTTTAGGCGCTAGAACAGAAGCCCTATGAAAATGGGATTTTCATCTGTGTTGTTCAATATTTGATCTCCTGTGCCTAGAACCTAGTTTTACATGAATAACACTAAAGGTCTTTAATATGTATTTAGGTTTGGGACTTCCTGGTGGCTCAGCAGTAAAGAATCCACTTACCAATGCAAGAGACAGTGTTTTTTGTTTTTTGTTTTTTTTTTTTAATCCCTCTGTTGGGAAGATCCCCTGAAGAAGGAAATGGCAACCCACTCCAGTTCTTGCCTGGGAAATCCAGAGAGCTTGCTAGGCTACAGTCCATGGGCTTGTAAAAGAGTTAAACATGATAGTGACCAAACATAACAACAACATGGTTATAAAGGATATGCTAGTTGTATACCTATTAAACGAAAAGAAAAATCATTCATAATCCATTTCCCTCTGAGAAAATGCATGTAAAGATTTGGTAAATATGTATTTGTATGTGTGCATGCTCATACATGCAAGCCATTGTATACAGTCTTTTCACAAACCAGTATTAAATAGATGGCCCAAGGACTGATCTGAATGGAAGGTGAACATTTAAGAGCTCTCAGCCATGGCTAGGATCTCTAATTTCGTTCCAGAAGTTTATGAAATAATCAATATAGGTACTCTTGAGAGTCTTGAAAACCAGTCTTAAAAGGTCATTTATTGAGAGGCAGGAGACAGATTTCACCGATTTGGTTTTTGCTCTCTAGCGCTACAAAAGTATACTTAAAGCTTGAAATAATCCTGCATCAGGTTGCCTTTTAAATTGTGGGTACACAACCGGTCTTTGTTTTCTTGAATGCAAAATGGAAATAATATATGTCTTACTGGGTCGTGTGAGACTCAAAAATGTAATTTACATTAACAATGCCGGCTATTACTGTTATTCACAAATAGGTCATTTTTCTGTATTTCAGTTTGGCAAATACAGAATAAAGATCAAATTCAGTGTAGTCTTTTCCCCCTTACAATATCATACATCCAGAAAGAGCATAGTAAAATTTAAAGAGTATTATTAGGGACTTCCCTGGTGTTACAGTGGATGAGAATCTGCCTGGCAGGGCAGGAGACATGGGTTCGATTCCTGGTCCAGGAGGATCCCATATGCGATGGAGTGACTAAACCCATTGGCCCCAAATACTGAGCCAGTGCTCTAGAGCCTGAGGGCCACAACTGCTGAAGCCTTGTGGGCCCGAGAGCCCATGCTTAGCCAAAAAAGAAGCGCCGCATGAGAAGCCTGTACACCGCACCTAGAGAGTAGCCCCCACTCACCTCAGCTAGAGAGAAGCCTGCATGCAGCAATGAAGACCCAGCACAGCCAAATTAGTTAATTCCTTAAATAAAAATAAAAAGTATTATGGAGATTTCATTTTAATATGACAAATACAGGAATTTTGGTAACATGACTTTTCACATGTGGTGGTTTAATTCCCACACTTAGAGTATATTTAGGGAACTGAGATTAATTCAACCAACTCTCAATACACTGCCTGTGGACAGACAATGTGTCTGCACTGTGCCTGCACTGTGGTTGCCACTAGCTCAAGGTAGCACTGAAATCTAAATTCAACAATCAATTAAAACAACTCAGTTCTTTACTCAAATACCAGCCACGCTCTAAACAACTATGTGTGGTTAATAGCACTGTTAAACAGTGCAATGTACAGAACATTTTTATCACTGCAGAATATTATACTGGTCAGGACTGAGAGAAAAGTCTTGTTTTTACTGCTTTTTGAAAAGAGCCAGAAGTTTGAAATAAGATGTGCTTGTATGCTCAGTCGCTGAGTCGTGTCTGACTCTTTGTGACCCCTGGGATTGCCAGGCTCCTCTGTCCATGAGACTTTGCGGGCATAAGTACCGGAGCGGATGGCCATTTCCTTCTCCAGGTGATCTTCCTGACTCAGGGACTGAACTCACATCTCCTGTGTCTTCTGCGCTGGCCAGAATATTCTTTACCACTGAGCCACCTGGGAAACCTCGATATGTGATTATACTATGTGATAAACTGCTTGAGAAGCCTGACAAATTTCTGCAAATTGAACCAGTATAAAAACTGAAAAAACCAAATTACCAGAGTGTTTTCTTGCGTGATAGCTTCAGAATTTTAATTTGTGTTATTAGCTTTGAATATTTCATTTTAATAGAGGACGGGAAAGAATGGAGATAACACTACCGTTTTCATTATCTGGAATGCTAGTGTTTGAAAATAAAATAAACTGGAGCAGAGACGGAAATTGAACATGTACCAAGACAGATTTGCTAATAATTGAACCTTGAGACTGGAATTAAATGTATCTAATAGAATAGAACCTTTAAAATCATTGTTTCAAGAAATGGAGTATCCATATCAGAATACAATGAAAATAAGGTGTTTAAAGAATTTGTTAGTTATAAACAATATTCAATTTGACTAATGTTAGTTATTTTTGTACTTAAACCTTTGCAGAGAAGAATGTTTATATATATGTATACATATATATAAAATCATCATAAAAGCAGAAAAATGCCATCAGAGTACAGTTTAATTATTCCCAACAAAATTAATAGACTCTAATTGCCATGCTTATTTTTCACTTTATTTTGTACTTTGTTGTACCTTGTAAAATATATTATATGTGTATAGCTATATATGGGTCTGTGGACATAAATGGCATATGTGCAGATGTATACTCTTCACTTTTGTGGGGAAATATTTAAAGAAGTATAACCTTGGGCAAGTCAGAGAATGTGTGAATTTGGGTGTCAATCACATGATCTTCAGAACTAAATATTGACCGCTTGAGGCAAAACAAATACACCTTGCTTTTATACCTAGCTTCACGTACAGTTCCAGTTGCGAAGAGAGAGTTTCGCCAGCGATTGGATGGGTTAAAACGGGCTTTGTTAAAGGGAAGTAGGCTTTTGAGCCTCTTCTTCAGAGGCTATTACTGCTAAAGAGAATTGGGGATTTCCATTTACCATCTCACTTCATGAGATGCTGTAGGCAGGAAACCAGGCTTGCTATGTTCATTTGCCGTTTGCAATCTCCTGTGTTTTCTGTATAACCCTTAGCACAAACTGCTTAAAAGGAAAAAGACTTTTCTCCAGGGAAGTGTACTTTCTGAGAGATGAGTAAGTACTGGGTAAGACCTACAGCCAAATTTAGGGACAGGAAAAAAAATTTTACAGGGTAGAGTACAGATGTAAAAATAACCTCTATGAAGACAGATTGAGGCCCTATGACCTGTTTTCAAAATACTAAATGAAAAAATAAACATTTTCATCACATAAGAAAAAGTGAGCTGATCTAAGGGAGAAGGTTAGGGCAAGAACCATCCCAAGCGTTTTTAATGCAATACCTCGAGATTTAGTAGTAGTCCAGCTCTCTCTCTATTTTTTTGTTGTTGTAAAGTAATTGTGAAAAAGGCCTTTGACATTTTATTTGTTTTCTCTGATGCACCCTATAAATCTTTGCAAAAAGTATACATGTTACCTCTCAAATTTAGCTGAAATTGGGCTTAAGGAAAATTGGATTCATTCTTCCTTGTATGTTGTCATATATGCCCATAATTTCTTTTTAAATAACTTTTCAATTCTTTTATATGTGAAATTAAGGTGCAATTCAAAGCATCATACAACTTTTAGTTTATAACATATCATGAATTGCAAATGGCAAATGGTCCTTTTGTCAAGCAGAAACAATTTTAGTAGAGTAACATGTTTCTTGACCAAAAGTAGTATTAAATTTAAATTATACATTTGTGTTTATGTTCAGTATGTACATTACATACAAGAAAGGCAAGCAGAAAACTGTGATACTCATGTTCTCCAAATTTTCATGTTCAGTATTATGAAAACTGATACTGAGGTACCATAACCTTCGTTTTATAAATAAAGATGATCATAAATGAAAAGATGTAAGTGAAAATGGATACTTTTTGTCTTTCTTCCAGATGAATGTGACAACACACGCTTTTTAGTCTTTCTTATTTTGTGCTGAGTTGTGGTGTAAAAGAATTAAATGTAATTTATTAAATCAGTGCCATAAAGGGGGAGCATGGAAGAGAGGATTAGCTCATCATGCAGGATGAGTTAGGTCATAGTTTATCCAACCGTAATTCAAGTGCTGTATTCTCCAAGTCTGGAAGTTATGGCCATGTGAAGGATCAGTGCCAAAAAGTCTTTTATCATAGACTGAAACTGCTTATTCCTGCAGCTGGTGAGGCTTTAGATGGTTAGTTAGAAGTAGTCAGGTATTTTCTTTTTAAAGCTCAGGATTATCTTCTATTTTCTGCCCTTGGTTTATAAAAGTGACCATATTACTTTGCATTGGCTATACAGTGACACTTTGTCAAGGGGGGGAAATCAATTTATAATGTATGTATGTGTACATGTATATATGTGTGTGTGTATATCTTTTTCAATAACGGTAAACAGAAGTAGCATTAATGTGAAGCATAGAGTTATATTTGAACTAAGGCTTTGGTAAAAATGAAAGATGTAAAGCACTGGTTTTCAAACTGTGGGTTGTGGCCCATAATGAATTCAACTTAAGGGGTCTTGGACAAAAGAATTTTAAGAACGAAATAGAAGAGAATAGGTTAGCAGTGGAAGGAAAATATTGGCACGTCTAGGAAACCTCCTAGTGTGTGTGTGTGTATTTGTGCTGGATTAAGACGTAAATTGTTTTCCTTACTTTTTCTTCCTATTGGCCTTGAACAAAAATAGTCTGAAAGCTATTAGTGTAGACTAAAGAGGACAAATTTGCTAGTTATGAAACTCTGGCAATTAATTTCACTAAGGTTGCTTCTCATCTGTAAAATGGTAATAATGCAGTCTCCTTCACAGGGTTAATGGGAGAGTTAAGTAAGACGATGTTTCATGGTCAAGTGCCCAGCGTGGTTCCTGGGCATATCACACAGTCAGTAAATGACACATTTTCTTAGTAGTAACCTTGTGACTACTAAACTAACTTCTGATTTTTCATAATGCATGAAATTGTATTCCTGGATATCTTGACATGGCTGAAGGAAATGACAGGTATTTTATCAAAGTTGCACGTGGAAGGAAATAAACTAGAGCAACAGATGTCATTAGGTTGAGGTGTGCTGGTGAATGACAGATGAATGACAGGCTTTTAGACTGCTGTATTTGGTTAAGGTTATTCCTTCCATTCCAGTAACTCCTGGTTGATTAGGAACCATGTGGCCATTCGCCCCATTAGCCATCTCACCCTCATACTTTTCATATGACCAAACAGACCTCAGAGGATGATCGGGGTTTACCTTGCCAGATGCATATGGTCTTGTTTCAGAGGCTTCTCTCATAAGATGGAACTATTTATTGTGATAAGGTTTCAGCTTATTTATCGTCATCCAGATAATCTGCAGTCATTAGCTCTTATGACTAGACATTCAAGTTCACTACCCTTGTCTTGGAATAGGCACAATGAATAGGTGTCAGAAATAAAGTATGGACCGTATTTAAACTGCAGTTGTGTAGTCTTACTTCGCTAATTAAATCTGTCATGTTTATCCAGGTTTTTTGTATGTTCTTTTTCTCTTACCCATGGAAAGATTCCTTGATGGCCAAAAGGATGTCTTTTGCATGACTGGACATAAATGCATGTTTTTATGTATGAATGATACCTGGTTGTCAGCATGTAAATCGTATTGTGACATTTCCTCAGCTTTTTTTTTTTATTTTATTTTAATGAAAGACCATTTTCAGTCTTCCAAATGATTTACAGCTGTCACTGCCTAAAGTGGAGAAAGGTGGAATAGGAAAGTAGTGCTTCATGCTTTGGGTTCTGTCCACCAACTAACCCTGGGCAACAGAATTCTGACCCACATACCCTCCAGTGAGTCTGCAGAGCAGCCTAGTGTCCCTGAATGCCAAAGAACTCTCCATTACTTAAAAGAGTCACGGAATGTTTGTCTCCGTTGTACTAGTACCAGAGGTCTGGGTTGTTTGATGCCTAAGAAATATACAGTTCTTTATATGGTCTATGTATTCATTATCTCTCCATTTCCTTTTTTTTTTTTTTTTTGTTTGAGAGCACTGTGAATTTCTTTAAGTATGTAAAGACAAATAATTTGTTTTCCAGGTCTGAAAATGAATAAAGGTGCCATCACCCCTCCTCGTACTTCTCCAGCAAACACGTGTTCCCCAGAAGTAATCCATCTGAAAGATATAGTCTGTTACCTGTCTCTCCTTGAAAGAGGAAGACCTGAGGATAAACTGGAGTGTATGTGCTTCTTCATTTAATTTACTTATCATGATTGGGGTGGGGGAAGGGCCTGGATATTGACAAACTTAAAATTGTTTCTGCTATGGTTGCCTACATTCTTATTAAATGAAGTGACCTTGGTTATTAATAATAAAAAATCCTCCAACTGAAAATCAGACAGTTAAAAGATACTAAGAATCTATCAATTTTAGGTTATTATTGATCAAAGTCTATTTATTTCTGAGTATTTGAGTATGTTCATCAATTGACCTATTTTTTTAATTTGCTCAGTTTGTTAACCAGGTTATGTTGAAAAGTATCTTTTGTGTTCTTTTGAAAAAACAAAAAAAACAAAAAACGCTTACTTCTAATATATAAAAGATCTTCTAATATATAAAAGATCTTCTCATTGGTCAGAAAGAGGGTTCAGTTCATTATACACAGTCTACCTGAGCCTTTCTCTTTGGAAATCTTCCTTGAAAGCTTCTGGACTAAGTTTCTTTGCTAGGAACAAATAATTTCTTAAATGCCAAATATGAGAGTTTCATTTCTAGAAACTAGCTCTGAATATTATAATTAAAGAATAGCTATTTTCCTTCTAGCATGTAGCAGGCATTTCTGATAGAGAATTTCAATCTAGTTGAAAGGAAATGTGATCTCTTTAATAAAATACAGTTACTGAGCTCTCTCTGGTGGCGGACTGTACTCATTGCAAGGCAGGAACATACTTTTTTTTTAAACCTTTACTGTAAGCCCAATCATTTAATAATCTATTCTGTCTCTAAAGTCCTTGCTAAATAGAGAGCTGATGGTTTGTTCAGTAATCTGATTAGCCTGGTTATATTAAGTAGCATTAAAATGAATTTAACATTGCTAGCTACTGGGATGATAGTAAAGACAATGAATCCTAAATTTGATATTTTAAAATCAAATATAGAATATTATGACAGCTCAGAACTATGATTAGGTAGCATGATTGGTTAAATTTAATGATAACTTTTAAAATAATATTTCTGTTACTAGTAAAGAATTTAATATATGATTATTTAAGTCACACCTGCTTAGGTTATGAATAAACCATATTAACATCATTCTTTAAATACATATTTATTAGTTCTAAATGTTGAATATTTGCATTTCAAGATTTATTTGTATTCCTAAGAACCTGTAGAAATCTCTCTCATTCCAAAATAAATATTAATGTTTAGTGAATTTCTATTGAAGTAAAGGCCAGCGAGAAAGTTTTCTCAGGTGTTATCAGGGCCAGGTTTGGGATGATTTTAAAAATCCAAAGACAAATATTCTATTCCAGGTCTGAGAATGAATAAAGACAACATTACTTCTCCCAAGACAGTCTTTGTGTTCCAGTTTAATTATTTTTAGGTCAACTGGAAGTATTTTGTTTTTAAGGTAGAATTCTTAAGAGGTATGTTTTGGTATGTTATAAGTTCTCTGTTTGAATCTTTGAATCCGTAGTCTTTGTCCGCTATTGCAAGGCAGAATGTTAACCCAGGAATGATTCAAAAACATTTGATGAATCAAGTCAAACCTGATCTGCCGCTTACCTTTCTTCAGTGTTATCACTCCCCTTCTCTCTGTTCTGTGAGTTTTCCAGCTCTTTTTTGAGCTTATAACATTCAGTTACATTTTCTTTTTGTCTTAACCATATCTTTAGCTTTTCCTCATAGACAGACCTGTTAGCTCCTGACATTACCACTGTGGTTTTCACCAGGTCTGGAAAGTAAATGCATTTCAAGTTAGAAGCACATGAAGGTACCAGCTATATTGTGGTTTTCCTCTCTACCATCCTCAAGTTTGGAGGACCTTAACCTGGTTCTTACTCATCTGGAGCTTCTGTTTATGTCTGTTTCTTAAATGCCAGTGTTTGGCTCCTTGCTCTACCAATTAAATCAGAAACATTTCTTTCATGTACTTCCCTAGCCATGTACTTGTACATTTTCCCTTTTACAATTGCACATTTACAAATTCCTATATGCAGGTCAGGAAACAACAGTTAGAACTGGACATGGAACAACAGACTGGTTCCAAATAGGAAAAGGAGTACGTCAAGGCTGTATATTGTCACCCTGCTTATTTAACTTATATGCAGAGTATATCATGAGAAACGCTGGGCTGGAAGAAGCACAAGCTGGAATCAAGATTGCCGGGGGAAATATCAATAACCTCAGATATGCAAATGACATCACCCTTATGGCAGAAAGTGAACAGGAACTAAAAGCCTCTTGATGAAAGTGAAAGAGGAGAGTGAAAAAGTTGGCTTAAAGCTCAACAGTCAGAAAACGAAGATCATGGCATCTGTTCCCATCACTTCATGGGAAATAGATAGGGAAACAGTGGAAACAGTGTCAGACTTTTTTTTGGGGGGGGGCTCCAAAATCACTGCAGATGGTGACTGCAGCCATGAAATTAAAAGACGCTTACTCCTTGGAAGGAAAGTTATGACCAACCTAGATAGCATATCCAAAAGCAGAGACATTACTTTGCCAACTAAGGTCCATCTAGTCAAGGCTATGGTTTTTCCTGTGGTCATGTATGGATGTGAGAGTTGGACTGTGAAGAAAGCTTAGTGCCGAAGAATTGATGCTTTTGAACTGTGGTGTTGGAGAATACTCTTGAGAGTCCCTTGGACTGCAAGGAGATCCAACCAGTCCATCCTAAAAGAGATCAGCCCTGGGTGTTCATTGGAAGGACTGATGCTAAAGCTGAAACTCCAGTACTTTGGCCACCTCATGAGAAGAGTTGACACATTGGAAAAGACTCTGATGCTGGGAGGGATTGGGGACAGGAGAAGGGGACAACAGAGGATGAGATGGCTGGATGGCATCACTGACTCGATGGATGTGAGTCTGAGTAAACACCGGGAGTTGGTGATGGACAGGGAGGCCTGGCGTGCTGCAACTCATGGGGTCGCAAAGAGTCGGACACGACTTAGCAACTGAACTGAACTGAACTGAACATTCATATGTTGTATTACAGTTACAGATTCTGAAAAGTTTTTCAATAAGTTTTTAAAAAAATTTAATGGTTGTTAATTGGTGTGCCTGTGTACTTAGTCACTCAGTTGTGTCCGATTCTCTGCGACCCCATGGACTGTAGCCCCCCAGGCTCCTCTGCCTATGGGATTTCCCAGGCAATAACACTGAAGTGAATTGCCATTTCCTTCCCCAAGGAATCTTCCCAACCCAGGAATCGAAACAGCATCTCCTGCAGCTCCTGTGCTGCGGGTGGATTCTCTATCATTGAGCCATCAAGGAAACCCCTGGTAGTTAATTTAATACATACTTATTTCCAAAATGGTTATGAC
This sequence comes from Ovis aries, assembly GCF_016772045.2. Classification (NCBI taxonomy): domain Eukaryota; kingdom Metazoa; phylum Chordata; class Mammalia; order Artiodactyla; family Bovidae; genus Ovis; species Ovis aries. The sequence goes on along the minus strand of NC_056057.1, from coordinate 23,987,668 downwards.
TTATTAAACACAATATATACTGGAGAGAAGAAAGTAAGAAAATTAAAATTAACACAAAAGTGGATATGATGAAGCACCTGATATAATTAACTTTTGCAGCTGAGTGTTGTTTTGGAATCTCAGTTTTCAAGTAGCTAAGTAATAAAGGAGTAGAGACACATTGCCTTAGGTCAGAGATTCTTGAACTTTATCACATGTAAGAATCACCTGCAGGACTTATGAACACACTTACTGGGCCTCAACTCTAGTCATTAGCAGGCTTGGAATGGGATTTTAGAATTTTCAGGTCATGCTCATGTGGCAGGAACCACATTTTGAGAAGCATTGGTTTATGCAATTCCTTTTGTCTAATGAAAATACATAACACACACACATACACAGACACACAATTCACCTGAAACTACAATTGTTTCTTGGAATTGTCTGTGACGGTATTTGATATGCTTTCCCTGGATTATTAGAGAAGGAAATGGCAACCCACTCCAGTATTCTTGCCTGGAGAATCCCATGGACAAAGGAGCTTGGCAGGCTAGAGTCCATGGGGAGTCGGACACGACTAGGTGACTTTCACTTCACTTGCCTGGGTTATTACACAAATGAATGGGACTGTTTTAAATTTCTTACCCCACAAAACAATGTTTTATAGATCTATTCAGTGGTTGCTGCCACTTCTAATCTCTCCACCTCTCTTCTCTGCCAGGCATTTATAAAATGTTTAGAAGAAAGCATTTTTTTTTTTCCCATTGAAAGTAAACTAACAAACCAAAGCTCTTGAACTTTCCCCTGATTACATCATCTTCAACTTGCTTTCCATCGCTGGTCTTTAACTCAATGCTAATGCCCAAATGTGGGCTTTGCAGGTACTGAGACCACCCTCCCCGCCCTCCCCCCACCGATCAGTACAAGGAATTTATTCACCTGCTCCCACGCACCCTTGGAAAGTAGGTGTGCATGTCCTCAAGTTGTGGAGGAATTATATTTGTATGTCTCCTCGTTGGCACAAGTTACCAACCATCCAGACGCATAGATGAGAACATTGTGCCAGGGCCGACTTGCCCTCTTTCCCTTAAGCCCACAACAGTGCTTTATGGAGAGTCATTCAGTATATCCCTCCTAGAGTCTCCTTACATTCCTCAAATCTGTGACCTCACCTCCATTTTATTTCAGCCACTCACTTTTGTTGCTACACCCTAAAACCTGTAGGGCTTCCCAGGTGGTGCTAGTGGTAGGGAACCTGCCTGCCAATACAGGAGACAGAAAAGATGCAGGTTCAATCCCTGGAGGAGGGCATGGCAACCCATTCTGGAATTCTTGCCTGCAGAATCGCATGGACAGAGGATGCCTGGTGGTCTACAGTCATAGGGGCGGAAAAGGTCAGACACGGCTGAGACGAATTAGCACACATGCGCAAGGCTTGTAGTTTCCAAAGACTGCTCTCATTCTAAGAATTTAAATTCTGGGGTTTTACTTGTACTACAGCCTGTGTTTACTTAACTTACTTTCCAACTTTTACTTTAAATATTTATAGCACAATTCTCGAGAACTTGGACCCTTCATTTCACTAATTGAATGAATCTTAGCTTTGACCCTTACTATCTAAGTGATCTGGGCACATATGTAAAACCTCTCAGGACTTAGTTTCCTCAACTGTAAAACTGATATAATAATAGTGTCTATCTTGTATGTTCCTTTAAGAATTAAATGAACCATTATTTGCTAACGTAAATTCCTTTACATTTCTGTGAATGTTAAGCGAAATAAAAATGAGAATTCTCACCCCTTGACCACTTCCTCTTGAGCTTGCCTGCATTTTTTGCATCTCCCACCCCATCACGTAAAGACTGATTCATAATCTGTGAGGTCAACCATTCCTTTTCACTTAGGTTCGGACAGTCCAGTTTATTTGCTAATATACCAGGCTGCCAGAGATATTGTGAAATACAAATACAGTTCAATGGATTATAACTCTACTCACAAACCTCAGCTGGCCTTCAGTGCCTTTAGTGTTTCTTTAATCATTGATATTCCTCTAGTTAGAAGTTCATTTAGGTGTTTTGCTACTTCAAACACCTACTATGTAATCATCATTTCACTGAGCTGTGAATTCTTGTAACTTCCTCTCATATTACCTAAAACGTGTCAGCTTTTACACACCTGTACTTTCCTCTTTCTTTTCTGGCTCAGAATGAATGTGTGCCTTTGATCATTCCCTACTGAGTAACACACAAAAGTGAGCCCTTAACTTAAGCATCCATATACAAATCCAGCTCCACAATTTGACCCCAACCTACTGGGCCCGTCTTGCATTTGGCTTTGATTTGCATAAAAAGTCCCAGGCTCATGAGTCTACTTTTTAGTCACTGGACAAACCCGGAGCTTCTCCAGCTTCATGCCTTTGCTTAAAATGTGCCTTCGCTAGATGTGTATATGTTTCCCACAATATATTAGATCCAGTCTGTGCATACATGATAAGTTGCTTCAGTTGTGTCTGACTCTTTGCAACTCCGTAGACTGCAGCCCACCAGGCTCTTCTGTCCATGGGATTCTCCCACCAGGGAATCTTCCCAAACCCGGGACTGAGCTTGAGTCTCTCATGTTGCCTGCACTGGCAGATGGGTTCTTTACCACTATCGCCATCTGGTATAGTCTGCACTTGAAGCCCTGCCCACATCATGAATTGTGTTGCCATCTCTAATTAAAGTATTTCACTCTCCTTCCTTATACCCTTATGCTGGGTATAAATTCCCACTCTAGTACCTACCACTTGAGTCTGTGTATTTTTCAAAAGATACATGCTTGATTAAGGATAGTTATATGGAACTGTAGACTATGGGTGCTTGACAAGAGAAAAATAATGGAAATTATTGAAGGTATCTCAGATAAACCATTATATCTACTACTGTGGGCAAGAATCCCTTAGAAGAAATGGAGTAGCCCTCATAGTAAACAAAAGAGTCCTAAATGTGGAACTTGGATGCAATCTCAAAAATGACAGAATGATCTCTGTTCATTTCCAAGGCAAACCATTCAATATCACAGTAATCCAAGTCTATGCCCCAACCAGTAATGCTGAAGAAGTTGAAGTTCAATGGTTCTATGAAGACCTACAAGACCTTCTAGAACTAATATCCAAAATAGATGTCCTTTCATTACAGGGAACAAGAATTCAAAAGTAGGAAATCAAGAAATGCCTGGAGTAACAGGCAGATTTGGCCTTGGAGTACAAAACAAAGCAGGGCAAAGGCTAATAGAGTTTTGCCAAGAGAATGCACTGGTCATAGCAAACACCCTCTTCCAACAACACAAGAGAAGTCTCTACACATGGACATCACCAGATGGTCAATACCAAAATCAGATTGATTATATTCATTGCACCTGAAGATGGAGAAGCTCTATACAGTCAGCAAATACAAGACTCGGAGTTGATTGTGGCTGAGATCATGAACTGCTTATTGCCAAATTTAGATTTAAATTGAAGAAAGTAGGGAAAACCACTAGACCATTCAAGTATGACTAAATCAAATCCCTTACAATTATACAGTGGAAGTGACAGATAGATTCATGGGATTAGATCTGATAGAGTGCCTGAAAAACTATGGATGGAGGTTTGTGACATTGTACAGGAGGCAGTGATCAAGACCATCCCCAAGAAAAAGAAATGCAAAAGGCAAAATGGTTGTCTGAGGAGGCCTTATAAATAGCTGAGAAAAGAAGAGAATCTAAAGTCAAAGGAGAAAAGGAAAGATATAAGCATCTGAATGCAGAGTTCCAAAGAATAGCAAGAAGAGATAAGAAAGCCTTCCTCAGCGATCAAGGCAAAGAAATAGAGGAAAACAATAGAATGGGAAAGACTGGAAATCTTTCCAAGAAAATTAGAGATACCAAGGGAATATTTCATGCAAAGATGGGCACAATAAAGGACAGAAATGGTATGGACGTAACAGAAGCAGAAGATATTAAGAAGAGGTGGCAAGAATACACGGAAGAACTGTACAAAAAGATCTTCATGACCCAGATAACCAAGATAGTGTGATCACTCACCTCGAGCCAGACATCCTGGAGTCAGAAGTCTTGTGGGCCTGAGGAAGCATCACTATGAACAAGCTAGTGGGGGTGATAGAATTCCAGTTGAGCTATTTCAAATCCTGAAAGACGATGCTGTGAAGGTGCTGCACTCAATATGCCAGCAAATTTGGAAAACTCAACAGTGGCCACAGGACTGGAAAAGGTCAGTTTTCATTCCAGTCCCAAAGAACGTTCAAACTACTGTACAATTACACTCATCTCACATGCTAGTGAAGTAATGCTCAAAATTCTCCAAGCCAGGCTTCAACAGTACATGAACCATGAACTTCCAGATGTTCAAGCTGGATTTAGAAAAGGCAGAGGGACCAGAGATCAAATTGCCAACATCCGCTGGATCATGGAAAAAGCAAGAGAGTTCCAGAAAAACATCTACTTCTGCTTTACTGACTACTCTACAGCCTCTGGCTTTGTGGATCACAACAAGCTGTGAAAAATTCTGAAAGAGATGGGAATACCAGAGCATCTGATCTGCCTTTTGAGAAATCTGTATGCAGGTCAAGAAGCAATAGTTAGAGCTGTACATGGAACAACATACTGGTTCCAAATCAGGAAAGGAGTACATCAAGGCTGTATGTTGTCACCCTGCTTATTTAACTTATACGCAGAGTACATCATGAGAAATGCCAGACTGGAGGAAACACAAGCTGGAATCAAGATTGCTGGGAGAAATAACAATAACCTCAGATACGCAGATGACACCACCCTTATGGCAGAAAGCGAAGAAGAACTGAAGAGTCTCTTAATGAAAGTGAAAGGGAGAGTGAAAAAGTTGGCTTAAAGCTCAACATTCAGAAAACTAAGATCATGGTATCTGGTCCCATCACTTCATGTTAAATTTATGGGGAAACAATGGAAACAGTGACACTTTGTTTTGGGGGGCTCCAAAATCACTGTAGATGGTGACTGCAGCCATAAAATTAAAAGATGCTTGCTCCTTCTCAGAAAAGCTATTACCAACCTACACAGCATATTAAAAAGCAGAGACACTGCTTTGCCAACAAAAGTCTGTCTAGTCATAGCTATGGTTTTTCCAGTAGTCATATGGATGTGAGTGCTGGACCGTAAAGAAAGCTGAGCACCGAAGAATTGATGCTTTTGAACTGTGGTGTTGGAGAAATCTTTTGAGAGGCCCTTGGACTTCAAGGTGGTCCAACCAGTCCATCCTAAAGGAAACCAGTCCTGAATATTCATTGGAAGGACCGATGCTGAAGTTGAAACTCCTATACTTTGGCCACCTGATGCAAAGAACTGACTCTTTGGAAAAGACCCTGATTCTAGGAAAGGTTGAAGGTGGGGGAAAAGGAGAAAACAGAGGATGAGATGGTTGAATGGCATCACCAACTCAATGGACATGAGTTTTAGCAAGCTCCAGGATTTGGTGATGGACAGGGAAGCCTGGTGTGCTGCAGTCCATGGGGTTGCAAAGAGTTGGACTTGACTGTGCGACTGAACTGAACTGTTTGAAATTATCAAATAATATTAATTTTACACATTTTATTTAAAATACTTGCCATTCAGTTTTGAATTAGTGTTTATCAAATTATTGATGACTTAACTAGAATAAGTTCTAAGTGAGCTTACAGTTAGTGAAAAGGAAATCAATACAAAAATATCCAGAAAATAGATAATTGACACACAGATAATGAGAACTACCCTGTACGTTAAAGTTACTGCTATGTCTAGAATCAGTCTTAGAACTACTGAAAATTAACATTGAAAAGACCTTCAGTTCAGTTCAGTTCAGTCACTCAGTCATGTCCGACTCTTTGCGACCCCATGAATCACAGCACGCCAGGCCTCCCTGTCCATCACCAACTCCCGGAGTTCACTCAGAATCACATCTGTCGAGTCAGTGATGCCATCCAGCCATCTCATCCTCTGTTGTCCCCTTCTCCTCCTGTCCGCAATCCCTCCCAGCATCAGAGTCTTTTCCAATGAGTCAACTCTTCGCATGAGGTGGCCAAAGAATTGGAATTTCAGCTTTAGCATCTTTCCTTCCAAAGAAATCCCAGGGCTGATCTCCTTCAGAATGGACTGGTTGGATCTCCTTGCAGTCCAAGGGACTCTCAAGAGTCTTCTCCAACACCACAGTTCAAAGCATCAATTCTTTGGTGCTCTGCCTTCTTCACAGTCCAACTCTCACATCCATACATGACCACAGGAAAAACCATAGCCTTGACTAGATGGACCTTAGTCGGCAAAGTAATGTCTCTGCTTTTGAATATACTCTCTAGGTTGGTCGTAACTTTTCTTCCAAGGAGTAAGCATCTTTTAATTTCACGGCTGCAGTCACCATCTGCAGTGATTTTGGAGCCCCCCAAAATAAAGTCTGACACTGTTTCCACTGTCTCCCCATCTATTTCCCATGAAGTGATGGGACCGGATGCCATGATCTTCGTTTTCTGAATGTTGAGCTTTAAGCCAACTTTTTCACTCTCCTTAGACATCATCTAGTTAATCTTCCTGTATTGTCAATGAAAAATCTAAAGCCCAGAGAGGTTTATTATTATTTATACTATAAGTTTAGCTGGCTCTGACTAAAATGCATGATTTCTGTTCTGCTGTGTGTCTGTTAGTCATTTTCATGTCTGACTCTGAAACCCTATGGACTGTAGTCCATCGGGTCCTCAGTCCATGGGATTTCCCAGTCAAGGATACTGGATTGGGTTGCCATTTCCTTCTCCAGGGGACCAACCCAAGTGTCCTGCATTGCAGGCAAATTTTTTACTGTCTTAGCCATCAAGGAAGTCCCTCTGACTTGATGCTCTTTTTATTTTGCAAAGCTGCCTTTCTTTTTTTAGATTACTGTTTCTATTGTAGAAAATAGGAAAAAGTATAACACCATTACCTTAGATGCCAAAACTCTTAAGTATTATTTTTGCCACTGCCCTTATGGTTTATTAAGTAGGTCTTGAAATACATAAAACAGTAAAAAATTATGAGTTAAAGAAATTCCGGCTTAAATGTCTTTTAAAATATAGACTGTAATCTTTAAAAACTATTCCCATAATAATATTTTCATATCAATAACATATTATACAAAAAACAAAGACACATTCAATGCAAAGATAGATTAAAAACCTGAAAATCTTTTGGAAAACAAATTAATTCTAGATGAATTATCCTCATATTACATAATGTGCCTTTCCTTTGATCTTTTAACCAAATTCATGTGTGGGCACATAATTGTTTCTATATAAAGTGTAATTGCATGAGCATAAAAATAGAAAAAAAGTAGTTTAAATGAGTTTGTGATTTCGTAACAGGTACCCATCTTTGGAAGGTATCGTGTTGACAGAATAATTTTAATATTGAGCTTAAATTATTTTTGCACCTAAAATTCTATGTCCTTATATATTGGCTTTAAAAATAAAACCTATTGGTTCAATAATTCAGTTGACCTTGGAGACTAATTGTATTTTTAAATTCTAACAAAAATAGGCTTATTATAATGTTTGAGGATAGGTATTAATTTTATCAATATTATTCAGACATGATTTTAGAACAGAAGGTATCTATAGGCTTTCTGCTGCTGTTAAGTCACTTTAGTCGTGTCCGACTCTGTGTGACCCCATAGACAGCAGCCCACCAGCCTCTCCCATCCCTGGGATTCTCCAGGCAAGAATGTTGGAGTTGGTTGCCATTTCCTTCTTCAATGCATGAAAGTGAAAAGTGAAACTAAAGTGGCTCAGTCGTGTCCGACTCTTAGTGACCCCATGGACTGCAGCCTACCAGGCTCCTCCATCCATGGGATGTATAGGCTTACCAAGCCAAATAATTTTCATCTTCCATAATGTTAATAACTGCCTTATTTTCTTTATTTGATTAGTTTTTCTATTCCTATATAACTAATTAATTTTCAAATCTTCCACCCTAAATTCTGGTTTAGAAACTTGTGCTCCCTCATCTTTCATTTTTAGTTACCTTCCACTTTTATCTTAATTGCTCAATCTTTGAAATCACTATTTTTAGATGTTAGAGTTCCAAGACAGAACTTATAATATTGTTAAATCGTACAACTTGTTTTCTTGTGTCTTTTATTTGACATCTGAGACATCTACTATGGGCTTCCAAGGTGGCACAGTGGTAAAGAGTCAGCCTACCAAAGCAGGAGATGAGACACAAGAGGCAGGGGTGTGATCCCTGGGTTGGAAAGAGCCCCTGGAGGAGGAAACAACAACCCGCTCTGTATTCTTACGTGGGAAATCCCATGGACAGAGGACCCTGGCGCTCTACGGTCCACTGGGTCCCAAGGAGGTGGACATGACTGAGCACATCTTCTACATCTATGATGCCTTTTTTTTTTTTAACTCTTTCTAGCATAATTTGCACTTCACAGAGAATCCATTTTGTTCTCAACCCCATCCTTATTTACCTTTATTATTATTTCATAGCTTGAGACTTTCCTCTTAGTTATAAGATTCCCCTTCCTCCTTTCCTGCTTGCTGGTTTCTTCCAAAATACTTTGCCTTGATTTGAAACAACTGCTTGGTGCTTGTGGGTAGGTGGGTGGGTGGGTGAGGTTTAAGCCTGACTCATGAGAGATGAGGAAGGGGGAGTTAACTTTTCTCAGTGTCCAGTGTATACACCTTCATGTGATTACAGTCTGTTTGGTATGATACACCTACCATCAGAATGCCTGAACACCCTGAGCTCAGAGCCCCTGTGGTTTGACTGCTGTAAAGGTCAAAGGTCCAGTATCCTATAAGTCAGGGGGGTTGGCATACCCTCAGGTCCAAGGTGTGAGGGGGTTGCACTGAAAGAACTAATTTCTCTTCATGAAAAATGTTAATTAGTTTCCCTTTCTGTGCGAATCTGTGCCCCCTCTTCACCGCCAGCTTAAGTTTATATTCCTTGGGTTTCTCGGTCAGTCCCCATGTCTTTTCCAGGTTTTAAAATTTTATGATTCTGATTTCCCCTCACGTTTCCTTTGTACTTGTGGGTTTATGTCTGTTTCATCCCTAATTGTTGCCAGTGGACTTTCAATAGAAAGGTAACATAAATGTACATGTTTAATATTTCATATTTTGCACGACCCCACTACAATTTTAAATTAGGAAAGTGGACTTACTTTTGAAAATAGAAGTTTTAGAATTCTTCTGTCTCATCCAGGATCAAAGAAAATGTCTTTGATTTATACTTGATGAGATTTGGAATACTGGATACTTAGTGCTCAATATATGTATGTTATTTTTATTAATGCTATAATAACTAAAACTTGAATTTCTCCAGCTTTCTTCCCTGATCAGTTTGAATTTGTAGACAGCCGTTAACTCCTGTTAATGTGTTTAGAAATCAACACTAAAAGTATACTAGGGCTTCTATTTCATTCGGTAGTGAAACTGTTTCCGAGTCCAAGCTTGCCCTGCTCGCCGCATGACAGGCCAGTGGATCTGAGAGAGGAGGTGTTGAGGCAAGGAAAACGACTTTATTTGGAAAGCCAGGTGACTGAGAAGATGGCAGGCTGCTGCCTCAAAATAAACTGTCTTATCAGGGTCTGGATGCCAGGTTCTTTTATAGATCAGAAATGGGGGAGGGGGGGAAGGTGAGGAAGCAAAGTAAAACAGCTATTAATTTTGCAAACATTTTCTAGAATGGCAAGCCTCTGGCAGGGGATGTGTTACTTTCTCCCTTCCTGCCAATTACAGGTGGACCTCTTTCTGAACAAAGGTGCTTTAACAGTCAGGTAGAGGGGCAGCATTCTCTGAGGCAGGCCATTCTGTATGATAATAATAACAAAAGCAACTAAAAGCAAGTCAAAGAAACAGTTCCAACATGGAGTCAGAATTGGCTTCTTTTCTGCAACAAAAGTGTTTTCAGATCAACTTTCCTGCTCAAAACAACTAGAACATTTAAACTCTATATTAAAAAAAAAAAGTTTGTAAACTTACTAAGACAACGTTGTCCAAGTTGTGGGTCAGTTTCGTGGGAGTGGGGAGCCAGGTTTTTGCCAATATTTTTAAACTGTAATTTCTTAGATGGCTGAGAGGCTGAAAGGTTAAGAGCTTTGGTAGACAGATCTTGGGGAAAAAACTTGAATTCTGGTCTTTCTAGTAAGTGTATTATGCTTCTAAGTGCAATTTAAATTTCCAATTTCTTTATAATGGATAACTTTGAGTACTTTATTATGATCAACTACTCATACATCTTCCTTTTTTGAAGCATCTGCTTGACTTTTTGCCTTTCTTAAATGCAGGTTTTTTTTTTTTAATAACTGAGCTATATGATCTGTTCATAATATTCTAGAAACAAGCCCTTTGCTCTATAGATGTGTGTTCTGAAAATATTTTTTCAAATCTGCAGCTGACTTATTTTATTAATAGTCTTTTTTTTTTGATGAGCAGAAATTCTAATTTTGATGAATTTTAATTTAACTACTAAAAAATACAATCTTTGATGGTTCATATTGGCTTATGTTGATTTATGAAGATGTTGTCCTGTATTTTCTTCTAGAATCTTTAAAGCTCTGCCTTCATGTAATTCAATTTGAGCTTAATGTTCATACGTGGTGTGAAGTAAGGGTCATGGTGATTTTTTAGTATGAATATCCGTCCAGCTGTTCCATCATTGTTTTTTGTAAAGACTTTTCTTATCTCACTGAGTTGTTTTGGCCCTTGTTGACCATGCATGTATGGATCTCTGTCTGTCCTCTATAGCTCCCGTTGTTTTATTTGCATATTCAGTATGCCACTGTCCTGATTCCTTGGATTTTTATCAACTCTTGAAGTTAGGTCATGTAAATCCTTCAGATTTGTTTTTTTCTTTTCAAAGTTGTTTGGATATTCCAAGTTTATTTTTTTAATTTTTATATTTCTGTGCTTAGTTGCTCAGTTGTGTCCAATTTTTTGAAATGCTTTGGACTGTAGCTCACCAAGCTCCTCTGTCCATGGGCTTTCCCAGGCAAGAATACTGGAGTATACTGTCCTTTCCTCCTTGATGGGATCTTCCAGACCCAGGGATTGAACCCAAGTCTCCTGTGTCTTCTGCACTGCCAGAAGATTCTTACCTGCTAAGTCATCAGTCATGTGAATATTTAAAACAAAGGTGCTGTTATTTTTGTTGAGATTGTCTCCATTATATGGAACAATCTGTGAAGAATTTACATTTTAATGATATTAAATATTTCAATTCATTAACATAATATATCTTTTCATTTATATAGGTTTTATGTAGTTTTTCTTGGTGAAGTTTTATATGGTTAGTACAAAGGTCTTGTCCAACTCAATAAATTTTTCTTATGTATTTAAGTTTTTGAATATTACTGTAAAAGGTATATTTTGTTTCAATTTCTATTTTTTGTTTTTCTCAATTTCAATCTTTTGTTTTTTTACAAGAAATAAAACTGCAGTTGTACTTTTATCTTACCACATCATTGAATATGTATACATATATATAGTTATACGTAAACATCTATATCAGTATTTATACATTATAATTTCTAATATATATAGCATATGTTATATAAGATATACTACTTAACATAGTTATATAAGTTCTAATATAGATATAATAAATATGATATATATGTTTCAATGTAAGACATATCTATATATATATGATGGGGCTTCCCTAGTAGCTCAGATGGTAAGAGCAGGAGGCCCAGGTTAGATCCCTGGGAAGATCCTCTGGAGAAGGGAATGGCAACCCAATCCAGTATTCTTGCCTGGAGAATTCCATGGACAGAGGAGCCTGGTGGGCTACATACAGTCCATGGGTTTGCAAAGAGTCAGACATGACTGAGCAACTAACACTTTCACTTTCACATATATATATATATATATATATGTTATATAAGTTCTAATACATATGTAAGTTCTTATATATATGAAATATGTATTTTTATATATAAGTTCCAATTCTTTTTGATGATTCAATAGAATTGTGTAAACATACAGATGCATCATTTGTAGTTAAAGATAGTTTTAATAATTATTTTCTTATATGTATGCCAACCCCCCGCTGCTACTCTGTGCACAGACGGCACCTTTCAGTGTTAGCCCCCCGTCACACACCCTTCTCTTCAATTATCACTGCTGCTGCCTGTCCTCACCGTGGGTTATGAAAAGGTCCTTTTTCCTTGGGTCACTGCCATCTGACTAATCTTCTAGGCTTGTGCTTCTGATTGGTGGAGGCTGCCTCTTGTGCAGACTCTATTTTCAAGTCAGGCTGGTGGAGAAAAGGCTCTAACTTTTCACCTTTTATGGTGCTTTATAAAGTCTGGCTTTTAGAATCGAGGAAGAAGTTTCAGATGCTGCCCAAAATGAATGGCAGATACCCACACATTCACACCACTTGTGTGTGCGTCTTTGAGCTCATATTTCCACGAAAACTTGCCAGTAGGCATAGGTTTTCCACCTAGCAGAGCTGTATGAAATTGTTTGGCATTTACTTAATCCTTATTCCAATGAAGATTAACACAGTCACAACTGTCCCTCATTGTAAAATATAGTTAGGTTTTTGAAAGTCCTTGCCTTGTTCCTGGCATTTAACCCCTTCTTTGAGTGGTGTAAGAATTCTTGCCACTTAAAAGATATTTTTATCATTTTATGCTATACTAAAAAATCTTTTTCTGTTTGTTTTTTTTTATAAAATTTATTTTAATAGGAGGCTAATTACTTTTTACAATATTTTGGTGGTTTTTGCCATACATTCACATGAATCAGTCAGGGGTATACATGTGTTCCCCATTCTGAACCCTCCCTCCCACCTCCCTCCCCATCCCATCCCTCAGGGTCATCCCAGTGCACCAGCCCTGAGCACCCTGTCTCATGCATTGCACCTGGACTGGTTCACATGTAATATATATATTTCACATATAATATACATGTTTCAATGCTATTCTCTCAAATCATCCCACCCTCACCTTCTCCCACTGAGTCTAAAAGTCTATTCTTTACATCTGTGTCTCTATTGCTGTCTTGCATATAGGGTCATTGTTACCATCTTTCTAGATTCCACATATATGCATTAATATACTGTATTGGTGTTTTTCTTTCTGACTTACTTCGCTCTGTATAATAGGCTCCAGTTTCATCCAAATCATTGGAATTGATTCAAATGCATTCTTTTTAGTAGCTGAGTAATACTCCATTGTGTATATGTACCACAGCTTTCTTATCCATTCGTCTGCTGATGGACATCTAGGTTGCTTCCATGTCCTGGCTATTGTAAACAGTGCTGCGATGAACATTGGGGTACACGTGTCTCTTTCAATTCTGGTTTCCTCGGTGTGTATGCCCAGCAGTGGGATTGCTGGGTCATATGGCAGTTCTATTTCCAGTTTTTTAAGGAATCTCCGCACTGTTCACTATAGTGGCTGTACTAGCTTGCAATCCCACCAACAGTGTAAGAGGGTTCCATTTTCTCCACACCCTCTCCAGCATTAATTGCTTGTAGACTTTTGGATCGCAGCCATTCTGACTGGTGTGAAATGGTACTTCATTGTGGTTTTGATTTGCATTTCTCTGATAATGAGTGATGTTGAACATCTTTTCATGTGTTTGTTAACCATCTGTATGTCTTCTTTGGAGAAATGTCTGTTTAGTTCTTTGGCCCATTTTTTGATTGGGTGGGTTATTTTTCCGGAATTGAGCTGCAGGAGTTGCTTGTATATTTTTGAGATTAATTCTTTGTCAGTTGCTTCATTTACTATTATTTTCTCCCATTCTGAAGGCTGTCTTTTCACATTGCTTATAGTTTCCTTCATTGTGCAAAAGCTTTTAAGTTTTTTTAGGTCCCATTTGTTTATTTTTGCTTTTATTTCCAGTATTCTGGGAGGTGGGTCATAGAGGATCCTGCTATGATTTACATCAGAGAGTGTTTTGCCTATGTTCTCCTCTAGGAGTTTTATAGTTTCTGGTCTTATGTTTAGATCTTTAATCCATTTTGAGTTTATTTTTGTGTATGGTGTTAGAAAGTGTTCTAGTTTCATTCTTTTACAAGTGGTTGACCAGTTTTCCCAGCACTACTTGTTAAAGAGATTTTCTCCATTGTATATTCTTGCCTACTTTGTCAAAGATAAGATGTCCATAGGTGCATGGATTTATCTCTGGGCTTTCTATTTTGTTCCATTGATCTCTATTTCTGTCTTTGTGCCAGTACCATGCTGTCTGGATGACTGTAGCTTTGTGGTATACTAGAAAATCTTGAAATGCATAGTATCTATGTTGTGATAAGTTCTTTTTTTTCTTCCTGAGTTTTATTATTTAGTATATAAGAACAATTATCATGGTCTGCAAGATATTTATGTCATTAAGCAAGCCTAACATTGTATCCTTTAATTCAATAGGTATACATGTTCCCCTTACTTTTCAACATCTTTAAAGTCTGTTTCCATTTTATAATAAATAGGACATCATAGCTAGGTTGGTAGCATTTTTTTTTTCCTTTTAGTGATATGCAGGCTAGTTTTCATCACTGACTCAATGGACGTGAGTTTGAGTAAATTCCAGCAGATAGTGAAGGACAGGGAAGTCTAAAGTCCTGTAGTTCCTGGTCACAAAGAGTCGGTCATGATTTAACAACTGAACAACAGCAGGCTAGTTTTGCATCTTATAAATATCTTAGAATTTTTAAAATATAATACTTATTTTTAAACATGAAAAATAATGAGTTACAGATTAAAATCATCTCATAGCTATGTCTCCTAGTTGTCGCTGTCTTTAGTTCATTATAAGCCTCAGACATCAAGACTCTTCAGAAAATTATACAAACCCAACACAAGCCCTCATTTCCATTCCTCTATTTTTACAGCTGTGGCATTCTTCTCTGTTGATCTCAGCCCAGCACCTGCAGCCTTTTCTGTAGTATCCTGGTGGTGTGTGAGCTCTTCAAGGGGTCGTTAGGCCAGCCATGGACCTCTGCCATCCTGCTTTCCTGAGCTCTCTGTGGTGGAGCCAACAGCATCTTTTTCATGTTTGATTTGTTCAAAAATTGGTTACCCCATGAAACTACAGCTCAGATTTAAACAAATATATCATTATACCCATGACAATAACACAGTTTTGTTTCTGCATCTTCTATCAGAAAAACTCCCGTATTTTACACTAAGTTTTCCTTTCACATACTGTCTAATGATCAGTCAGATCAATGGCTTATATGTGTGTTATGACCTATAGCTTTTGATATATGTGTGTGTGTATCATCTTGCTTAACTTTTACAAGAAATATGTGTCTTAGGACATGGTGAGGATTCTCATAGTATAGATAAGAAAGCAGTGTTTGACTAAGCTCACATAACGGTGGATGGCAGTTTTCAGATTATAATTGATCTCCAAACCTCTAAATCAATTATTTCTTCTTATCCACAGTGTTCTTTAATATCCAGACTCTGAATGTCCAAACTCCTTCTCTTCTGTTATTTTTGAATTTCCATTTAATGATCTTGTAAAAAAATTTGAACAAACAATAGCAGTTTTTCATGATTTCTAGCTGAATAACAAAAATCAGTAGAACTTAATATCTGATATCCAGTACTTTTATTAATGACTAATGATTAATTCACATTGAAAGCTTAAGAAATGATCCCATAAATCAACTACTTAAAGGTGGGGAGGGATTTAGTAGTGTTTATTTCTGACAGAAAATAAATTTTCAAGAGTATGCCTTATCCTAGCATTGATCTTACTCACCTCTAATCTTTTTTCCAACACCTCTTTTATTTCTAGTTATGTTTCGCCTCTATGACACAGATGGAAATGGCTTCCTGGACAGCTCGGTAATTTTTTTCTTCAAATTTTCTGTGAAAATTTCAGAGTAGTTTGTTCTGAAAAATGCAATGAATAAATTTATAGCTATTACCACAGAAGACATAATATAATTTCCATGCACTCATACAACATTTTTATCATCTGACTCTCTGAAAGCAAGTGATCTGAGGAAACTATTAGGATTATAGTTGTTCTATTAAATAAGTTTACTACAAAAAAGTGACTTTTTGTACAAAGAAAGAAAAAGACTCCAGCCCTGTCTGAATAAAGTGTAAGAGAAAGATGAGGGCAATGCTCTAAAAAGGTATCTATCTATCTCTCTCTCTATATATATATATCAATGAGATTTGACACTTAGGAAAATGTCAGGAATACGGGTAGAATTTAAAGGAATTATAAAGTCAATTCAGTCATTTTATTATTTTCCCACTTTTTAAAGAGGCTTCCCAGGTGGTATAGTGGTAATGAATCCTCCTGCCAATGAAGGAGACACAGGTTTGATCCCTGGGTCGGGAAGATCCCCTGAGGAAAGCATGGCAACCCACTCCAGTATTCTTGCCTGGAGAATCCCATGAACATAGGAGCCTGGCGGGCTACAGTCCATGGGGTCACAAAGAGTCAGACATGACAACACATAGCACCCACACACATTTTAAAACTACTCTTAGTCTCATATGTTGATAAAATTGGCAGTGATCTTTAAAAATGCTTTGGTAAACTTCCCTTTGAAACACACCTTATCCCATTTTACACTCTGTAGTTTTAGTTATAAAAAGATATAGAAGAAAATACAATCTCACAGAAAGCAATAAATAAATGTTTATTTTATTCATAATATAGGTGTATCATTCACAGGTTTCAGAGGAGTAGTTAGCTTCTTAGTTCTCAAATCAGAACCTTATAAATATATCTGTTTAACAGATGAATGTATATATGTATTTCAGATATATTTTCTAACATTTTGCATATTATATCATGTCCTATTGTATGAAGAAAATATAAGAATATTATTAAAAGAATAAGTGTCAGATTATGGAAATTTTGAAGTACATAGGTACCTATAAAAACAAATGTTTCGATATACTGAATACTGATTAAAATAAACACTTCTGACAATGAGTTTTTCTCATCATCTGATGTACTTCCCAATGGCAGAACTCAAACAGATTTTACAAGCAGAACAATGAAGTTGGACACACATTAATGTAACACTGAGTAGGATAATGGTACATTAGCTTCTCCACAGAGAGATAAAAATATGTAATTCCTCATTTAGAAAATGACCACCAATGAACTGATGCTGTGATTGTGGGATTTCTTATGTTAGGGTATTTCTGATTTTTCAAATACTGTTATCTTTAGTGCCTAGTAGTGTTCAGTTTTCTATTTAGGAATATTAAGCTGCATGATACATTTGCTCATTTTCTGGGGGCATTTCATGGCTAGGCATTTAGATTTCTTCTGCCTATGTCGATATGCTTATTGTAACACTTCTGACTATACTAATGTAAATTTATTTTAAAATCAGATTTGTTTTAATTTTTATTTTTTTAATAGTTCTATTACTTTATTTTTTAAAAATTAGTTTATTTAAATAATTTTCTTTTTAATTAAAGAATGTGTCTTTACTAGACTTTTAGCCATGGGTTGGCAACTGATTTGAAAATCCAGTCAAATGCTTCTTTTGGTCTCTGGATATTTTTTGGTTAACATGTAGTTAGATTACTAACAATATTTATAATTATATTCTGAATATTACGCAGCAAGCTGAGGATAAATGTTTGCTTATGATTGCATTAGTCTTTTTTGTAAATAAAGCTCTATGGTTTTTGGCCACACAATTTTCTGCCCCAGGAGATTTCCTTCACCACCAGGTTGGAACTGCAATTCCAATCTCATTTTCTTAGAAATTTAAAGGCTTAGCTGTTCATATATTGGAGACACAGCAGAAGAAAATTAATACTTTGAGAAATGACCAATATGTCTAATAACACTAGTTAATGTTTATTGATTACTTGTGTCCGATAAGAGCAATGTATTTTATATAATGTATTTAATCTTTGTAGCAACTCTATGAACTAGGTACTATTAGCATTTCAATTTTTACTGTTGAAAGAACTGAATCTTTGAGAGGTTAAATGACTTATCTGATATCATATGCCCATACAATAGCGTACCTAAAATAGTTTCAATTTCTCAAAACATATCCAGAGACCTCAATGGTCCCAAATCATTGTTGTTTAGTCACTAAGTCATGTCCACTTGTTTTGCAACCTCAAGGAGTGTAGCCCACCAGGCTCCTCTGAGCATGGGATTTCCCAGGCAAGAATGAGTTGCCATTCCCTTTTCCAGGGGATCTTCCTGACCCAGGGATGGAAGCTGCATCTCCTGCATCTCTTTCATTGGCAGGC
Organism: Ovis aries; assembly: GCF_016772045.2. Lineage (NCBI taxonomy): Eukaryota > Metazoa > Chordata > Mammalia > Artiodactyla > Bovidae > Ovis > Ovis aries. The sequence continues at coordinate 23,969,463 of NC_056057.1, read as the reverse complement.
AGATTCTTAACCACTGGCCCACCAGGGAAGCCCAATGAGGGGATTGTCAGAAGTAGGAAGGTGTACATACGCAAAGATAAAGTATCTGGAAGATTTGTTGCACACACACACACACACACACACACACACACATAAATTCTAGCCTCTAATTCCAAAATAGTAGTGTTAATTTCCCAGTCGTGGCCAACTCTTTGCCACCCCACCGACTGTAGCCTACCAGAGTCCTCGGTCCATGGGATTCTCCAGGCAAGAATACTAGAGTGGGTTGCCATTCCTTTCTCCAGAGGATCTTCCAAATCCAGGGATTGAATCCAGGTCTCCTGTGTTGCAGGCAGATTCCTTACCATCTGAGCTACAGTGAAGTCCTGATACTACACTTGATCCTGGCCAAATGTGTTTAAAATTGTTTCTTATCTGTAATAAATAAATACATTTGTATTTGCATTGTTTCTGAGACAGCCGATGTTATAAAAATAATACTTTTATGATTAGAGTTATATTTTTCAGTTTCTCAGAAGGATCCACAAATCCTTCTATCAAGGGAACCTCTTTAACCATATTTTCTTCTTCATTTTATATTAACCATATATATTAGATTAGAGATTTGAGTAGAACATATTTATTAATATGCTTTTCAGCTTTCTTCTTTTATACTTCTTATACTTTAAATTATCATACTATAAAACACTACTTCTAATTATATCATTTACTCACTATTAAAATTATTAACATTCACAAAGTACGTTTAGTCTGTTCTAAAGATACAGAAGAATTAAAACATTAAATAAATCGACATGAAAATATATTTTAAGTTATTTAGCCAAGGCATCTATATTAACCAGCAGTTCTTCACAAAGTTGTCACTGAGCAGAAGAATGTGAAAATTCAAACTAAAATTCTGTCTCCTCATAAAATAAATTCTACATGCCTTAGCCTCCAAACCTTGACTTGAACACACCTCTAGCAGAGCAAATTATACCAATAAATGGCTAAAATAGTCAATATACATTCTCATTTTATCAGAATAAAAATAAACCTCAGAGTTACCCTCAAACACTTCCTCCCACCCTTCCACACCTGTTTTTCAAGCTGTGGAGTAAGGATACTTGGAGGGAAGTTTGGAACAGAGGGAACAAGGGTGCACCTGTGGCTGATTCTTATCGAAGTTTGACAGAAAACAACAAAATTCTGTAAAGCAATTAACCTTCAATTAAAGAACAAATTAAAAAAAAAATGACAGTTTGTGAAATTGTGCTTGCTCCTACTTTTATCAGATACTGCTTTCCAAACAAAACTTTTGCTAAAAATCTTCTGCTGGAAGGAACTCTTTCTTTGTATAATTGTGCCCTCTCCTGGTGGAGCTTTCTAGACAAAGTCCAGAAGGAGCAGATGTTTAGTACAGTCGACTTCACAGTTGGCACAGTGGTGAAGATCCCTGCTGCCTATGCAGGAGACACAGGAGATGCTGGTTAGATTCCTGGGTCCGGAAGATACCCTCAAGGAGGAAATTGCAGCCCATTCTAGTATTCTTGCCTGGGAAATGCCATGGACAGAGGCGCCTGGAGGACTGTAGTTCATGGGGTCTCAAAGAGTTGGACATGACTAAGCATGCATGCATATGTTTACCTTTTTATATAAAAGTAATCATTGCACTCTTTTAGTGTTTGAGCTACATGTTGAACAAATCAATTCCTGCAAGTCAAAGCTGAAGAACTTACTAAGACCTTGCATTCACTCTCTCTCGCCCCCTCCCCTCTCCTCCAGGAACTAGAAAACATCATCAGTCAGATGATGCATGTGGCCGAGTACCTCGAATGGGATGTCACTGAACTGAATCCAGTAAGTATAGGGATGATTTAACTCTTGGCTACTTTCTAGAAGGCACTTGCCTCTTTCATCTTTTTTGCCATCCTAGTATGTAACTGGCATTTGATTTTATCTTTTCATAACTCTTAAGTTACTATTTATAATCAGTAGTCAAAGTGGAGTCTGAGTATAAAATAATGTATTTGGTTTTCTGAAGTTCTTAGCAGTGATATCTTGCTTTTCTTTCTCATGGAAATTAATCTGATTGATGGTCTTAAATAAGTGTAAGTAAACACGCTGTTGATGCCACTACCAAGGTCGTACCATGCCATGAAAAAATCAAATAGACACGTGTTTTAGGATCTCCATGTTTTCCCTTATATGGGAATAGCTGGAGTAGGCAACCTGAAAGAGGAAGAAGGTGATTATGCAGATGATAGTGATGTAGTCTGTGCACAGAACACTGTTAGCTTTCCATCTGTGTTATTTAAGGCTTGCAACCCTAAGAGGTAGATACTGCTGTTTGACTCATTTTACACATGAGGAAACTGAGATCCCAAAAGTTTTTGTTTTAATTTATTTTATTGAAGTATAGTTGATTTACAATGTTGTGTTACATTCTACTGGATGGCAAAATGATTCAGTTATACTTATATACACATTCTTTTCCATTATGGTTTATCACAGGAGTGAGTATAGTTCCCTGTGCTATACAGCAAGACCTTGTAGTTTATCCACCCTATGTATAATAGTCTGCATTTGGTAACCTCAAACTCCCAGTCCATCCTTCCCATCCACCTCCTTCCCGGCAAGCACAAGTCTGTTCTCTGTGGCTGTGAGCCTGTTTCTGTTTCATTGGTAAGTTCATTTGCATTATAGTCTAGATTCCGCATGTAAGTGGCATCATATGGTGTTTGTCTTTGTCTGGCTTACCTTGCTTTAAATGATAATATTTAGGTCCATCCTTGATGCTGCAAATGGCATTATTTCATTTTTTTTTTTATAGCTGAGTAATAATCCATTGTGTCTATGTAACAGGTCTTATTTATCTACTTTTCCATCAATGGACATTTGGTTACTTCCATGTCTTGGCTGTTGTAAAAAGTGCTGCGATAAATATTGGGGTGTGCGTATCTTTCTGAATCGTAGTTTCCTCCAGATACATGCTCAGGATTGCAGGGAGACCCCAAAATGTTAGTGACTTGCCCCAAACTCTCTAGCTAGTTAAAGATTGATCTAGGAAACATTAATCATATTGTTTAAAGAAACAGTATCGAACAGTGCATATAAGAGCATAAAAACGTCTTGTTTTCCATAGATGTATATCCAAGTTACCAATATTATTCAAATATGTATTAAAACATACGTGGTTTGAAATTTTTACTTCAGTCACAGGTAGTATTTGGGGGAGAGTTAATGAATGTTATTGATTTTAGTTTCTGTTTGAAACCAACTCAATTTAGGAAATTGTACATTAATTAAGTAAATACAAATCAATTTAATTTAAATGGTTTACATTTTATATGAATTCAGAGAGCCCATTTAACCACATAAATTCCCATTTATGCAGTCAGCTCCATGGTGATGGCATGATAATGTGATAGGAGAGCTCAAATCACATTTTCCTTGCGTTGCAAACTAATGCCGTTAAAGCACAACCAGATCAGTGCAATGTTGTGCACGGGGCCAGTACCATTCTTACTGGGATTAGGGTTTTCCACGTTTTAACTCACCTGGTTTTTCTTTTTCCTTTTTGAATGCGGAAATGCATATACTGTACACATAATGAGTGGCAGATATCATTGACAAACCTCCAGTTTGCATATGGAATAATAAAGTAGATGGTAACGTATTTAACTAGAAGAATATCTCTTGATTCACTGTGACACCGTTGTCACTGAAATCAAGGACTTCCTGTAAGTTCTGCTGCCTTTGTTGGTTGTGTTTATGTAAAGCAGCTTTCTCTATCATACTTAATACCTGTGAATATAATTTATCTATTAATCAAGCCTCTTGTGCTCACTGGAGTAATAAAGGGAAGAGAACCTTTTTTTAGTCAGCTTTCTAAGCAGATGGAAGTACCACTACATCACAACAAAAGTATTTGCTGGTGGTGGGGTTTGAGAAAATGGGGATCTGGATGCTCTATGGAAGGGACAGTGGTGGCTGGGTGGTCTAATTAGAACAAATACATACCAGAAAATGCGATTAATAAGCTAAATAACACTATTAGTCATTTGTGGCATATACTACTAAGTCTGTCCTTTCTGTGGGCAGTATAGAGTGTCAGGATAAAAGCCTTGCCTGTGTCTGTAGTTGCTGTCATAGTAACTGCCTCATCCTGCCTGATGATTCAGCAACTCTCCCCATTTCAAGCCTGTATACTTTTATATACATTGTTTGACTCTTAAATTGGTGTGATAAATAACGAGAAGGGTACATTTGATGTTGATGGCAGTTAGTAGGGGAGATGAGATGTCCTTGAACAGAGTTCTTAAAAACTAACCCAGGCTCTCCCATTAGGTAACTAAGTACAAAATGAATGGATCAGTTCTCTGAAACAGATGCTCTGTGTTTTAGTTCTCTTCCTGTTTGTTCATTTCCACTAGTTCATGAGAGTCCCTTCAAGAGGTAGAGCCAATCGCCAGTCCAGGTTCAATGCAGGATATAGGATGCTCGGGGCTGGTGCACTGGGATGACCCAGAGGGATGGTGGGGGGAGGGAGGGGGAGGGGGGTTCAGGATGGGGGACACATGTATACCCGTGGCGGATTCATGTTGATCTATGGCAAAACCAATACAATAATGTAAATTAATTAGCCTCCAATTAAAATAAATAAATTTAAATTAAAACAAAACAAACAAACAAAAAAGAGGTAGAGCCTTTTAATCAGACCTTATGTCCAATTTTAAATGAATTCCCTTGTCCTTCATTTTGAGAGTAATGAAAGTATTACAGCATCATTTTTTCCCAAGACTCTTTCCAATACCTATGGATATATTTGTTTCTATGAAGGAAAATAATCTGATTTTAAAATACTTCTTGAGGAAAAACACCAATCAACCAAGTTCAGCGATGTTGAGGCAAATGATCCTTCTATCAACAAACATATCCAGTATTCCATTTATTGCACCTCTTCACATTTTTCTTCTAACGCGCTCTGTGTTTCTTTCTTTCTTTCTTTTTGAATGGATTAAAACTTCCATATTAGATAAAGGTGGTGAATTACTTCCTTCCCTGGATTCTTCCACATTTTCCTCTTTGGTGCCATTAGATAGGAGTTACTATGCCTTTCCAGCAGCTGAGGGTAATATAATTTCTGCTAATGTAACATAGGGCTTCCCAGGTGGCACGAGGGTAAAGAATCTGCCTGCCAATGCAGGAGACACAAGAGACGTAGGTTTGATCCCGGGTCGGGAAGATTCCCTGGAAAAAAACAGGGAAACCCGCTCTAGTATTCTTACCTGGAGAATTCCATGGGCAGAAGAGCCTTGCAGGCTACAGTCCATGGGCCACAAAGTCGGACATGACTGACCCACTGAACAGACAATATAATGCTAACAACACCTATATTAAACTTACTATGTATGCTAGAAACTCTTCAAAGATACTTATACTGTATTAGCACATCTGACTCTCACACCAACCCTTGGCATTCGCAACACACATTAGCACTATGCAGCCAAGAGGTAAATGTATCACACATACTGTGGAGAACACTTTGAGACACTGTATGCAAGTCGTCTTTAGAAAAGAAATCTAATCCAAATGGTCTGATTGTTTAACTTCTTGGCTCTATTAAGTCCTGATAGGCAATTAAAAGTGACTTAATTCCCCTGCCCCATACCACTTAGCAAAGAATTATTTCAGCTCTTTGCCATGAAGTTAATTTGTTCAGTCATTATCTGGCATATATTTGAATTAAAAAAAATAATCTAGAGACAGCAATTAAAGATCACTTTCATCCATAAATTAAAGGTACCTTTTTGTTTGAGCTCTGCCATTCAATGACAAAATATTAAAAAGTTAAGCAATTATGTTTAAAAGTTGATCAGTATAAGTAATCATGATCTAGAAATCATAGCAAAACTACTGTTATCCTCAATGACAGGATTAACATTGTACCAAGTTATCTAGATAGTCACCTCAACTTCCCAGTTAGCTGCTGGTGTGTGTGTATGTGTGTGTGTGTGTGTGTGTGTGTGTGTGTGTGTGCCCGTGCACATGTGGGTATGCATACTGAGTCATGTCCAACTCTTTGCAACCCCCTGGACTTTTAACCTTCCAGGCTTCTCTGTACATGGAATTTTCCAGGCAAGAATACTGGAGTGGGTTGCCATTTCCTACTCCAGGGGATCTTCCCAACCCAGGATTGAACCCGTGTCTCCTGAATTGGGAGGAGCCAATCGCCAGTCCAGGTTCGATGCAGGATACAGGACGCTTGGGGCTGGTGCGCTGGGATGACCCAGAGGGATGGTATGGGGAGGGAGCAGTTCGCTGCTAGTCACAGTTTATTGGGCTTCCAAGTGGGTCAGATGGTCAAGAATCTGCCTGCAAGGCAGGAGACCCGGGTTTGATCTCTACCCACTCCAGTATTGTTTCCTGGAGAATCCTGTGGACAGAGGAGCCTGGAGAGCTATATAGTCCATAGGGTCGCAAAGGGTAAGACAATCCTGAAGCAACTTACACACACACACACACACACACACACACACACACACACACGAGTTTATTATAATCAATTCATTGTAATACTTGGTTGTATCACATGAAACTTATTTTATTGATTCATTATCAAATTTTTCCTCATCTTCTCTATTCCAGATCCTCCATGAAATGATGGAAGAAATTGACTATGATCATGATGGGACAGTCTCTCTGGAGGAATGGATTCAAGGAGGCATGACAACAATTCCCCTCCTTGTGCTCCTGGGCTTAGAAAATGTAAGTATTTACACAGACGAGGTAACCTGGTGGTGAGTCACTGGAGGCCTCTTTTATACATTTTGCTTATAAATTCATCTGTTTTCTACAATTAAGTATTTATTGAGTGCCTGATCCTTCTAATAGGTATGACGCTGTGCAATTTAACAGTAGCTCCTTGTATAGTAATACTTGCCATGAATATATTAGTTCATTTTAGGTATTACCTTATTGTTTAATATATGATTGCTCTCTTTTCCCCACTATTTAAAGTGCAATCTAGTTTACAAAGTATTGACCTCATTTTATCTAATGGAAGAAACGCCCCAGCATGATTGCATGCTGTGGTTCTTACCACACTCCATCCATTTCTATACTTCCTCTCCTTGTGAAGATGATCTAGTTTATCGGTAAACAAACCCATAAGTGGAGGAGCCAATTATAATTGAGGTGGTTGACTATATGTACACGTAAGTGTATGTATATTTTGGACTTGGGCTTCCCTGGTGGCTCAGATGTTAAAGAATCTGCCTGCAATGCAGTAGGCCAGGGTTTGATCTCTGGATCAGAAAGATTCTCTGTTGAAGGAAATGGCAAGCCACTCCATTATTGCTGTCTGGAGAATCCCAGGGACAGAGGATGGCTACAGTCCATGGGACCGCAAAGAGTCGGACACAAGTGAGCACTACCACTCCACAGCACTCCATATATATTGTTCAGGTGCTCAGTCGTGTCCGACTCTTTGCGACCCCATGGACTGCAGCACACCAGGCTCCCCTGTCCTTCACTCTCTACCAGAGTTTGCTCAAATTCAAGTCCATTGATGCAGTGATGCCATCTAGCCATCTGATTCTCTGCTCCTTCTCCTCCTGTCCTCTATTTTTCCTTGCATCAGGGTGTTTTCCAATGAGTCGGCTCTTTGCCTCAGGTGGCCAAAATATTGGAGCTTCAACTTCAGTATCAGTCCTTCCAGTGAATATTCAGGGTTGATTTCCTTTAGGATTGACTAGTTTGATCTCCTCCTATCCAAGGGACTTTGGGAATCTTCTCCAGCACCACAATTAGAAAGCATCAATCCTTCAACGCTCAGCCTTCTTTATGGTCCAATTCTCACATCTGTACATGACTACTGGAAAAACAATAGCTTTGACTATATGGACCTTTGTTGGCAGAGTGATGTGTCTGCATTTTAATACGCTGTCTAGGTTTGTCATAGCTTTCCTTCCAAGGAGCAAGCATCTTTCTGTTTTCCTTACATAGCAGTAGTCTGCCAAAGTTTTTCCTTCTAATCCTATCAGCATTTTCTCATATCACTGCCTCCAGTGGTAATTAAAACTGGTGGTTTGGGGAACAACATAGCAACCTAAGATCAGAATGTGATATGACAGTGACTTTGAATCTAGAGCTTACTACCCCAGTTTGGTTGAATTTCGGTAATAGTTAATTTAAAAATTCAATACTGGATTTTTATGCTTAGCTTTAATAAACAAGACTTAACTATCACCTTCAGATAGTATAATGTATAATTCGATTCAAAGAGCATTACTAATGGAAAGCAGCATGGCACGTAGAATAGCTAGAGTTTTGAGATGCAAGATCATAGTGTTCATTGCTCCTCTGCTGCCCCCCAAACTTCTCATACTTTCTAAAGTATTCATTTACTTTGCTGCCCTGAGTCTGTGTTGCTGTGTGTGGAATTTCTCTAGCTGCAGAGTGGGCTACTCTCTAGTTGTGGGGCGTGGGCTTTGCATTGCAGTGGTTTCTCTTGTTGCGGCTCCCATGCTCTAGAGCACAGCGTCTGTAGTTGTGGCAGCTGAGCTTAGTTGCCCTGCAGCATCGGGGACTTCCTGGACCAGGAATTGAACTGGTACCCCTTGCACTGCAAGACAGATTGTTATCCACCAAACCACCAAAGAAGCCCCTTTTATACTTCTTGTTACCAGCAATAACAGTTTTCAAATTCAAGACTATGCTCTAGTTAACTCAAGATACCCAATTTTTAACTCAGTTCCCAAGAGCTCTTGCAGTCTGTGTAAAATCTGTGATAGTGTGTAAAAATATGTTGCACATTTTTACATATTATTTTGGGAATATATAAATGGGCTTTGGGATGGTGGAATTCGTCTGTTTCATCTGGATCTTCAAATTCTTCTACATTCAGGTTAATCTTATGGGGCCCATGGGATTTTAGAAACGGTCAGAGGAGGGAAAAGTAGAATTACTAATAGATGATAAATAGGAAATTAATCTTAAGGTAAATAATTTATTAAAACAAAAATAATATAGGCCTTATTAATAGATACATAGTTCCACATTTTGAGAATTAATAAAACAATACTTCTTGTGTCTGATGTTCTTATACTATACATAACCTAGTATCTTCTTGTAATAACTTACTATGTATCTCTGCATCAAAAATATTTGTTTCATTTTTAAATATACTTTCTGACAAAGCATATGTAAATCAGAATATTGGGTGAAACAGAAAATAAACTGACAAAATCCTAACTTCAGAAGGTTTGGTGTATGTTCTGTACTGAAAAATAGTTGGCAAATGACTATTCAAGATGTTCCAATGATAGTTGTTCCCGAGAATGGAATTTTATACTTTTAAAACCAAAATTTTTTTTTAAACATTTATGGAAATTTTAGTATGAGAGAAGATTTAGGAACGAGCAAGCAAATTATTTGATAATATCAGGTTTGACAGGAAAATGGAGAATTGGAAACCTCTATATTTTTAATATCCCCCCAAAATTTTGAAATAATATTTTTCTTTGGAAGACATTGCTTACAAGTTTTTTTACAGCTTTACTAATAAGTACAGATATTTGTGAAATTATGAATATTGCCTGGGTCCACAAATCTGTATGAATGTTAATTAAAAATATTTTAAACAAATATGGTATACCCCAGATACTAGAGGGCTTCCCTGGTGGCTTAGAGGGTAATGTCTGCCGCAATGCAGGAGACCCGGGTTCGATCCCTGGGTCGGGAAGATCCCCTGTGGGAGGAAATGGCAACCCACTCTAGTACTCTTGCCTGGAAAATCCCATGGACGGAGGAGCCTGATACGCTACAGTCCATGTGGTCGCAAAGACTCGGACACGACGGAGCGGCTTCTCTTTCCTTTCCTTCTGGTTTCTAGCAGCAATTTCTTTAATTCAGCGGACTGAAAGTTCTATGCCATTAATATCCATCATGTTAATGCTCCATAATTTACTTTATATTGGTTTTCTTAGATTTATAGTGTATGTGTTTCGTTAAAAGATTTTTTTGCGAGGTGCTTAATGAGAGAAATTAATTCAGGGTTCAAAGAAACCTGAGCCGCGTTTCCAGTGATGGCCACTAGATGGCAGGGCTACATTGTTTAACTTTTGTAGATGGACTACAGATTGGATGTTTTCCCTGTGAAGAACAATTCTGAGAGTGTTTTCTTCACTTCTTAAAAAAAAAAAAAAAAAAGAAGCTGAAAATGTTTTTAATATTGTCTTTTAGAAAATAGAGAAGCCATTAATTTTATTCACAAATCAGAGCATCTGTTTGTTAAAAAGAGCTTTTTAGTTCCCAGACATGGTAAGTATTTTACAAACCAGGACTGACACAATGACAACTGAGTGATGAGGGCCTTTTCTTTTTAGTAACTGAGATTTATTTCCTTTTTTTGTAGGCGATTAATGTGCTACATTATTACCTGTGGAGAATTTAATTCATGGAGCCATGTCCCCCATACCCTACCCCCTACTTTTACTTTTTGGATTAGAAATCTAAAAGTTTTAGGTTGAATTCAGCCACTTAATATGAAGCCTGTCTTATTATGTTGTCCTATATATTCTTGTCTATTGTTTAGTATGAGCTCAGGGAGTGGATGCTAATTGATAGTGCATGTTAAATACCACAGTGTATTTGACAATGACCGTGGTGTACTAGCCCAATTACACAGAAAATCGTCCTGGGAGAGCATTCGTCACTTGTAATGTTAGGCAGAGCAGTTGTGATTTTACTGTAGTTCAGTTTTCTCCACCAACAGGATCTTTAAATCTACGCTATTTTACATTAGACCTATTTTGGTGCCAAAATCAGAATCGTAGTTTACCGGAACCTTGTTCTTTATCAAATGCTAGAGGGTAAGAGTCATTGTCTTTCCCTTAGAAGAAGTCCTTCAAACTTCATGAGACCCAGTATAAAATGATATAGTCTGTCATTTTGGGGGGCATTTCATTACAATAAAAACGTTATGTATGACACTGAATCATTCTTCCTTCAGCATTCATCTCAATTAAGAATATGTTTTTTGTTAAATCTACTTTGAATGGATAAAATGTATTAAAATAACTGTGTCTAGCAATAAACTCTGAATGATGACAAACTTTGCCTGTTAAAGGACAGATAGCAAATAGTTTAAACTTTGTGGGTCATAAAGTCTCTGTTGCAACTGCCGGACTCTAGCACCTAATTGAGAGAGCAGGGCTGTGTTCTAATAAAACTTTATTTACAAAAATAGCTTGTTGGCTATGTTTGACCCAAGGGCCATAGTTTGCTGACCCCTGATTTATTCTATTGTTATTATGCCATATCACAAGTTACATATTATATATTCTGTCATAAAATACAATGAGTTTTAACTGGTTTTAAATCATTTTGGAAAGAAAAGCCTGATTAAAAAAAAACAGATCAATTAGATCATTCCGGTAAGGACCAATGAAGAGATGATAGAATGGCAGTTAACATTATCAAATTGGCCTTCACCCTGACTTGGTTTGGAGAAGAAAATAGCAACTCACCTCCAGTATTCTTGCCTGGGAAATCCTGTGAACAGAGGAGCCTGGTGGGCTACAGTTCATGGGGTCACAAAGAGCTGGACATGACTTAGCGATTAAACAACAACAATAACTGGCTTGGTTATGAACTAACCAGGTGATTTTGTGCCAGACAGTCATCTTCTCTGGACACATTCAAAGAAGTTAGACAGGAATATCCCTTTCCTTTTCTAATATTCTTTCAGTTCAAACGTTTGTTGTACTAGATAAACAAGATAATTAATGATGCTGTGAGTGTGTCCTAAGTTGCTCAGTCGTGTCTGACTCTTTGTGACCTCATGGACTGTAGCCTGCCAGGCTCCTCTATCCATGGGATTCTCCAGGCAAGAATACCGGAGTGGATTGCCGTTTCCTCCTCTAGAGGATATTCCCAGCCCAGGGATTGAATCCACGTCTCTTAAGTCTCCTGCATTGGCAGGCAGATTCTTTACCACTCGTGCCCCCTGGGAAGCCCCAATTAATGATGCTCCAAATCCTGAAACCTTTTATTTAGGATCATTGTTAGATAGTTCAAAGAAAATTTCTAAATTCACACTATCATAAAAACTGGAATACAGATTTAAATAGAAGCCTGGCTTAAAATAAGGATACCTTAAATTCTCAGTCTTGGATTGTTGGTGCCAAGTCTGGCCTGCGTGATTTTTCAGTGGTTATTTATTTTGATATCTTTATTTTTGTTCAGAGTCTTGGTTTTTAAACCCTATAGGCAGTTTACAGTTTAAACTTTGCCATTGTTTGAAATGTTTTGGTATATGTATTTTTGTGCCTGATTCAATAAAGTAAAAGTATTGTTTGGTTTGATTTCTGATGAAATTTGTCCCCTGGTGAATGTGAATGGGGAGCAGAAGATGATGTATTCTTCTAAGCTGTATTTGGAAAAGTCATGTTTCACACTCTATTTTTTAAATTTGGTTGCAATGTTGTTCTGCTGTTTATACATTGCTCAATCAGGGAAGGAGTTATGAAGCTGGATAAATGCAACCATTCTTGAGATTCCACATCAGGTCATTCAAGGAAAATGACCATGTGATGTTACAGCCTTTTGAACTGGCATTTGAACCATAAGATTATCAGGGTCTGAGCCTGACTTCAGAAGGTGTGATCTGGAGAAGGATGGTTGTAGCTCTGCTCAGAATTTTAAAACTTCTCTCTACCTTTTCTTTTTGTCTATAAGGGCAGTTTCTTTTGTATTGTTATATTTTTTGAGACATTGAACAAAAAAGTAAGATAATTTAATGGTGCTTATTGTTGATTGAGTTGGAATCCATTTGCAATCTTAGCTCTCTATGTGTTGTCATTGAAGGCAGCTGAAATGAGCCTAGCAGGGGAATGGGAGCATTCTGGCTTTGATATCAGTGAAATTTCTCCATGACATTTTTAGAAAATGTGTGTGTGTGTGTGTGTGTGTGTGTGTGTGTGTGTGTTGGTTGCTTAGTTGTGTCTGACTCTTTGCAACCCCATAGACTGTAGCCCACCAGGCTGCTCTGCCCATGGGATTCTCCAGGCAAGAACACTGAAGTCGGTTGCCATTTCCTTCTCCATCTATAGAAAATAATGATATTTATAACATCCCTAGTTCACTTGAGCACTGTGTACAATCCTGAGGTATTTAGGGGAAAAAGCCAAAACTTTACAAATCACTAGGTAAAGAAATAGTTTTCAGTATTTTCCAAAGAGCATTCTTCTCTTTGAAATTTCCTTTTAACTTAAAAGGTCAAAAGGAATTAAAAGGTGAGGAAAACCCTGATGCTGCTCTGAATTTTCCTGGATTTCATTAAACATTTCTCTGACGTCAGCACAGAACTGAACTACTTCATTATAATATACAGTGTCTACTAAATATCAGGAATACATTTTTATTAAGAGTAATGTCTAGTGATGGAAAAAAATAGGAGAACACAATTTTTATGAAATAAACCATTTTAAATCTACAAACATCCTTCTCAAATCTTTTAGCTGAAATGCTGGGATGTTACACAACTCAACCCAATGATGGTAATAATATTTGCTGTTTATGTAACACCAATCTTCTGAGGAGCTAAATTGACTTCACAGGTATTGTATAATGAAACCTCACACCACGGTCTGTGTGAGGAAAGTGGTTACTGTCATTTTATTAGAGAGGAAAATAAAGGTGAAATGGCTTATCCACATTTTCATCAGGGCCAGGAATCAAGCCTTCCAGATTTGCTCTTCATTGCCTTTTTAGAAAAATGAATTCCTTCCTATGACAATAAATATTTATTTGCAATAGAAGTACTGATAGGCATATGCTGTCCCCGCTGATGGAATATAGTAAGGGACCCATCCTCCCCCACCCCCACCAAGTTTACCATCTCAATAAGACAAACAAGACAAGACATGGAAATACAGAGCGTTGGAGTGTAATTTGCACTGCTGAGAAGTAGTTGGCTCCTGGTTTCAATTTCTTCTCTTGAAGTCACATACATATTTCATCCTTTGCATAGTTTGGCGATATATCCGGTTAAGAGCTATAAAGCTATTTAATTTGTTTTTTGGTAAAACGTTTTATGTCTGGATAATGGATTTGTACATCAGTGGCAGCCTGTAACATGGCTAAGTGTTCTGATTGACAGAACACCCACGTTCAGACTTGTTTATTTTTTGATAAGGAAAATGCCAGCTAACTTAGTCCATATGTGTTCTTCCACGGGAGGAGGCTTATTCACAAGGAATGGACACTCATTTAAAAATAAAATGACAGGGATTATGAGAACAGTCATACATATGAGAATTAAATTTTCCTTTCTCTTTTTCACTTAAAAATGTTTTTTAAGCATCAATCCTATTACATAATATTTAATGCTAAATTTGTCAATATATTTTTTAAAAATTCACCTCTTAATCTTTTAGTATCAGGCTACCTTATTCTTATTTGAAGGAATAGAAAATTTTAAAATATAGACAGTTTATTATAAACTATAGCAGAATTAAACAAATACATAAAGCTTTCCCACCTGGGCTTCCCAGGTGACTCGGTAAAGAATCCTCCTGACAATAAGAACATACAAGAGTAACAGGTTTGATTCCCGGGTTAGGAAGATCCCCTGGAGAAGGAAATGGAAACCCATTCCAGTATTCTTACCTGGGAAATGCCAAGGAGAGAGGAGTCTGGCAGGCTACATGGGGGTCACAAGGAATCTGACATGACTAAGCACACACTCGCGTAAAACATTCCATTCATAGAAGATACTAGAAATCTTATGACTCAAGCAAACCAGAATTGGATTCAGAAATTACTATAGAATCTATTTCTTAAGTTTTTGGGAAAAAAAATGAAACCCCATTGTCTTGAGATGTCCTCTCCATGACACCCTCTGCAGAAGTGTTTTTGTGGAGAGCTTGTGAGTCTTTTGTTGGGAAAATGAAGCTGAGTATTATCAAGAGCTGTGAAGGTTCTAAGAGTTACCTACTTGTATGTGAACAAATGAACTTGCCACAGTTCTGTGGGTGCTGGCAGAGGACATGTGTCTGGGTCAGAAACCAAGATTGCTCTCTCACAGCAAAGAAGCAGTAAGAGTCTCAGAGCTGATCTAGTTCTCCAGGCCTGCAAAGTCTTGGGGGTGATGCAGAGAGGCCCAAGTAACAACATCAGAGCCAACCCTCTGGCCTGGGGTACCTAAAGTGAAAGGAAAAGTGTAAGTCACTCAGTCATGTTTGACTCGGCAACCCCATGGACTGTGCCCGCCAGATTCCTCTGACCATGGGATTCTCCCGGCAAGAATACTGGATTGAGTAGCCATTTCGTTCTCCAAGGGATCTTCCTCATCCATGGATCAAACCCAGGTCTCCTGTGTTGCAGGCAGATTCTTTACGGTCTGAGCCCCCGGGGCTGAGCCATATTATCATAGGCAGTAAACAAGCTTGCTTAACCTTTGCCTATGAAAGACAGATTATTTTCATTATATCAGACTGTAAGTAAACCTGCCCTCTGCTCTGGAGGGAGATATGTCTCAAAATGCAAGGCTGTACATTGTTGAAAGAGGACAGTTCTGCCTACAAAATGTGCAGATGATCAAGAGACCCATGGAGAACTATCTCCCAGGAAGCATTTTCATTAATGTTTCATATTATGATGCAAATTTGACATTTCTGGTTCTAATGTAAGAATCAGTTACTATGAATTTAATTGAGTGCTTCAAATCTGGTGGTTTATGTCTTGACTAGGAATAGGAAAAAGTGGTTAGGAAGCATTATTATTAATATTTTATTATTTAGAGAAACAAGATGATCAGGACATGTTTATATTATCTCACTCCCACAGAATTTGTATTAGTGACTCAGCACATAATAGGTGCTCAAAAAATTATTAGGTCTGTGTGTTCTAAGAAATATGGCAACTTGACTGACCTGAAGAACCAAGACCTGCAGTGATTTCTATAGAATACCAATAAATGCTGTCTAAAATTAATCTGAGTTGGATACAGTTTGGTGAATGATGTGCAAGGAGTACATGTTAATACAGAAAATGATGGTGATAAAAGTAATGAATATATAGTAACTTCATTTAATATCTTGACCTCCTTGTAAGGAATTCAAGAGATTTGTAAGCATCCTATTATTTTGTTTTACTTCAGTGTTGGGCAATGCAGATGTAATTCAGTATCTGATAGAGGATAACTATTATGATATTATATAGAATTTTAGAAGAATAAATGATAATTACAGTTTTGCCAAGATTTTGGATTAATTAAACTCAAGATTTTATTGTGGTAAAGAATGATAGAGATTGTTACAAATAAAGACAATAACTTAATATTTTGCCATTTTTTCAATGAAATTAAATTCATTCATATTTTTTCTTTTCTTATGATCATTCATGTTTTGCAAAAGAGAAGTAAAGAAAAAATTAATTAGAGCCTTACAAATACTTATTTTTTTTTAATTTATCTATTGGAGACACACAAAAATATATGATTGTAAATTATAACATGTAAAGAATCCCCCAGCTGAAGCCTTAGAATACCATCAGTAACTTACTTCTAAGTCTTATGTTTTCATCCTATCCTACCCCTCTGCTTCCTTATAAGAAAGACCTAGTCACCACCATGAAATTTGAATATTTGTGCTATTAAGCAAGGCTTTGGAGCTACCCTGGTAGCTCAGTCAGTAAAGAATCTGCCTGCAGTGCAGGAGATCCAGGTTTGATCCTTTGGTCTGGAAGATCCAATGTTAATATATTCAGTCTAGCTTTTCACCTCTTAGAATCTTCTAATCAAGAATATTTTGTCTTTCTTTATTCATGTATTTATTTATGGAATTGTCCTAAAAATGAAATATCCAGGTGAGGCAGACACGCCTCTGTTCTCAGGAGTGCTCAATTGGGCGGACCGTGATGCTGGTTCGGGACCTCCTGTTGAACTATTGACATTAGATGGGAATCTGTGGGTTGCTGTAGCATCTGAGATTTGTTCGCAGGATCTCATTCCACTAGAGCACATGTTTTTCTAGACTCCGTGGCGATCTTGCAGAAAGTCAGGGATGAAGTAACAGATTGTCTTCAGATGCTGCCGTCCAGCTCTGAATTTTATTGGCATTTTCTCATCCCACTGTCTATTTCATTAAGTGAAATCTGTTTCCCTTACGTCCCGTGCAGAATGTGAAAGATGACGGGCAGCATGTGTGGCGACTCAAGCACTTTAACAAACCTGCCTACTGCAATCTTTGCCTGAACATGCTGATCGGCGTAGGAAAACAGGGCCTCTGCTGCTCCTGTGAGTATGTTCCCCTTGCCTGGACAGTGTCACCTCCGGTGAGGAAAGGTTGATTTCATGGCACAGTCCTCTTTGTAGACAGAGTCAAGAAATTAACCGGATCCTTCCTGTGCCTATGATTTATGTCTCCCTGTCTTATGTTTCTGAAGACTTAGGTCATTCTAGTTTTAACTTCCTTCAATTTTGGAAAACCCTCTCCTTGGGAAAGGAATAAGGACATTTTCCAACTCACAAGCCATTTTCTTTCCACTGTAATTTAGTTTATTCATGATTCTCACTGCTTCTGTGAGTATTAGGAAAATTTCCACTGGCCTCTCATGCTTATATCTTACATTTATGCATATTGGTCCTTTTTTCCCCAAGTTAGATGCTTCATTCACATTGTTTTCCTATAATGAGCTTATTCCTTTCAGTCTTTTAAAAATAATTACTTGATCAGTTTGCACTCAGATTAAGAAATCACAAGGAATAAAAACTAATCTTGTACCTCAGACACATGAGTTTTAATTCTATCATGGAGAAGTTCTTCATATATGGTTAATGGGTATTAGAATGCAAAGTTTTGCCCATTCATGAATTGCAGCCATTATTTTTATTTCAGCACACTTATCTTTGCAATATTTATTTTATTCTACAGAATGCTGCCCACTAGAATTTTTGAATAATGCTTGCATCGATTGACAAAAGGCACTTAAGAATTTTTAAACCAACAGCATGTACTCCTGAGGAACTTCTGCATTCTGTGCTGCTTCTGCTAAAACAGGGGGAATACTCAGTCCTCCTCACTAAGGGTGATGTTGTCTTAGTCCAGCACGTTGCCCAACCATACCCTTTTCTGCAGCGTATGTTCGCTGAACCTGTCAGGTTTATTGGACACATCCCATTTTTGTGCATTTATAATAAATCTAATTTCTTACCTGGCTTCCATATAATACATACTTTTCAGATATTAATTTTAGCTAATGGCTTCTTTGGTAGCATATATTTGGGAGAAGACTTTCAGATGTTTTATTTGACATTAAAAACCATATTTTAGGACCACTTTTAAGTGTTTATGGATTTTAATAAAGTAACATAAAATTACCTCATACCACTTCAGAGGGCTGTTTCTGGTGGCCACATTTAAGAGGCTGGTTACCCCAGAACATTCTCCATATACAAAGGAAGTAATTTATTTTCAAGGATTTATTATTTTTAAGGAAAATAATTTTTCAGAGTATTTTCTATTGATGGGAGCTTATGAAACAAAATGGTAATTCTCAAATAATGTGGGCAGTGACATGTAAGAGTGAGAATCTTACTCACAAATTTTAACTGGTAAGTGTAGAAAATGTAATATATAACATTATTACCATTAGGGAACAGAAGAGGAACTAGCTTTTCTTCCTCACTGTTGCCAAAGGGAGTCACAGATGTGGCTATTGGGGAAGAGTTTTACTATATAAGTATTATGTGAACTTAGTATTTTTTTCATTCTAATTCCATGTAGTGGTTAATTTCTTTTTGTTTTGTTGAGAGAGCTATCTGGTTGCTTTTTTACTTAATTTTTATGCCCTGTATTTATGCATTTATTATTCTTAATTAGAAACCAGTATTTTATTAAAGAATATCTTCATAAGACCCTGAGATATACTCAAAATCAAGCTATGTAGTGATTTACAGATGCCAATAAACTGTATATGTTGGCTGTGTGTCACATTTTACACACACATACCCATATATATCTTTGTATGTGTGAATACATGCATATTTGTGCTTAGTCGCTCAGTCGTGTCTGACTCTTTGGAAGTCCATGGACTATAGCCTGCCAGGCTTCTTTGTCCATGGGGATTCTTCAGCCAAGAATATTGGAGTGCGTTGCCATGCCCTCCTTCAGGGAATCTTCCCAACCCAGGAATTGAACCCAGGTCTCCCGCATTGCAGATGGATTCTTTACCATCTGAGCCACCAGAGAAACCCATATATATTTGCATATACATATTAATTTTGTGTATATACATATATACCATAAAATATAAATATACATACTCATTTATATCTTTGTATATGTGTATATATACATTTGTGTATATATATTAATTTTTGCATCCATATATCATAAAATACATATATACACATGCACACGCATGCACACACCCACACACACATACACACACACCATACGCTGTCTAGCAAAGGTTTTTCCTTTTGGAGACAGATTGCCATGATGGCTATGAAGGGTGAAGTTTAGCTGAAGGCCTGGCATGTATGAGGAAATCTATTCTCTGGAAATAGACTAACCAGCTATTTAAGATTTAGATAAATCAATAGACAAAACAGCAGAAACTCATGGGCTTTTACTCCCATGCCTGCGAGCTGCTCTCATGCCTATACTCTGTAAAATATAGATCTTTTCCTTCTAACAAATGACACCAAGCCATTTGGCAGTCATCAATTTGTCTTTAATATTTTTGTCATCTGGGAATCATTGTGAAAAATCTGAGTGAGGCCTGATTTAATTAAGCATTTCCTGCTGTGCCATGAGAAAAGAATCTTGGTTTTTCACATGCATAATATTTCCTGTACTAATTGGCCTGTTGTGTTCCATGGTCAAAACAGTAGACTTGGGCCTTTTCTTGATGTCGCTGATTGGATTGATTAGGGAGCAGTGGCTATGAATCAAGGTTCTGTTAACGTCATTCTTTCTCTGTAAAATTGCAGTCTGGGCCCGGATGAGCTCTGAATTTGTGTACACGTTTTCTTTCAGTTTGCAAGTACACAGTCCATGAGCGCTGCGTGGCTAGAGCGCCTCCTTCGTGTATCAAGACTTATGTGAAGTCCAAGAAGAACACTGATGTGAGTGCATGGCCGTGCTGGCTGCTGGCGTGCGTTGCTTGTGGATGCTGCTTCTCACTGCAGCGCTCTTGTTCTGTTCTAGGTGATGCATCATTACTGGGTTGAAGGCAACTGCCCAACCAAGTGTGATAAGTGCCACAAAACGGTCAAATGCTACCAGGGCTTGACGGGACTGCACTGTGTTTGGTGTCAGATCACAGTGAGTAACATTGGCAAATATATCTCTTCCATTCACTCTTGATGAACACGCTGTATACCATGCTCTCTGATGAGTCTTAGAAGGCCATCTTGAATGTTAGACTAAGTCCAAGTTAGCATAGCATAATGGGAACCTCTCATCTCACGTGTGGCTCCCAAAGGGATAAAGGTCAGAGTCGAATTTTACCTCAGAGGGTCCAGAATTTTAGAGCTAACCTTACAAATAGTACTGTCATGAGGCTTTCAAACTGTGCTCTTTGGAGTTCTAGAAAGGTAACAAGGCGCCATGGCTGTGGGTGGGCAGTGAGCTTGGAATACTGACTGGGTAGAGCTCAGCTAGCTCTCTGCCCTGAAACTCTATTTTGGTAGAACTTACTATTCTACATATTCTATACTTATTTTGAGTATAGGATCTATTAGGCTTAAAAAGGGTAGAACCGTGAATAATGTGATCAAAAGACTTAATTTTATAGTGAAGGTACTAAGACCAAGAAAATGTAAGCAAATCATTAATGACCACACAGCTAAGTAGAGATGCAGGCGTGTCCATATTTTAGTTCTTGATGATTCTAAGAACTCACTTAAACCTTCTTTACAATGTGTTGCTGCCTTGCTCCTTTCATTAAGTCATAGATTGAGGGATACAGGTATGGATGTAAATGCTAACCATTAATGGCATTGACAATGAAGAAAGAGAAGGTCACTTGGTCTTTTCTGGGAAATCTGTACACTCTCCCAGGCTTGCATAATTGAAAAAGCTGCTTCAAATAATTTCTGGGATAAACACATTTATTAGGTGGAAGCTCTAGTATTTCATGTTGTATTTCTGGAAATTAATTAGAATGCACATTTTTAAGAATAACCATTTTTTACCATTTAGTACAAAAACATTTATGGGGCTGAATTTCCCCCCCTTGACTCTGTTTTCTCTTTACATCTAGTATATGAGTCATCTTATTTATAGGATAAATTGTTCTTGCATTGTGGGAATTAAACAGTAGAGAGCAGTGTATCGCTTAAGCAAATAAGTTTCTGTGTAGTGCCCCTGAGCAGTCCTCCCCAACATACACACCATTTAAAAATTTTCTTAAGTACACATACACACACAGGATAATGAGAAAAACAAACTGTGACTTGTAATTCAAAAGTACAATTAAGTACTTTTAAAAAAATGAACACATTTTCTTCGATCATTTTCAGCTATTACTCAGTTAAATTATATTTACATCTGAAATTTCCTCAATTATGAAAGACAGTTTTATTTTTTTGAAGTGATTGGGTATTAAAATGTCTAACAATGATTTAAACTATACATGTGAATGACTTAAACATATTGATTTCTCAGTTTTAAGAAGACCATAATTATTTTATTTCTTAAAAACTTGTGCTCATTAAAATATTAGTTTTCTTTTCTAAGCATCTATAAAAAATTAATTTTTGTTTCAGATTTTATATAACTCTATTCCTCTTATTTTCCCCATGGAGTACATCTTTTGTTAGTTATATCTTTATTTTATTGTAAACTGAAGTTGGAGAATATCAGAATTTGTTTCTTCCTCGTATTTCAAGTTATTTCCCATCATTGATACATTTCAAATGTGTTATTTTCTTTCCCATTTTCAATTTCTTTTTTTTTAATTGGAGTATAGTTGCATTATAATGTTGTGTTAGTAGTTTCTGCTGTACAGCAAAGTGAATCAGCTGTATGTACACATATGGTCCCTCTGTTTTGGATTTCTTTTTCGTTTAGGCCACCACAGAGCACTGAGTAGAGTTCCCTGTTCTATACAGTTGGTTCTCATTAGCTGTCTGTTTTATACATGGTAGTGCAAATAGTGGAGAAGGCGATGGCATCCCACTCCAGTACTCTTGCCTGGAAAATCCCATGGACAGAGGAGCCTGGTGGGCTGCAGTCCATGAGGCTGCTAAGAGTCTGACTCGACTGAGCGACTTCACTTTCACTTTTCCCTTTCATGCATTGGAGAAGGAAATGGCAACCCACTCCAGTGTTCTTGCCTGGAGAATGCCAGGGACGGGGGAGCCTGGTGGGCTGCTGTCTATGGGGTCACACAGAGTTGGACATGACTGAAGCGACTTAGCAGCAGCAGCAGCAGCAGTGTATATATGTTAGTTCCTATCTCCCAGTGCCGTCCACCTACCCTTCCCTTCTTGGTATCCATACATTTGTTCTCTATGTCTGTGTCTCTATTTCTTCTTTGCACATAAGTCAATCTGTTCCACCGTGTATTTGTGTTAATATACAACATTTGGTTTTCTCTTTCTGACTCATTTTAGTCTGTATGACAGTCTCTAGGTCCACCCACGTCTTGGCAAATGGCACAATTCCACTCCTTTTCATGGCTGAGTAGTATTCCATTGTCTACATGGACCACATCGTCTTTACGCATTCCCCTGTTGATGGACATCTAGGTTGCTTCCATGTCCTGGCTATTGCAAATAGTCCTGCAGTGAACACCGCAGTATGTTTTAAATTGTGTGTTTAAAATTTGAACACTATAAAATTATGCACTGCCTCCTTTCCTGATATAAAAGCTTTTAGAGATTTTAAGCTTCTTTATTTGATTCCTCTTCTGTTTACCCGATTTAACATCTTCTGCCTTTTTCATTCTGTGGGAATTACTCTCCTCAGAGTTACCATTGCTAATAGTGTCTTAGTGATAATCAAGGCATCTTGAAATGTGTTTTCTTATTTTATATTCCATTTTGTTTTTCTTGCTTTCTTTCTTTTGTTGCAGTGGTTCTGACCCTGAAAATTTACATTTCTAGCCCCATAAATCTCCAGTTATACACTTATTCTTGGTCTTGATCCTGATCCTAGTCTTATAAGAAATTAGGCCTTTCCTTTTGTAGGAAAGAAGACACTGTGTCTGAATAAACCCTGCTTTTATAATCTGAGGATTTCAGGTCCAATTCAGTTCAGACAACATGCCCCTAACATCTTACTCTTAAGGTCAATGTGTACCTGAAGATGACTCTTTTGTGACTACAACAAAGCACAATATAAACTATAAATGTCTTCAAATCCCACCCTCTACCCAGAGTATGGGCTAACAGGGAACATGGAAGGGTTTAATGCAGAGTCAGAGGGAAATGGAGCTTCTCAGGGTGCTTCTTAGCTTACTAAACTCTCCCAAGACCTGAAGCTTCTGGGTAACTTCAGCCTTATTTGCTATAAACTGTGATATCCAGGGTCTATGTTTGGTTCATGAAACAAAACTCAAAATTAAAAAAAAAAGTTCTCATGTTTCCAGAAGAAAGAATATATATATATATATATATATATATATATATATATATATATACACACATATATATATTATATATAAGCTTCTTATACATAGCTTCAGCTTCTGTACTCTTTTGGCTTTTTAACGTTAAGCAATTATATGAAGGTATTTATCAATTTATTGATTTTCTGCCTAGGTTAAATAGAAGATGTCTACCTCTGACCATTTCTATATTTACTATGATCTGTACTTTGTTCTTGAGCTATTGTATGAAGATTTCAGTCTAAAGTTGATCTGGTCTTGACTGACACACTCCTGATTGCCTTTATTTTTAAAAAATGTTCATTTATGTGTTTGGCTGCACTGGCTGTTAGTTGTGGCATATGGGTTCTTTAGTTGCAGCACGTGTGATATAGTTCTCTGACCAGGGGTTGAACCGGGGGCCTCCTGCCTTAGGAACATAGAGTCTTAGCCACTGGACCACCAGGGAAGTCCCCTGCTTGCCTTTAAACAAACTGAATCTACTTTCTTATGTCTTTATATTCCCAGAAAGTGCTATAAATAAACAAAAGAGCTAGCAGAAGCTGTGAAAGTGATGGGATATGCACCATCAGGGCTGAGTGTTAGGGAGGCCTATCTGAATGGAGTCTGTATGGAATAGATTGTAGAGAGGAACAAAGAGAATGAAACCTGGTTTCATTTCAGTGGTTTTACAAATGCTATCACTTCCTTTAAACATAGGCCTTGAGTCTTAATTTAGTCATGTTAGACTGACCATATTCCTATAAGTGTCTCTGTTCAACAACTAAGGCAGTAGTTGTGTAATCTTGGACAAAGTATATACAAGCTTTGGCCAGTTTCTTAATTGTCAAAATGAATATAATGTTACCTATCTTGTAAGATGTTTTTTATAAAAACTAAATGAATTAAAAAAATCTTTATAAATATCTTTACTGCAGAATCTCATACACAACAATGCTTGCATGTGTGCTAAGTTGATTCAGTTGTCTGACTCTTTGCGACCCCATGGATGGTGGCCCACAAGGATCCTCTGTCCATGGGATTCTTCAGGCAACAATACCAGAGGGGGTCGCCGTTTCCTTCCCCAGGGGATATTCCTGACCCAGGGATCAAACCCGAGTCTCCTAAGTCTCCTACATTGGCAAGCATGTTCTTTATGTCTAACTCCACCTGGGAAGCCCATACTAGTGCTTAGTGATTGGCAATTACTTTCACAGCGAAGGCTAGATAAAACGTCATGTGTATGTGTGTGTGCATGTGCGTGTGTGTGTGCTCAGTCGTGTCTGACTCTTTGCGGTGCCATGGACTGTAGCCCAACACACTCCTCTGTCCATGGAATTTTTCAGGCAAGAATACTAGAGTGGGTTGCCATGTCCTCTTCCAGGGGGATCTTCTCAATCCAGGGATTGAACCCACATGCCTTGTGTCTCTTTCATGGGCAGGCAGATTCTTTACCACTAGTACCACCTGGGAAGCCCAGGTAAATTGTCATATGGGGGCACAAAACTCAACCTCTGGCTCACAGAGGGTACTCCATGAATGTTACTCAAACCATCTCTCTCCCTTCTGGAAGGATCTCTAATTTCCCAGTCTAAGAATAACACCTGCATGTTCTAAAAGCATCCAGAAACATGTGGTCCTGAATATCACTAAAGCCTAGACTAAGCTGATTTATTTATATTCACAAACTCTCTTCTATGAAACATAGTAACATCATGCTTGCAATGATTGGAAATAGAGCTGGAAGTCAATCTCCTATCCTTGTCTTTCACCTCTATCTCATTTATTCAACCTGTCACTGAGCCTCTAAGTTTCCTCCTTAAAATATCTCTCTCAGATTTGGTTTTTGTCTTCACCATTCACAGCCCAAGTGCAAGCTCTTAGCACCTCTTAACTAGATTAGAGTCAGAAATCTTGGCTTACTTCCCTAACAGAAGGTACTTTTCCTATAACACAGGCTGCAAACCACCTCCAGAATCAACTTCTGAAAATACTGTTTTGTTATCATATGCCACCTTTGGCAACCCATAATAGTTCTGTGAAAATAAATGCAGCCCTCACCTCTTCCTACCTCAACCTGGTTTTCATTTCCCCAAATATGAGAGCGAAGCCTAAGTGCATGACGTATGTAATATTCCCCTCCATGCCCAGGCCCTGCTATAAGTTGAGTATGTCTGTGGACAGTTCCCAGGGAAAGCCATACTTCACCCCCATGTTATTTAGCTCACTTTGCTTTATTTTATTTTTTCGTATTGTTAAAGATTTTATTTGTTTATTTGGCTGTGTTTGGGTCTTGATTGCCACATGTGGGCTTGCTCTAGTTGCGGCAAGTGAAGGCCAGTCATATTCAGGCTTCTCACTGCTGTGGCTTTTCTTGTTGCAGGGCACAAGCCCTAGGATGAGTGGGCTTCAGTAGTTATGGCACATGGGCTTAGTGGCCTCATGGCATATGGGGTCTTCCCGAACCAGGGATTGAACCTGTGGCCCCTACATTGGTGGATTGTAACCAATGGACCACCATGGAAGTCCCTTGCTCACTCTGATTGTCCTGGATGCACCCACCTCAAATTCTAACTACACTTCAAGAACCAAATTAATTTCCATATTTCCCTTGAGATCTTCCTTGACACTATATATTTGCTTTTTCAGAATACTTTCCAAACTTTTATTCCACACCAAAAGAGGACTGACATGCTGTCTAGAACTGTCACGTGTGCATGCTAACATTGTCTGCACTGCTTGATCACAGTCTTATCCAGCTCCCGATCCCATATACACCTGTGGATCACCCTGATCACCCTAAATCTTGGTTCAGTGCCGAATATAGAGGATATCCTCAATAATTTCACTTTCATGACAGGCATCCTTTTCTTCTTACTGCTAAATAGTGAATTTTAAAGGTATGACTTAAATTTTTTTTTTTTAAACATCCTGTAATCCTCAAATATACATCAGGTATACAAGTGTGTGTATACAAATATTTAAAGGTAAAAAAATAGTATTAGTTGCTCAGCTGACGGGGTCCAGCCCCCACAGGATCCAGGGGAACCCTCAGGAGAAACGGCGTTGGTGAATAAATGAATGAGAGACGAATAGAGGAGAGAAAGAGGCTGATATTCCTTGGTTTACACTGAAAGCCAGTAAAGCCCTGAGACAAGGAGCTTGCTCTGTTCACGGAGGCCACAGGTGCCCTCCCGGTCTCCCGAGGGAGTGAAGATGCAGAACATCTTCCCGTTCAGGTCTTAGAAACCTGGGCAGATAAGTGAACGCAGGGAGCCTCCATGCTCCAAGGGATCAGCCTGAAAAAGAGTGTAAGAGAGAAAAGGAAAAGAAAAAATAAGACACGGGGTGACCAAGTTTCTTCGAGTGAGGCCCGTTACTTTATTTTCAAAAGGGACTTTTATACCTTAATTTGTGCATAGAGGGAAATGAAAGATACAAGGTCAAACAGAGTCAGCCCAAACATTCCAGCAGTTGTGCCCTTATCAAAACCAGGATTTTTTCTGCATACCTTTCCCACAAATGATGTTGTGTACATTATCTTCTGGCCTTGGAGGCCTGTGTACATTTTTGACCCTCTTTTGATAAAGGCTGTTCAACCAGAAAACTTATATTCCCTCAAAAGTGTTTTTTCTCTTATATTTCTAATCTATGTCAGCCCCAGAAAATGCTAAACAGAGTTACATTTCTCACGGAGCAAAGGTGCAATGAGTTACAAGAAAGAAAGAACCAATTAGCTCAAAGGTCTGATGTGGTTAATTCAAGGCTACACTTGTTTTTCTTACATTCCAACTATGTTAACTAATGCACTCCCAGGTGCACAGTGGATAAGAGAGATGGGAACTTAGCAACAAGCATTGGCCCAGTAATGAAATCCTACACCAGCACTACTCTAATAGCTTTTAACTCTTTGAAAGGCTCTATGTTTTAGGCTTCCCATGCCTCTCACAGTTGGGAGGCTGCGAATAATCACACGAGGAGCTACAAGAGTCTGGATAAACCTGCCAAGCAAGCTAGAATGCTAACAGAAGGGGTTTGATTTGAAATATTCCTCTCATGTCCAGGAGACTTATTAGCTAGAGCCCTAAGTTGATTTTCTCCAGAAAAAGGTGGTCAGGATAGCCCCCTGTTAATGTCAGGAGAGTTGGTGAAAGGCACAAAACAGTAAGACAGACAGATTCTGGTTTTGGGGTAGATGCTCGAGCTGGTCTAGGGAGCCCCTTGAGTCCTGAAACCTTGCTTAACAGTTCTTTTCCACATGACCTTGTCATGGGTGGGATGGCCCATGCTGGCTCCCGGCACTCAGTAGCATCCGACTCTTTGCAGCCCCAGGGACTGTAGACCATGAAGCCCTTCTGTCCATGGAATTCTCCAGGGATGAATAGTGAAGTAGGTAGCCATTTTCTTCTCCAGGGAATCTTCCCAACCCAAGGATCAAACTCAGGTCTTCCACACTGCAGGCAGATATTTTACAGTCTGAGCCACCAGGGAAAACACCCCTTTTTATTCTGAACCTGTGGATTCCTGATGTTACAGAATTTTGCCATCATTTAGATAGAAAGTTAGGCTCTTAGAACTGAATTTTATCTCCTTTTGTAAGTCTCACCACTTAAAAATGAAAACAGGAAAATCCTAGGAAAGAACAATATGATCTGCCTTCTGACATTTAGGCAGCTGCTTTCCTGTGCTTTGTAATTCAGTCATCTGGGCTGAATGTCTTCATCGCTTCTTTTTTCCTCCTCTTGCTGATATTCTCTGATCCTTAAGATATCACTGTTTAATCACTATTATTAGAGAGATGCAAATTCAAGCCAAAGTGAGGTATCCCTCACACAGGTCAGAATGGCCATCATCAAAAATCTACAAACAATAAATCCTGGAAAGGGTATGGAGAAAAGGGAATCTTCTTGTACTGTTAATGGGAATGCAAATTGATGCAGCTACTATGGAGAACAGTATGGAAATTCCTTCAAAATCTATGAATAAAACTACCATATGACCCAGCAATCCTACTGCTAGGCATATACCCTGAGGAAACCAGAATAGCTAGGACGTGGAAGCCATCTAGATGTGAGTTGACAGATGAATGGATAAAGAAGTAATGGTACATATACACAATGGAATATTACTCAGCCATAAAAAGGAACGCATTTGAGTTGGTTGTAATGAGGTGGACAGACCTAGAGCCTATTAAACAGGGTGGAGTAAATCAGAAAGAGAAAGAGAAATATCATTTATTAATGCATATATATGGAATCTAGAAAGATGGTACTGATGAACCTATCTACGGGGCAACAATGGAGAGGCAGACATGGAACAGACTTTTGGACACAGTAGGGGCAGGAGAAGGTGGGATGATTTAAGAGAGTAGCATTGGAATGTATGCATTACCGTATGTAAAATAGATAGCCAGTGGGAATTTTTTGTATGACACAGGGAACCCAAAGCTGGTGCTCTGTGACAGCCTAGATGGGTAGGATGGGGAGGGAGATAGAAGTGAGTTGAAGAGGGAGGGGGCATATATATAGCTATGACCGAGTCTTATTGATATATGACGGAAACCATCATAATACTGTAATCATTACTCAATTAATTTTTTTATTTTTTTTAGAAAAAGATCTCACTCTTTATACCTGTTGATTTCTACCATGAAAGCATTTTCTTGACATTCTATTAAAATAGGTTGTCATTTGCTCCTGGTTGTGGTAAAATGTCCATGGTCGGGCAGGACTCACAGTATTGGTAGATGATACTTTTCATTTGAGCTTGGCAAATGCAAGCCTATATTGTGGCTATAGATTATTGACTTTTGGTATCGTGTAGGACTACTACTTCTTTTAAAATAGTCAACTCCTAACAATAATGTTTAAAGGTTTCCAATGACTTTACAATAGAGAGATTCATGCTTTACCAAATGCCAGCGTTAACGCAGCACCTGAAATGGAAAAATGTTAGAGATAAAAATACATATAAATCAACAAATATTCCTCTAATCTGGTCAGTTCACTTTTCAGCAGAAAATCTATTTCTTTTTTCTTCCAAATTCTTACAGAAATTTATTTTCTATTTTTCTTCCTTTCAACTTTTTAGATTCTGTTTTCTTCTCGGTACAACACCTTCACTCTTTTCTCAACTCCATCCCATAAACGCATATACATATACACACATACACACAAGCTTATTCACACATTTTCTTTTTCTTCCTAAATTGAGACAGCTTTTTTCGATAAACACAGATCTGGCTCTAAATTAAGTGCTATTAGAAATGTTGTAAACTCTGAAATTATTTCCAAATGTTTAATTCACTTCCAGAAATAGCTGGTTTATATTTTATGAATTTTCTAGCTATGATACTGCTACGCTTACGCAGAAATGGAAGTTTTTGTACATATAATAAAATATGACCTGATGATTTCTATGCCTTACTCTAAAAATGCAAAGTTAACTGTGAACAAAAATAAAAACACTTTAAAAGGTAACAATTTCTTTATTCTGGGGCTCCATTGGCCATTCCATTTAAGAGGCAGGACCCATCAGTGTTCTAGCTTACTGTTCTTCTTGATGAGGCTTTTCCTCTGTTTTACTGATTTAGAATCTGGGTTATCTTTAAGATAATTGTCAGACTTCAGTATCTTACTGTCACTGAGAAGGACTCAGTTTTGACTTTTTTTTTTTTTTTTTTCTGTAAAACGGCATGGTGATGAGTTTAAGCAACTTGTTATTACTACTGTTTATACTCACTTTATTCCTTTTTGCATTTTTATTTGAAACATATCATACATACAGAAAATTATAAATATCCCAGGGAGAGAGCTCAGTGAATTTTGCACAAATGAACACTATGTGTAGCTAACACCTGATGGAGAAGCAAAGCATTGCCAGTAACCTAAGATACTTTTAGGGGCTAGTGGCTTTTAAATTCTAGTATATGGTTTCTATTTTGTTGATATTTTCTATGTTGTTAAATAGACTACATTTGTTGCAAAGTTTTAATTTTACAGCAAAACTTATGTACACTTTTAATCTTGATAGTCTTGGGAACCATAAGCATTTTCCCATTGTCCTTCATATTTTATAGTTTGTTCTCAAGTATGTTTATGCACAATATGGTCAGTGCAGTAGACCTGCTATACACACTGTGGAAAAATCAGTATTTTCCAATGTGGTGTCCTCAGCTTTGATACTTCCGGCTACAAATAATGTCTTGATGTTGATGGCCACCCACACATATTTGGCAGCTGCCAGATTCCAGTCTTAAGAGAAATGTAGAGAGATGTTATGGGGAGGGAGGTGGGAGGGGGGTTCATGTTTGGGAACGCATGTAAGAATTAAAGATTTTAAAATTTAAAAAATAAAAAACTAAAAAAAAAAAAAAAACACAGAGAAATGTAATGTACCTTATATGTTATTAGTTAATACAGACTTCTTGAGGAGGAGAATTTTCTTGCACTGTGTCTTCCTGTTTCACTGATGATGATACGGTTACTGACATCCTTGTAGATCTTGCTACATGCTTATGTTCCTGCAAGACTCTGTCTCATAGCCACCTGGACCACATGGCAATCAAACTGGGCAGTGCCATGCTGAGTTCATTTAGCTCTGCAGGGAAGCCAGAGCTTCCCAGGTGATGGTAGTGGTAAAGAACCCACTTGCCAGTGCAGGAGACATAAGAGATGTGGGTTTGATCTCTGGATTGGGAAGATCCCATGGAGGAGGGCATGGCAACCCACTGCAGTATTCTTGCCTGGACAGAATCCCCATGGACAAAAGAGCCTGGTGGGCTACAGTCCATGGGTTGCAAAGAGTCAGACATGACTGAAGTGACTTAGCACACAGCACACATGCAGGGAGCAGTGTTTCATAGGACCCGTTCCAGTACCTATGCTCTGAAACCCTCGAACCTCAATATGAAGAGGTACTCCATATATTCTGTTTGGCTTATCAACTTTGTGATTCTTTCTGAGTGCTCAGTTCCTTTTTTGTTTTGCTGGAAAACTAGCTTAAATACCAAAAAGCTGTCATTAAATTCATTTTATTTTTGTTGTCTTTTATTACATCTGGTAACCCTCAAATAACTGTATAGAGAGGTTAGTCATCCCTTCCCATATCGGTTGCAGATGGTTAGAAATGCATGGGATGGAGGCAGGGTAGAGGCTGAGCTGCTCAGCTTGTGTAGGTGGTCAGTGCTGGCAAGATCTTAGTATCCTGCCTCTCTGTCCTTCAGAGTTGCATGTAAAACTTCAGTCACTGCAAGCAAGTGTGAAAATTCAGTTTTTTCTCACTCTGTGCACACAGAAATTTTACCTTCGAGTCTTGAGTTGTCAGTTTTAAATAGGTAGTGCAGGCTCGAAAAGCAGAAGCTTTTTCTCTGTGACACCACGGTACAAAAGTGCCTTCAAGACACACAGCCTGACTTTGATTTTTGGTTCACTTTTCGTAGCAATTGGTACATTCCTTTCTAAAGGCTACCATAACGAAACGCTGAGAATGAGAGCAGAAAGTTATTCTTTCATAGCTCTGCTGCTGCTACTGCTAAGTCACTTCAGTCGTGTCCAACTCTGTGTGACCCCATAGACGGCAGCCCACCAGGCTCCCCTCTCCCTGGGATTCTCCAGGCAAGAACACTGGAGTGGGGTGCCATTTCCTTCTCCAATGCAAGAAAGTGAAAATTGAAAGTGAAGTCACTCAGTCATATCCGACTCTTCGCTACCCCGTGGACGGCAGCCCACCAGGCTCCTCTGTCCATGGGATTCTCCAGGCAAGAGTACTGGAGTGGGATGCCATTGCCTTCTCTTCATAATTCTAGAGGCTAGAAACCCAAGATCAAGATGTTAGCAGGCCATGCTCCCTGTGAAGCCTGTGGTGAAGAATCCACCCTCAGCTTTTCCTCATTCTGAGAGTGGCCCCCAATCATTGGTGGCCCTTGGCCTTTGGCTTCATCACCAAATCCCTGCTTCAGTTGTCACGTGACCTCTCCCCTCCATGTCTGTCTCTTTATGTCCAGATGTCTCTTTTCTCATAAGAAAGCCAGTCATTGGATTAAGCTCCAAGCTATTTCAGTATAACTTCAACTGAACTTGAATATGCCTACAAAGATTTTAGTTTTCAATGAGTTCATATTGTACAGATACTAGAATTCAGGACATTAACTGGGGAAAGACTCAATTTAACCTGCAACCCTTGATACTCTGTTTAGTCTGAATCCCAAATTTCAGGGTCATGATTTATTCTGAGAAACTTGATGAAGTCTAATATATTAATAATATATTTAAACCAGTCACTAATTTTATTTTGTGGAAACTGTGCCTTTCCACTTGCCAGATGATTGCCTGTTCATTTAGTTCTTTTTGCATATGGCTTCAAGTGCTTCTTTATCTTGAATACCCCTTGCCTCTTGACAAAGCAATGCCTGGTAAGATGAAACCACTTTTTTAATAAGGAGTTTACGTGTCACTGAGAAGCAAAACTGCTAATTATGGATGAATGTGTAAAGGTATTTTTATTTCATGTAATGTGGCCTAGTGTGAGTTAATTACAGTACAAGTAGCCTTAATTCCAAGGCAGGGCGTTACCATGATAGATGTTTTAGATCCAAGGACAACAGAGATAGCCCTTCAGTAGTGCGCTACTCAGGTGAGCTATTATCGCCAGCAGCACATCTCCTCATTAGACTCCTGTGCTTTGTGTTAAGGAACTGTTACAAAGGTAGGCTTGTGTTGGAAATTAATATAACCAAGATTTAAATGGGGTGGCTTTTGGTTCAGAACTGAAAAATGAGTCAACTCCTTTTTGGTTCTGAACAAAACCTATTATTTTATTAACATCTGTAAGTTTTTTAAAAGCATGACTATTTCATATTACATTGATAGGGAGTTGGGGATAAAGGTGTCCATAGGTGCCTTTAAACAACTATTACCTTAACAATTCTATATGGCTCCAATAAGAATTATCACCTCAATTAAAAAAATCACTTATTTAATATACCATAATATAATACCTTAATTTCAACTTGTGGCCAGGTTTGATAAAAATATCAGTTTAAATTCATACATGTTGAAAAGTAAATTACACTTATGATTATACACTTACTTAATATAGAGCTGATAAATACAATATACAGATAAATTTTTATAATCGTAATCATCTTCTTATATTTATATCCTGCTCCTACTGAGATGAATCTCTGGTTACATTTACATATTGAATTAGAAAGTTAAAACTAATGATGGGATCAATTATGCCCCATACTGAGCTGTGCACTTTGGAATGACTTTGAGAAAACAGGAGGGTCAAAAAAAAAAAAAAGCAGCTACAGTGCACAGTGGTTTCAAGATTATGCTAACAGATAGGAAGGATTGTAATGGATGATAATGTGTGTTTGTCAAAGAAATCAGGCTTTTCAGGGGAAAAACCTAAAGGACATTTCTAATATAAACGTTTCTGAGAATTAGAAAATATATAGGCTGGGTCACGGAAGTTGCTGCACAGTTTATTTAAGGCAGACTGTATAAGAACAGATGTCATAGGAGTCCCTTTATGATCCTGTTTGTTTGTTCTTGTAATTCTTTAAATGTATTTGCTGCATCTCAGGTGAAGTAGAACCTGCTTCATGTTTGCTGTTGTTATGCAAAATGATGGTTTCCTCTTTCTCCTTCCCTAGCTGCATAATAAATGTGCTTCTCATCTGAAACCTGAATGTGACTGCGGACCTTTGAAGGACCATATTTTACCACCCACCACAATCTGTCCAGTGGTACTGGTGAGTTTTTCCTTCTCATCATTCTGATATAACTTGGGATTTCTGTAACTAACTGGTGCACCCTACCACTCGATGCTTTCAGAGGTCATTTTCCATTGATCAAGGCAGAGCTCAGTAGACCTAAAATGCCTCCTTACTTCAGAGAAGACCTCTTTGCCCACTATATTTCCTTTTGCCTTCATGGCACAATAAACTTCTCAGTGAGGTATGCTCTAACTGAAGCTGACTCAGGTTTTATCACTCAGTCATGTTGTACTTACCAGAAATTGTATAGGCAGAACACTTCCACATTTTACGTGTTTTATAGATCGAGCTTCCCAGAATAATGAAGTTATTCTTATGGGCAGTTTTGCTGGAGATGCACATTATGTGTCTGCAATTGGGAAGTCTCTTACCTAAGTCAGAGGCTACCTAGAATGAGGACACACACCTGAAGAGAGCTGTGCACTGCCACGAGGTGTATTTTATCTTCTATTAGAGAACAGTAAATTTAACTACCTGCAAAACAGTTCCTTGATTCAATAAATATACAAGTGAAAAAAAAATGCCTAAGTAAAGTAACCTTGATAAGAGCAAATCCTGATAGAAAGAGAAGCAGCTATTCAAAGATAATATTCACATTACCTTTCAAAATCCAAATTGTTTCTAAAGTGAAGCAGTTATTTTACAAAACAAACCATTTTATATCCATAATGCAGTTCTCATTTTTTTTTTAAACAACATGGAAATTAACTAGCTGGAACTTCAGTTTGATGTAAAAAAATACAACAACTAAGAAATGTTAGACAAATACTTTTCTAAAGGTCAACTTAGAAATTAATCAAATTACTCAATTTGCACCCACTTATGATTCATTTTGTAATTATCTGTAAAATACTGGATGTATTTAAATGCCTTTATTTAAAAAAAATTAAAAACTCTTTATTTTTTCAAACTGCAAAGAAAAAGCAGAAGAAAATACCTCCATATTGCTGAGGATAGCAATAACCAATTCTAAATTTCCCTTTATCATGTAAGAATTATAAGACATCCTGTAGTAAATAAGATTAATTAAAATTAATGAGAGCCATATTAATTTTTTTTATTCTTTTGTAGTATTTTCTTAAAGAGAAAGAACTTGTAGAATTTTTATATATTTGCATTTAAAAAATACAGAGTAATTTGTACTGGTTTAGATGCATTCTTAATCTCAGATTTTAACTCTAAGGAAAAAAATCTATTATGTTGTTCTATTATCCAGCTATCTGTGTAAAACCCTACTAAATTCAGTGAGCCAGGGGATAATTTCTTTGACCTACTTATGTCAGCCTCTAGTCTTATAAGCTCAAAAATGAGATAGATTCTTTTATTATCCCATCCTTTCTTTCTTTGAAAGAATCAAAGGTAAAGAACATGTGTTGAATAAATGGTTTTGTCTTGAACAGTCTTGCAGACTCTTTTGTTGCTTTTGTAGACACATTTGATTCTGAAGATTTATTTTCTCATTAAATCTTCCTAAAGTTTTTTTATCATGATTTGTATCTCAGCATTTGCTGTATTATCATTTTCTTGGTACTAACTGAAGTATTAGGCACTGTTAACCACCTCATCCTTCATGAATGTCTACCTTCCTTGATTCCCATTATCCCACCCTCTCCTGATTCTTCTTGTGTTTCTCTAGCTACTTGCTTCTTATATCTTTCCTGGATTTCAAGAGGTCAGCCTGCCCCATGTTGGCTCCCATCCATATGCCCTACCCTCACTCACATGCCATGGCTTTCTGCTCTTAACATTCTTCTCAGTGAGATCTTGCTTATTCATTTATTTCATTACTGTATTAATTTATATTAAGTTCAACCTCCACTTATGAGTCTCAAGTGCTCAACCTGGAGGTTCCATGTTGTTTACATGCATGATATATTATTATAAGTAATAACAGCAACTTCTACTTGTTGAGCACATATATTATACCAGCTACTATGCTAAATATCTTAGTCCATTTGAGAAGTGTTTATTGTTTAGTGTGCCCAATAGTATTAACAGTGGGAAGAAGCCCAAATAAAATCTTTGCCTTCATAAAGTTTTCATTCCAGTGGTGTGAAATAGGCAATAAGCAAAGCAATAAGTAAGTGATTTAGTATCTGTTTGTGCCTCAGATGGTAAAGAATCTACCTGCCATGTGGGAGACCCAAGTTCAATCCCTGGGTGGAAAGATCCCCTGAAGAAGGGAATGGCAACCCACTCCAGTATTCTTGCCCAGAAAATTCCATGGACAGAGGACCCTAGAGAGCTATAGTCCATGGGGTCACAAAGACTTGCGCATGACTGAGCAACAAACACTTTCAATTTTATATTAACTTACTGGTGGTATTTAAAGTTTAAAGGACAAAATTAAAGTGGGAAAAGAAAAGAAGAAATGTTGGAACTGCAGTTATAAGAGAGCAAGTGAAGAGTTCAAGGAAAATAGAGTTCAAGGAAATAGCCGAGCCAAGAGTTGAAGAATGTGAGAGAGTTGCTATTGTGGCTCTCTGGGGACAGAACTCTGTAGACAGAGGAGTCACCGAGGAAGAGAAGCCCAGGCTCCGGCAGGAGAAGCCTGACATATCTTAAGACATTAGTGCCTGGGTCTGTTTTGCAGCGCGAATAGTCGTAGAGAATTTCAAATATGTCTTAAGATTTTCATATGCCTAGGACAATTTAGGTTATTCTAAGGTCTTTAGCCTTTCAGTTCAGTTCAGTTCAGTTGCTCAGTCGTGTCCGACTCTTTGAGACCCATGAATTGCAGCACGCCAGGCCTCCCTGTCCATCACCAACCTTTACTGTGAAAGAAATTGGAAGTCAGACCAGATGAGAGAATGATCTGACTTATATATTTAAAAGAACATCAGTCTAATTGGTGTGTTTAGGGGCTAACAGTGGGAAAAGGAAATGGCACTTAGATTTTCTTTAGAAAAGTAGGAAGCTGGCTCATTGCTGAGAAAAAGGATAGTTTGAGAGTTTTGCGGATCAGGAGGAAATTACACAACAGTCACTTGGAGAATGGGAGCTATGTGGATCAAGGAAATACCAGATGATTGCCAGGGAATAAGGAGCAGTCTCGGGTTAATAATAGTGAATTTAGAACAAGATCAGTAAACTTGAATGGGTACATTTCTCTGGTGATATTCAGTCTTATTTCTCCAGTTATATTCTAATTCCAGGAGTAGAATAGCCATGAGTCAGCTTTAATGAGACTGTGTTTTACCCAATATGATCAAAGGAGAGGGAATCAAAGGAGTTGAGAGTGTATGCAAGCAAGTAATTGGGATTCGCTATGGAATTTAAGCTGGGAAACAAGGGAAGTTAAGGACATGGAGAGTAAAGTACAGTAAGGGATGTTAGGAAACTACATTTGTGGGTTACAGCGGGATCAAAGATTGTTGAAATCAACCTTATTAGTGTCAAGTTACAAGAATGAGTGAGATAACAATTGAAATTTTGGAGGGGTTGCAGTTATTGATGATGATAGGTATGAATTAATTTAAATATCACAGTGATGCAAAAAAAGTAAATATTGCAACTTTCTCGATTTTACCTATGAGAAAAGTGAGAAACAGAGAGATTAAGTCAATTTTCGGTGTCAGGTGACTATGAAGTAGCAATCCAAGATTGGAACCCAAGAACAATCATTCCAGAGCTTGTACACTGAGCTCATCATTTCTAGCCTTTCTCCAAGTCCCAAGATAGGTCTTCTGCTATTGGCCTTTTCTAGAGCCTTCATTCTCCAACCTTCCCAAGCCGGAAGCCTAAGAATTATCATTGGTGCTTCAGTTTTATCATTAGGCAGCCTATACTGATGTTCTTACTTCTCTCTTTTGCCTTCAACCCAACTGTAACTGTCGCATATGTTACTCGCAAATTGTTTTCCAGAATTTTCCTAATATTAGTAGAATTATTATAGAATTGCCTCTTCTTTTCATTCTCTACACTGCTTCCGGGATCCACTTTCAAAAACACAATAAAAGATTTTCCTACTCAAATATGTTAAAATACTTAAAATATTTTTAGTGATTCTTATTTGAATTACAAAGTATCTAGCAAGGTAAATAAGGCTCTTTAACTGAATCACTCCATGTAATCCCTTACACACTGTCTTATACGCTAGAAATCAAGGATTTCAACTACTTGAAATTCTCTAAGTATACCTGCTCTCCAAAGCCTTTGTAGTATTGTACAAGTCAATAAATTGGCCTGAATCATTTTGCCTTGCTGCCTTGCTAAGTAGAAATTAAAGTTTGCTTTCTGATCATGGAATTAGTGCTTGATTCTTAAACCCATTAGCTATTTAAATACTAAAACTTTAAACAAATTAATAAAGTTGTTCTTCACACAAAATTGCTTTAATATGCTTCAACTGATAGACTCTGAGGCTTTTTAATTTGTGAATTTTCATTAACTTCCCAGGAATGATTTCACACTGTATTTGCTACTGGAATTTTTAAACTTTCATTGAAAGAAAATCCTTAGTCCTCACACATAATACAATATTTTTTATTATCTAATAATAACTTTCTTCTTAAAAATATAAGTTCTCAGTTTCTCATAATCATGTGAGTTTCAAACTCAGTAGCAATGTGGTCATTAACATTATTTAATAGCTCATTCTAGAAAATATGGAATGGAGAATTAAAACCTAAGATTTCATTGAAGTTTTTAATCCCTTTGACTCTGTTGTCAGGAATCAGTTATTGAATAAGCAATGTAAACTTACTACAGATTAGATATCTTATCTCTGGTTGAAGCATTTTAATGGCATACTTCTAGGTCAAGGTCAGTAGCAACAATCTTCTTATATTTTAGAGCATCCCTTCAGGTATTAATTTTATTCATTTATTTTTAAAATTTCTATACCTCTCTTCTCAGACCCCAAATTCTCCCAGATACTGATTAGCTTTAATGATTCAATAGATATGTGCTTACCTGTTATGAAGATTAGCCAAGTCAGCATGTTCTTTGCACTGATGACATGCTTTTATAAGTGTACACTAAAAATTACTTCCGCAGTTAATTTGTCTTGATAGTGTCTACTTCCATAAAATAAAGCCAACTATTCTGAAATTAAAATAGAAATGTAATCAATGATTCCATATATCAAATGTAATCATGGATTTCTGGAATTACAGTTGATTTCTAGCATATTTTAAGTATACGATCAAAAGAAGCTTCATCGTGTAAAAGTTATCTAGGTTCTCTGTGACTGTGTTTATGAACCTATAATGCTTTCTCTGAGGATTTTCCAGCAAAAAAAAAAAAATTAAAATGACTAGAACTATTCTCTCTCTGCTTCCATACTAAGGATAATTCAGGACTGTTTTACAAAGGTAAATTTCTTGTAGGTCTATCCTCATCTCACTTCCAAACACCTGGAAAGTGAATCCAATCCAGTCCAATTAGTCAGGACTCTTGATCAGCAGCTTAATTTCTAGAAAAAGCCATTAACCCTTACCAAATGACAGTCAAAACAGATGTTCTTCCTTTAATGGACTCCATGAAAAATGCATTCCTGATTCTTGTTTTGGATCACTCTCAGAAATTTCAGATTCCTAATCCCAATCAAATGTCAATGTAAAAACTGTAATAATTTTATATACACCATGACCTGATGAGCATGGAAATTGCCCACTCTTTTATGAGTTTTACTCCTAACCCAAGCAGATTTGGCCCATGTTGTTTTAGTCCCTCAGAGGTTTGCTTTAATTATTTTGTACCACTGTGTCATCAACCTACACTGAAAGGCTTTAAAAAAATAATATGAATCTGCTCCATTGTAACGAAAAAGGTATGTTTTTAGAGATTCTTTCATTTTCTAACAGAAGTCCCTTTCCACTCTGTTTATTATCGTTTAATAACCTCTGAATATTAGTATTATTATCATGTTTCATCTTCTATCCTTAAGAAGAATAGAGTAAAATTTATTGTGACGTTTGACTGTGATGCTCAGTTGTATGTTATTTATTTCCGTGTGCTAATCTATAAATCTGTTGTTATCCATTTCATAAATTCAGTTCACTATAATAGTCTCATTCAGTCCTTCTCAAATTATTTTTGATAGTACAAAATTTTGTTAAGTCCCAGAAATCAATGGAATAGGCCAGATAGAGTCCATCTGATTTTCAGAACAATTTTATAGTGGAAGCTTTAAATTTGATACTTCCCTAGAACTAGGAGAAGTTTTACATTAATTATAAATTTTATGTATTTTTTTCTAATGATCAGGGTAACTGAGTGTCTATGATTACATGTGTTTTTATAATAATTTTTCAGTTTGAGTTGGGGTTTTATTCAATTAATTCTGCTCCTGTCAACAAATGAATACTTGAGATGTCTCCTGAGGAAGTAGCTTTTTTAACTCTATATTTGAACAACAAAAGCTGATCATCATAAAAATCATTTCTATTATATTTAGCTCTGTGATTTAATTTTCTCTTTATAAAACAATTACTTTACATTAGAATTTAAAAGCAAGCTTCTATTCTCTAACTAGCAAGGAGCTAATTATTTAGTAATTTTCTATATCAACATATATTAGTAAAGTTGATAAAATATGGGGACTATGTAATGTTGATTACTTTAAATCTGGATTTATATTACATATAAGTATCCATTCTTCATGTAACTGTTAAGACTATGCCTTTAAATTGTTTTTCAGATCATTGCTGATGAACAATGTATATTATTTTTATTTATAATAGCTGCAGTGCCAGATTCCTCCTGTTTTTCCTTCTCTTTCCTTCTTTCTTTCTTCCTTCCTTCCACTGACTTTTATAGAAGTCACCAAAGCTAAAAATTCATATCAGAACAGTTCTCTTATTCACTGTAATTTTGACTCTGTTGGGCAAGACAGGCAAGGAGATTACATATTCCAGTGTGGTAAAGCTTGGCTTACTGGGGCTTTTCAGTGAACAGAATCTTCATCTATTCTGAGGGTAATTCAAAGAGGAAATGAAAATTTTCTTTAATGTAAGATGCTTGAGCTGAATCTTGAATAAAACAAGGATTTGGCCAGCAAATGCAAAGTGAGCTTTATGTGGATAGTCTCAGAAATAAGAGAGCGCAGGGTGAGATCTTGAAACAGCAAAATGTTTAGTAAGTTTTATGAAGAAATGCGAGGTGTGGAGAGACAGACAAGACAAAGTCTGAGATGCTGAAAATCTTGACCTTTCTTGTCAAGGAAGTGGGCTTTATCCAATATAAATAAAGCACTACGTGATCAGATTTGTGTTTTAGAAAAATAATTCAAGTACAGTAAATTTAAAGCAGAGAGCAGAGGAGATAGGAGAGTACAATTACTAGGTTGTGAGGGAAAAAAAATCACAAAACACTAACAGAAGAAGAAAATGAGGGAAAGAGGACAGAAGATCGTAGCAGAGAACAGAATATTAGGGCTTGATTTTGTTTTAAGATAAATTTATTTCAAATGATAGTAAAGTCCATTATGTTGAACCAGAAAATGAGTGTTAACCCTTTATTATATGAGAACTATGCATTTATTGTATATAACTTATTAAAACAAAATGAAATGACTAGAAAAACATTTAAAAGTCTCTAAAACAGTTATATAAGAACAATTATTGACGTATCAATAGAACCACTACTTTGGAGAAGGCGATGGCACCCCACTCCAGTACTCTGGCCTGAAAAATCCCATGGACAGGGAGGAGCCCGGTGGGCTGCAGTCCATGGGGTCACGAAGAGTCGGACACGACTGAGTGACTTCACTTTCACTTTCACTTTCATGCATTGGAGAAGGAAATGGCAACCCACTCCAGTGTTCTTGCCTGGAGAATCCCAGGGACGGGGGAGCCTAGTGGGCTGCCGTCTATGGGGTCACACAGGGTTGGACACAACTGAAGTGACTTAGCAGCAGCAGCAGCAGCAGCAGGACCACTACTTAAGTTTACCTGTTGATGTTTAAATGTTTATTTTGGCATTTTTGTAATTAACCTTGACATATCATGTACCATCCTATTTTAACATATAAACTGACATCGTTAAGTGTCTATATATTTCTACATACTGTATAACATCACTATTAATGGTTGTATAATATCTCATTAATTGAAGACATAGTTCAGTTGAAACAGTATTTATATTTAGCATATTTGCAATTCTTACTTTGATCTTATAAATAACACTCTAGTGAACATCTTTACGAAGAGTGTCTTTTCCGAGTTGCTCTCTAATCAGAACTACAAAGTATTACTTCTTCCTCAAACAAACTTACTTTCTTCTGCAAATGAATCAGATTTCACAGTGGTTTTGTTTTTTCTGTGCTATGAACACACCTCCAAGTCAGGAATACAGAACAGAGTTGCATCCTAACGTCAAACACTAGTTTTACAGTCACAAAGAGTCGGACATGACTGAGTGGCTGAACTGAACTGAACTCATTCCTTATTTAAACATTTAAAAGATTAATTTGGTGGGACTACTTTATCTTACTTTTAAACAAACATAATATTATCAGAATATACTGTAAAGATAGTATTCATTGACAGGAAGCGATATAAAACAAAGAATATGTTCAGCAACATGCTTCTTTGGACCAATTGTGGTGTGTTCTTCCTGGAACATTTTCTCTTATTGTAATATCCTCTATTACCTTAAATTCACCTTTATGAATGCCAATAAAATAAATAATAAAACTTGTTAGCTCGGAGAAAGGAAAGCAAAACTACTGAGAGAATATAGGTTTTAAACATAGTCTTTAGATTTGATTCATATGATTCTAATTCTACCTTTCTCTTCTTTACTGTGACTTTGCAATGTGTCCAAGTCATGGTATTGCTGAGGCAGCAATCTGTGTATCTCTAGGTATAACAGCCTCAGAGAACCATATGTCTCTATTAACTTTTCCTCTTATTCCGATCTTTCTTACTCTTCCACTATTATAAGAATTCGACTAAATTATGCATTGTAGATATGGTAAGTCTTAAATAGCAGAGAGTATGTTAAATCTTTCCTTCGAGCATGTGTTTACTCCCCAGTGATGTCAGAGGCCTGTTAGGGAGTGGAAGTATCACATACGCTTTCTTTGTCACAGTCCCAGGATTCTGAATTCTTCCTGTCCCATCTTTCACTCAACCCTAACCAGTAACTGTTAATAGCAACAACCTCAATACCAAACATCAGCTCATTAAAAGAAGGAGGGAGATATTTGAATTCTCCGTGATTCTGAATGTTAGATATTGAATTCTCATTAACCTTATTTCCTGAACTAGTCAGAGAGTGCACAGAAGTGTAGAGAGTCTGGGAGAGAGGTGTGAACAGTTGGCTAAGGATGTGACTTGCTGCACGTTTTATTTAACATCATTTCAGCTGCTTCATTTTCCATTTACCTCTTTAACCTTAACCACAGTTACTAAAGTCATCTATTTCCTTGAAAATTCTTTATGTAAGGTACCATAGGTTTGCGCCTATGTAATTTTCACTTTTTGTCTAAAGAGTGGAACAAAGCACATTGTCAGTGCTCAATAAATGTTTCATCAGTGTCATTACTTAATATTCATTTAATTAATATTCATTATAGATCAATTCATAATTGTCATCAGAGTAATGATAGGCAAGAAGGAATCTCATTTTTCCCCATATTTTGAAAATCTAACTCAGACTCAGTTTCATGGTATTATTCATAAAGGAGAGCTGCTTTTTTAAATTTATTTTTTACATATATAAAATTAAATTCTAAATGTTCTTATATTTTTTGCCTGTGGTTTTTTGCTTCAAAATCCAATGAAGGATATATTATTGGAGAGAGCTATAATGTTTATAAAACATCTGTAGATCCATTTTGTTTGGGCATAGTCTTCATGTACTTTAATGGGCCATAGTACAAGAAGGCTGAAAAGGACCCAGCATCGTTTAGTGATGATTCCGTCATCTGTACTTGTGAGGTTAACCATTTGTATATTACTTTGTCTTAGTCAGTTTTATTGGTTTCTAAAGAACCCATCGTTATGCTAACCTAGGCTATATTAGACAGAATATGTATACCCATAGGCAGGGTCTAATATAGCAGAAAAGTTAATATATCAGAGTTATATTCTTACCTAGTGATTATGGTAGAATTCTATTTCTGAGACTAAATGTTTTTAGTTTATTTTTAATAGGGCTACAGAAATATTCCTACAAGTTTCTATGATATTTTATGTCTAAAATATTGCTGTATCCAGAGCAAGTTATAACATTTTTTTAAAGAAACAAATATATACCTTCTTGGTTTTGTCAAAAATAAAACACTGGTACTTCTCTGGTGGCACAATGGATAAGAATCTGCCTGCCAGTGCCGGGGACATGGGTTCAATCCCTGCTCCGGGAAGATTCCACATGCCTTGGAGTGGCTCAGCTGTGCACCACAACCTCCAAGCCCATGCTCTAGAGGCCACAAACAAGTACTGAGCCTATGTGTTGCAACTGCTAAAGCTCGTGCACCTTAGAGCCCACAAACAGCAACTGCTGAGCCCACGTGCTGCAACTGCTGAA
Organism: Ovis aries; assembly: GCF_016772045.2. NCBI lineage: Eukaryota > Metazoa > Chordata > Mammalia > Artiodactyla > Bovidae > Ovis > Ovis aries. The sequence continues at coordinate 23,924,618 of NC_056057.1, read as the reverse complement.
GTGTGCATGCCTAGAGCCTATGCTTTGCAACAAGGGAAGCCACCACAATGAGAAACGCACGCACTGCAGCTAGAGAGTTGCCCTCACTCCATGCAACTAGAGAAAGCCTGTGCAATGCAACAAAAACCCAGCACAGCCAAAATTAAAAACCAGCATGCAACTCCCCCCCCACCAAAAAAAAAAAAAAAAAGACTAATATGGCATAAACTGGAAGTTCAGTTACTTGAAAATCTGATTGAAATCTAAAACATGTAGACAAAAATGAAGCATTAAAAATCTATGAATAGACTCAAAATAAAGAATATCATATATATGCCTGACTTTAATGTGAGGATGTAAGATTATCTGTTCATGAATTGTTATTCTACAACTTAGCACCAACAATATTCTAGGCAACTTATATGAATATACAGTGAGCAGTAACATAAAACGTAATGTTTGTGCCAAATTGTTAGACTTAGAAATTTATGTAAAGTATCCTAAAAAGTTGACAAAGATAATTCAAAAATTTGTACCTGAGTTACTTAGTAGCCTTCAGAAAAGGGGGAAAATATTGATTTGACCATTCACACCTTAAAAACAAATGATTCTTTTAGAGGAAACTCTTCTTTTTGTTAGTGTTATTACTAAGACTCAAAATTAATTTCTTCCATGTGAGATCATATTGGTATGGGACTACACTTTAGTAATATTGCTGTAATCGGTCTGGTAGTGTTTGTTTCCTTTGGTTTCACTTTTTATAACAACTTGTCAATGCAGAATGATGGCTGTGGCCGAAGTGCATTTTAGTGTAAATGAGTCTGCCTATTGCCAAAATAATATAGTAATAATTCTGTAATAAGTAAATAAACAAGCATAGCAGTTAAAAGTTTAGATGGATGTAATAAATAAAGATTGATTGGAGCAATCAGACAGATGAAAATGCTGATAAAATTACATGACCAAGAATACTAAATAAAACATCTCTTTTACAACATACTGATTTGAAAGGGATATATAGAAGGTCAAGGAAATATGTGGAGAAAAAAAATAATGCCTTAGCAGAAACTAAAATGTATCAGTATCCACATAGGGAAAACCAACATTGAGAACAACTGGATCAGTAATTCGGAGGAAAAGGTTAAGAAACTCCTACAATGAAAAGGAGAATGAGAAGATAGAGAGACTTTACTACCCCCTAAACAAAAAATTAAATCTATTATGTCTAAATATTGAAGAAAGTCAAGTTGAACTAAAAAGTGAGTGCTCAGTCTTGTCCAACTCTTTGAGACCCTATGTACTGTAGCCCACCAGGCTCTTCTGTCCATGGGATTTCCCAGGCAAGAATACTGGAGTGGATTGCCATTTCTTTCTCCAGAGGATCTTCCCAACCCAAGGAATGAACCTGTCTGTGTCTCTTACATTTCCTGCATTGGCAGGTGGATTCTTTACCACTGTGCCTCTTGAAAAAGAGCCTACATTTCTTCAAATTTGCTCATCTACCTAATGCAATTTCCATGTAATAGTTTTTGCTTGACAAAATGATTCCAAAGTTTGCCTGAAAGAATAAATGTGCACAAACATATTATAAATTCTGAGGAAGGAAAGTAAGGAAAGACCTGTATTAACAAATCTTAAGAATATATTTACTAAAGCTACAGTGATCACATTGATGGAATAGTAGCTCTGGGAGTTACAAAGAACTGGAAGAAGATATAAAACATATTGAACTATATGTAATTGTGTGGTATATGATGAATGTTACATATCCAATCCGATAGGGGCTAATGGAATTTATGCATGTTGAGATTACTCTATAGCCACATAATAAGCTAAATTAAGATAAATTCTACTTTCCACCTTTTCCAAAATCAAACGTGGATTGAGGATTTAATTTTTGCCTTTTGAAAGGCTTTTTATTTTTTTTTTCCTAAAGAGAAAAATGAAAGTTGACAGCCTTGGCCATTCAAAATTTTCTTTAGAAAATGGTAGAGGCTAAAACATACAAATCAAGATAAACACAGTATTGTAACAAAAAGCCCTGTTGTGTAAAAATAATGCAAATGACTGAAAAACAGTTTTAAGACTAAAAGCTTATGAATAGTCAGGACTATCACACTGAAAAATGAAATAAACTTTTTTGAAATGATATTCCTCATTGTTGAAAAGGATTAAAAAATTGGCTATTCTCTTTAAACATTGGTAAGATCAAATTGCCCTCAACTGTCTTAAAAGCTCCCAAATACATTTTAGGGTTGATATTTCTGCTTGTTCCCCCAATCCCATTCACCTCACCAAAGAAAGATTGAGGTTAGTACAGGACAAATATACAGATCTGATTTCATTACAGTAGAAATACATGCTTTATATCATTCCTTTCTTCATTTTAAATTTTGAGTTCAGTAAAAATGAGTCCCTTCACCACTAGATATTTAAGAATAAATCCATCTTGCAAAGGTAACCTATGTTGGTTAAGTTTTTGTGGCTTTAATGATTCTAGGTGAAATGGTGGCACTCATGAAGTATTTATATACATGCTTTCTTCTGTTTTACTGTTAAATATAACTTGTCTATTCTCAACTTTCACTTGAAACCTGAGCCAGAATTGATTTATACATAACTTTTTGTCCATACATCAATTTAGTGCATAGTGCAGTGATTTTTTTTAACTCAGTCTTAGATCAACCTATGTTTTCTCTAAATATGGAATAAGGATAGTTTAGTTCTGTGGGAGACCTCCATGCCCACTCTTTGCTTTTCAGTCTAGACGATAAAATCTATCATTCCAAATTCTGTTCCTAACACTAAATAGGAACTTTCACCAATTCTTTCTTGTTTGCCCAAGGAAACCCAAGTTCTAGAGGACTACAGCTCATCACCTCTTGTTTTATTCCTATGACATTACTCTTATTTCATCCCCACCACTAACATTCTCAAATTATGTCATGTGGTTACCAGTTCTCCAACATCCTTGAGTTATCCAAGGCCTATATTCCTCCAATTTCTTTCATTCAAGCATTGTCTGCCCTCTCTTTCCTAGAACTCCCCAATTTTTTCCTTTTATGATATTAGTCACAGTCTAATAATATACTGATTTGCAAACTTCCAATTGAAAAAAATCTCAAACAAGGTGTAATTTAACATGTTTATGATAGGTAGCATTTGATGGCACTATAATTTGAGCTCAGCACTTGAACTTCTCTGTTTATACACTTAGGTGTTTATTTGTCAAAGAGCCCATACCAGATGAAGGGGCTGTTTTTTCTCATGTGCAATGTTGTTTTCCATAGTTATGTATTGATGTTGTCTTTTCCTGCCTCTTAATGTAGCCATAGGTATATGCAGGTGTATATTCAGTGTATAGGTATCTGCAGGTGTAAGGATACATTCAGTGTATCAAACTTCCTCCTTCCTCCTCAACCTACATTATTCTAATTTCTGACTGTAAAATGGGTCTAAAAACTACTCTGGCTTTCCTAAATCCAAGGACACTCTTTTTAGTTGGATTCCCAAGGAGTAGAACATGAACTCGGTTTAGTTGTGTGTGATAGGAATATTTCTTTAATAAAAATAATCTTTTGAAGAAGGAAATGGTAACCCACTCCATTATACTTGCCTGAAAAATCCCATGGACAGAGGAGCCAGGGAGGCGACAGTCCATGGGGTCGCAAGGAGTTGGACACGACTGAATGACTCAGCAAAAATAATCTTTAAGGGAGGAGAAAGCAGAAGAGGCAAGAGGCAGGCTTTGAGCAAGGAAGTGGTCATAGAGAGAGTTTAAACCTTGGCCTAAATCTTGAAGGCTCTTGGACAAAATCATATCATAGGATTTTTCTTAAAACAAGGGGGTGGCATTCTTAACCCATGTGTGCGTGCTAAGTCATTTCAGTTGTGGCTGATTCTTTGAGACCCTATGGACTGTAGCCCACCAGGCTCCTCTGCCCATGGGATTTTCCAGGCAAGAATACTGGAGTGGATTACCATTTCCTTCTCTAGGGGATTTTCCCAACCCAGGAATTGAATTCGTATCTGTCTACCTGTACTGGCAGGCAGGTTCTTTACCACCAGTGCCACCTGAGGAGCCCCTCTGTAACCTGTTCAGTTCAGTTCAATCGCTCAGTCGTGTCCGACTCTTTGAAACCTCATGAATCGCAGCACACCAGGCCTCCCTGTCCATCACCAGCTCCCGGAGTTCACTCAGACTCGCGTTCATCGAGTCAGTGATGCCATCCAGCCATCTCATCCTCGGTCATCCCCTTCTTCTCCTGCCCCCAATCCCTCCCAGCATCAGAGTCTTTTCCAATGAGTCAACTCTTTGCATGAGGTGGCCAAAGTACTGGAGTTTCAACTTCAGCATCTTTCCCTCCAAAGAAATCCCAGGGTTGATCTCCTTCAGAATGGACTGGTTGGATCTCCTTGCAGTCCAAGGCACTCTCAAGAGTCTTCTCCAACACCACAGTTCAAAAGCATCAATTCTTCAGCGCTCAGCCTTCTTCACAGTCCAACTCTCACATCCATGCATGCTACTGGAAAAACCACAGCCTTCACTAGACGGACTTTAGTCGGCAAAGTAATGTCTCTGCTTTTGAATATACTATCTAAGTTGCTCATGACCTTTCTTCCAAGGAGTAAGCATCTTTAAATTTCATGGCTACAGTCACCAACTGCAGTGATTTTGGAGCCCCCCAAAATAAAGTCTGACACTGTTTCCCCATCTGCTTCCCACGAAGTAATGGGACCAGATGCCGTGATCTTCGTTTTCTGAATGTTGAGCTTTAAGCCAACCTTTTCACTCTCCTCTTTCACTTTCATCAGGAGGCTCTTTAGTTCCTCTTCACTTTCTGCCATAAGGCTGGTGTCATCTGCATATCTGAGGTTATTGATATTTCTCCCGGCAGTCTTGATTCCAGCTTGTGCTTCTTCCAGCCCAGCGTTTCTCATGATGTACTCTGCATAGAAGTTAAATAAGCAGGGTGACAATATACAGCCTTGACGTACTCCTTTTCCTATTTGGAACAAGTCTGTTTTTCCATGTCCAGTTCTAACTGTTACTTCCTGGCCTGCATACAGATTTCTCAAGAGGCAGGTCAGGTGGTCTGGTATTCCCATCTCTTTCAGAATTTTCCACAGTTTATTGTGATCCACACAGTCAAAGGCTTTGGCATAGTCAGTGAAGCAGAAATAGATGTTTTTCTGGAACTCTCTTGCTTTTTCCATGATCCAGCGGATGTTGGCAATTTGATCTCTGGTTCCTCTGCTTTTTCTAAAACCAGCTGTATCAGTCATTTATTAGCTGTGGCCTCTTGCAGAATAGGAGGTGCTCCCTGGAGAGCCTGCTCCAATGAGCAAAGGATAATTCTGCTGAAAACGGGATAGCTGCGAGTTCTCAGCAGTCAATACTCAGAGCGGTTGGGGATCAATGCTCTGTTCAAGTAACTGCGGATCTGCTTTGGACTGCTAGCAGCATCTACGAGACACCCTTTCCAAGGATGGTCTTTTTTGAATCCTCGACAGTATTTGACAGTATTTGGAATGCTCTGTTGTCATATTCTGTCAAACTCAACTATGACATTTCTATTAGCTCCTGCTTCTGTAGCCACACATCCACATCGCTAAATTCCTAGTCCTCTTTCTATTCTTAAATATGTGTAGATGCCCATTTTAAGTTATATTCTCATGTCATTATGTTCTATATAAATTACCTCATCCAATTTCATGAGCACAACTACTGCATTTGAATATATCTGTTCTCCCTTACACCCTTTAGATCTGAATACTCAATGTCACATTTTAAATTTCCTTTGGAGGCCTCAAAGCCAATGTACCAGGAATGGTGTATCTCTTTATGTCTAGCACCTAATTCAATTTGACATATAATAGGTGCTCAACGAATATTTACTGAGTTAATGAATAACAGTCAGCTCTTTTATTCCAAACAGTCATCACTCTCTTTCCTGAGTCAGGAAGAAAATACATCACACAACGATAGAAATATTAAATACAAGTTAAAGTGAATATGCAATCACGAAGCTTATATTTTAAAAATGGTAGATAACCTATGATAATTGAATTTTATTGTTATAAGCTAATAAAATTGAGTTTGAAGTGTGTCATGATAATATTAGTGAATGTCAAGTTAGCATGGTATTTTTGGAGTGGCATTTGAGGTATTTTAAAATTATTACTATACTTTGAAAAATTTGTGATTGTTATGGTGTTGTAGTTATATAAAGTATCCAATAGATGGTACTGTAAAATGCCTAATGTTTAAAGTGGTATTGCAGGTAGAGTTTAAGCAAACAGTTAAAAATTCTGGGAGAATTAAGATGTTTTCTCCTGGATATTAAATTATATTTAAAATTGGATTTTAAGAATATAGCTTAAGTAGCACAGTAGTTCATGTGAAATATTATAAATATTTTCTTAATTCTCAAAATTCATGTATACTACAAGATGCAATTTTTAAATTATTCGTATTATATTAGATTTCTTTTTGTTCTTTTTGTGGTGATTATTATTAGTACCTGTGCTATTTTAGTTAATGCTACTCAAATCGCAGCATTTTCAGTAAGGAACCATAGTTGCATGTCTGTTAACTGAAGTTCTAAAAAAACTTTTATGTTCAAAATAAAGCAAACTAGTATGTGATAATCTCCTTGCTTAGCAAGAATGAGTCCATTATTTCTTTCAGTTTTGGGTTTTCCTGAGACCAATCTAATATCTGAATGAAGCATTATATCATTTTGTAAATATAACATGCATTCAGAACATTTACAAATATATAATTTATGAAGTTAAAATATCTTATAAAAAGTAAGCTATAATTATCAATATTGACAGATTGGTTGGAGTTTGCTTCTAAAGCATGTATGAAAAAGAGCAATTTGTAGATGGCTTAGTCTATCTTAGAGCTCATTCAGAATTTCCATTACAAATTTCCTCTGTATATTTGTTTGTAAGTATGAATACTGAATTTTGATTACCAGTATAAAGTTTTATTAAACCTACTTCTAAAGCTAAAAATGTCTGAAGGATTGTGTAATATAGGTTTTAAATTTTCTGTTTAACTTAAATATACAGAGATGCTACATAGCTTTAAAATTTTTTGCTGCTATTTATGATATTGCTCTCGAATAATGCTGAGTATTCCTTTGTGTGATGCTTATTTATCTGTTAATTTATTCAGTAAAATTTTATTGTATATGACACTATGCCAGGTATTAAACTAAGATAAATAGCTTTTAGGAAGAATGACTTTATGTGAATCAGCAGCTTCTTGTGTGATATGCATCTCATGTCCTGTGGCTTCTTTATGTATTTACTATTTTTTCCATATTTTGTATAATCAGAATATGTGATGTGATATTATATGTACTCTTACAAGGAATATATCCTTAGGTACACAGGAATCTTCTGCTTAAAGGAAATATACAATTGAAGGAGCTTGATCTAGCATGAGTAATTAAGGATATCTTCTCTATTAAAAGAAAATAGTGCTTTTCCAACCATTATCTCCTAAGCCAGATTAGAATAAATAGATGAGACTTAAATAAAAAGCTATGAGATGAACACCTAATTGCCTGAATACTTCAAGTTAAAAATATTTTTTTTTCCGCCCAATATGTTCCATGTGATGATAACAAATTTATGGATTCATCAGGGAATAAAGGGGCCTCTGGCATTTTATCCAGATTCTTTAAGATGTGTATATGCATTTTGTATTATGCTCTTTTCAGAAATAATGACACACACTGACTCATTTACTCAGATTTCCTAACATGCTGGTTGTATGTAACATCATGGCAAAGTTCCTACATGAGCTAAATGGGATTAAATATAAAGTGCATGCAGAGCTCCAGTAATAGTCTCTTAATAGATATCAGATACTTTTTATCGCTGCCCTCTTTTATTTCAGTAACATTTTAATTAATTCACACTGATTGAATAAATGTACATTGAGACTTGTTTCCTAATGAGGGCGCATTTAGAGGAAAGGTTTTGCATCATTCTGATATCCTGTGGGTAATTATATTCTAATTATATGGTCGGGGGGAAAGAGTCTATAACTCAGTACTGATATTGTTCATTGGACCCAATTAATTACATGCACATAATGAAAGTTCATGATCAGGTTGACTGGCAGTCAGTGTAAAATTCTAGCTCAACTGAGTCTAAGCCAAATGTGAATACAGAATTGGACTTTAACCTGGTTAGATAATGCTTTGGTGTGAGATCAGCGGATATTTAGAGGGGCAGAGGATGAAAGCAAATTTCATTATAACTTATTCATTTCTAAATTCAAGGTATTTTCCAAGATTGATGAAAAGGAAAACTTAGCAGCCTAATGCTTTAATTCTAAATATTATTACCAATATTATTTCATTACCTTGAGAGATTTTTCTGTATTTTAGAAAGTGAGTCACTAAAGATACAATGAATGGTACATTTCTAGAACAGGTTCATATATTTGTTGAGAGAAAAAAATAGGCATAGCAGGAAGAATTACTCATTTAATGGATGTAAATTCAGTAGACATTAATCTACTGTATTAGGGTGCTTTATTATTTCAAACTACCATATTTCATTCAGACTCTTGCCCCCCACTTTCAAAGGATAATTGTATATACATTCCCATAAATAGGTAACTTTTAATTATCTATTTATAAAGTAAGTGTTGTAAAGAATAATCTGAAAAAATAACCAATAAGTCATGTATGTTTCATTTTGGAATGCACTTTGGCGATGTTTAAATCTGATATTTAGAATTTTGTAATATTTCAAGACAAAGTCTGAGGACATGGTCTAAATATTGGTTCTCATCCTTTCTTTACTCAATTTCATTGTTTCCTTTGCTCAGATTTTGGAAGAGACATTCTCCAAGATTGAGGAGGCTAGCTTTTTCCAACCCTCTTGTCTTCTAAATCTATTCGCTTATCCTCTCCTTTTTGTTCATTGCTTTCTGCTTTGATCACTTCTCTTCACCCCCACCCCCTTTCTTTCTTCTAATAATCCTCACATCCTTTCATTAAAAGATAAATCTGCCTGGTACCATGTCCTTATTAGCAACAAAAGTGTTTTCTGATGAGGAAAATACAGTCAGTCCTTTCTTGCTGAGCCCTGAGCAGGCAGTAGAAACGTTTGGGTTCCACAGTTCACAAAACAGTTAACATTAATTGGGAACTTACTTGGCAGACATCCTTTTAATTCTGAAGGTGATATAATGATGATATTCCCTCTGCATTTGAGGAAAGTGAAGCTTAGAGAGAAGAAGGAATATACTAAGTTAACACAACATGCAAGTGTTAGAAGCAATACCTGCCTTACCCTGAATCCCATGTTGTAAACTTATCTTTTATGTTTATACTACCATCCTCCAAAATTGGTGATATGAAATAAATTTGGGGCATCTAGACCTTCAAAAAAGGAATGAGAAGAAAAATGCTGAAGAAAAGTACTGAAGTAAAAGTAGAGGAGAAAAGAAATGAAAAGAGAATAATAGATCAGAGAGTAGGCAAGCAATGTAAGCAGTCTTTGTGAAGTTACATTTATTGTGAATCACAGCCAGAAAGAAATTGAAAACACTCCCTTCACTGTACTGGCTTCTGATAATTTTATGAGACCTAACCAAATAGGATAATATTTCTAGTGGCTTTAATTCATTAGGTAATCAGGGAGGCAAACGATAACATTATTCTTGTTGATTGTTTTTATATATAGATAGTGATGTTTGAAATGATTTTGATATCACCATTAAACATTTTTAATATTTATACTGAAAACATTTGGCACCACTTTTGTTTCCAGTTGTCCATTTTACCAGGTGTATGCATTCCCAGATGGTTCAGTGTGCTTTCTTTCTGAACACAGGCACAAATATTGAGTGAGCGTATTGAGATAAGGAGGGAGCCCTTACCTTCAGTATCTCCTGAACATACTCTGCAAACACACAGAAACAATCACATCAACAAAAGTAAGAATAGAACACCTTTGTGAGTGATTGTAAGAGAGTGAAATCATCTCAGTTAAAAATATGCTTATCTTTAAAGTTATGTTGGTGCAAGTTTCAAAATTTTGCTCCAGTGAGAAGTGGTTAGGCTAAGAACACTGGATAAGATTACAGTATGTATATTTTCTAAAAAAAAAATTTATTGAAGTATAGTCAATTTACAATGGTATTTCAGTTTGTGGTATACAACAAGGTAGTTCAGTTATATATATATTTATATATATATATAAAATCATATATATACATATTAATTATTTGTAATGAATATATATATTCATCATATATATGTTCATTATATATGATGAATATACATATTCTTTTTCATAAACTTTTTCATTTATTATAGGATACTACAGGACCTTATTGTTTATCTGTTCTATATATAATAGTTTGCACCTGCTAATCCCAAACTCTGAATCCATCCCTCCTTCTCACATATTAATCAGATATGTCAAGGGCCAGGGGAAAGGAGAAACAATTCATGTTTCTTCTGATACACTTGCCATACATTGAAATAACCTTTGGTTAAAGATGTTAATAAACAACAAAAGCATAAAAATCATTTTGATCCATTTCCTTTAAAAATTTGTATTGTGTTCAGATTTGTGAGTGTACATACTTAAGAATGTGCAAAATCATAAAAAGTTAAATAAATTATGACACTTCAATGTAAAATATAAAATTCCTAGAAACATATTAGGTTTCTATACCTAGAGATGTCCTCGAGCTATATATATATATATATATAATTTATCATGTGTGAGAAAGGAATAATTTACCCTCTTAGGGATAAGCAGTGCAGAGAGAAGGCAATGGCAACCTACTCCAGTACTCTTGCCTGGCAAATCCCATGGATGGAGGAGCCTGGTAGGCTGCAGCGCATGGGGTCGCTAGGAGTCGACACGACTGAGCGACTTCACTTTCGCTTTTCACTTTCATGCATTGGAGAAGGACATGGCAACCCACTCCAGTAGCTTTATTTGGACACTTTAGGTTTATCATGGCACTGAAAGTTTTTGTATTTAACTAATCCATGCTGACATGCAAGCCTGTTCTCTCAGTCAGAACAGGAAAACACTGTGGTTTATAACTATTTGGCTGTGTTTGTCAACATTTAAACTAATTTTGTTTCCAAATCACTTAAAAAATAGAGGTGGTTATAAAACAAAATCTTTGAAAAAAAGTTTTTGTTAAGTCTGCTTTTGTTTTAATGACTCCTGCACAGAGAAGCAATAGGTTTGAATTCTGTCACTAACTTTATTTCTTGGCTAGTCATCTAAACTTTTTGATTCTATTTTCCAATTTAGAAAATGGGATATCTTGTTTTACTGGGAGGATTTAATGATACCACAAGCATTTTCAAAAATGTATAAATATCTTATATTGGTATAAGGTATTAATATAATTAATAATGATTTATAACTAATTAGACATTTTTATGGAGAAGGCAATGGCAACCCACTCCAGTACTCTTGCCTGGAAAATCCCATGGTCGGAGTAGCCTGGTGGGCTGCAGTCTATGGGGTCGCTAAGAGTCGGGCATGACTGAGTGACTTCTCTTTCACTTTTCACTTTCATGCATTGGAGAAGGAAATGGCAACCCACTCTGGTGTTCTTGCCTGGAGAATCCCAGGGACAGGGGAGCCTGGTGGGCTGCCGTCTCTGGGATTGCACAGAGTCGGACATGACTGAAGCGACTTAGCAGCAGCAGACATTTTTAATAAGCAAATACATTTAATGATATAATTCTGTTAATTTGGTATTCTGTTGAAATAACTATGACCCTTTTAATGCTAGCACTATACTATGATTATATTTTAAACATTGTCAAACTTCTAATCTCTCCCACCAAAGATTTTTCCTTTGTCTTATGACAATTTGAATTAAATTGTCAATTTAAAATGATTACATGTTAGAAAATATGAAGACAAGAGATATCTCAATACTTAAGAATAATAGGATTTTTAAAAATTCTTAATATTAAGTTAAACTTAATAAGTGCCCTGAAGGCAAATGTATCTTTTAAACTAATTATCTGTTCTTTGTATTCTGTTTAATATTAAAATGGTACTGATTAAATAAAATCAATCACATTCCTCTGTAGTCACACCTCACATTTGCTTAAATAAAACAATACACATCTCTTGTATTAATTCTGATTAAAAATACATTACGTATAGAGTTACACATTCATGATAATTTTTTAAAAACTGAAACATTTACTCTGCTCACCCTTGATATTTAAAAATTATATACAGAAATTAAAAAAAGAAGTATGAAATTTCTGAATTTGTTTTCTGTCAAGTTGCTTTTTTAAATTTTTCCCAGATGCCATGTTTTCTTATTGTAACTCAGGCTACTGATAAGCAAGTTAATTTAATGTATCTCCTTGCCTACATATCTTGATTGAAACTAAGCTCATGTATATGTTGTTTCCATCACCTTTATTCTTGGAGTGAATTTCTAGTGTTGCTGTCAGATGGCTGAGCATTGATGGTGAAATTCTCAGAGCTGGTTGTTTTCTCTCTTATGTATTTATTACTTTTAGTTCCCACTGAGCTCTTGATTTCTCTTGATCCTGTTCTTCATCAGCTGCTTTCCCATTTTCTGGGAAATAGTGACAAAATTTGTTCGATTTCCTATATTTCTTCCTCTCTACTACCTCTCTGCCAAATTTACTCACCCTCTGTAGATAACTCACATCCCCCCTACTCTTGAGAAAGATGAAGCTTACAAACATGAGTATCTGTAAGTAACAGATTCTCTATGAAAGTGATAGTAGGCAGCCAGGCTTCAATTTCACCCCATAGTGTTTTCATGGGGGATACCTTAAAATCGGATTTTTATTTTCCAACTTGGCACAGTCTTTGCCTTTCGTGGCATTGGGCCCAATTGTATTATCTTCTTGGTCCCTATAGACTTTTGCATTCCAAACCCCTGTGAGTACAATCTCAGAGCTGTTTTTTTCACCATTTGACACTCCCTCAAAGTGAATAGTGGCTTAGAGAATTCTCCAGGCCAGAATACTGCAGTGGGTAGCCATTCCCTTCTCCAGGGAATTTTCCAAACCCAGGGATCCAACCCAGGTCTCCCACTTGGCAGGCGGATTTTTTACCAACTGAGCCACCAGGGAAACCTGCACCATGCCCCCCTCCCCTCTCAACGGCCCCTCCAAAAGCACTCTGGTAAAGAATCCACCTGCAATGCAGGAGACCCCAGTTCAGTTCCTGGGTCTAGAAGATCCTCTGGAGAAGGGATAGACTACCCACTCCAGTATTCTTGGGCTTCCCTGGTGGCTTAGTTGGGGGCAATGCGGGGGACCTGGGTTGGATCCATGGATGGGGAAAATCCCCTGGAGAAGACAACAACTACCCACTTCAGTATTTTGGCCTGGAGAATTCCACTGATTGTATAGTCTTTGAGGTTGCAAAGAATCAGACGCAACTGAGAGACATTCGCTTTCTTTCTTTCTTTCTTTTCACTTTCAAAATGAATAGATTTGGAAAAGACTAATAGCTTTTATATAAGCTTCTGCCTCATCTGAAAAAAGTTTTTGAAGTACCTCCTTTTATTTTTTTTTTCAAATGGTCCCTCTGTGTGTCTCTCTGCTTCTTTCTCCCAGCAACTTGGATGAATATCTAATTTTTTTTAATTTTGAAAAGAGAACTCTTGAATCTCCATGAAAATAGTGCTCATTACTGCCTGCCACGCACATCATGCTGTCTCCACCTAAACTTTTAGAATTTGCCATGTTTTCATGGAAAATGTATATATATATATATATATATATATATATATTTAAACACACATATGTATATTTTATTTCACTATAGATTTTGCACTCTTTTAGGAACTAGAGGATGTAGGTAGAAGGTAAAAAGAGAGATAGATTTTTTCCACAAATTTCATTACAAGTATTCTCAAACACAATACATATGAATCCAGTATATCCCCAAGCATGTATGAATTATCAGTCATTCTTATGATATATATACACATATATATAATGATTGAATTTTTAATGATTCTTATATATGTATATATGGCTATATGTATGCATGTGTATATATTTTATAAAAATACACACACTAATATATAATTTATTAAGTTGGACCTTTTGAAAGTAAATTGCAACTAGTATGACACCATATCTCTAAATATTTCAGCAGGTAAATTCTAAGATAAGAACAACATTTATGATATTATTATGAAAATATTAGCTATTCCATAAATCAGTAATAAGTCTTTCTATATTTCTATGCCGATAATCATCTAAAAGTGACTTATGTAGATTGTTTTATCTCTTTGTTGGTAGTGCTGGGGTGGACAGGAGCTATTTGAAGTTATTGCCCTACACTTGGCTATTATTCTGAACCATTTAATAACTGTAGTTTTTTCACCTGGTATAGAAGGCATATGAGATTCATGCCCTTGTTGTTATTCAATCTCTCAGTCATGTCTGACTCTTTGTAACCCCATGGACTACAGCATACCAGGCTTCCCTGTCCTTCACCATCTCCCAGAGTTTGCTCAAACTCATATCCTTTGTGTTGGTGATGCCATCCAACCATCTCATCCTCTCTTGTCTCCTCCTCCTGTCTTCAGGCTTTTCTAGCATCAAGATCTTTTTGAATGAGTCAGTTCTTCTCATCAGGTGGCCAAAGTATTGGAGCTTCAGTTTCAGCATCAGTCCTTCCAATGAATATTCAGGGTTGATTTCCTTTGGGATTGACTGGTTTGATTGCCTTGCTTTCCAAGAGACTCTCAGCAGTCTTCTCCAGCACCACAGTTTGAAGACATCAGTTCTTCAGTGCTCAGTCTTTTTTTCTCACATCAATACAAGATTACTGGAAAAACCGTGGCTTTGACTATATGGACCTTTGCAGGCAAAGTAATGTCTGAGCTTTTTAATACCCTGCCTAGGTTTGCCTTTGCTTTTCTTCTAAGGAGCAAGAATTTTTTAATTTCATGGCTGCAGTCACCATCCAGTATGATTCTGGAACCCAAGAAAATAAAACTCTATCGCAGTTTCCATTGTCTCCCCATCTATTTGCCATGAAGTGATGGGACAAGATGCCATGATCTTTGTTTTATGAATGTTGAATTTTAAGCCAGCCTATTTTCACTCACCTATTTCACTGTCATTAAGAGGCTCTCTAATTCCTCTTTGCTTTCTGCTGTAAGGGGGGTGTCATCTGCATATCTGAATTTATTGATATTCTCCCTGCTCTTGTTTCCAGCTTGTGCTTCATCCTGCATGGCATTTCACATGATGTATTCTGCATATACATTAAATAAGCAGGATGACAATATACAGCCTTGATGTACTCCTTTCCCAATTTGGAACCAGTCTGTTGTTCCATATCTGGTTCTAACTCTTGATTTTGACCTGCATAGAGGTTTCTTAGGAGGCAGGTATGATGGTCTGGTATTCCCATCTCTTGAAGAATTTTCCACAGTTTCTTGTAGTCTGCACAGTCAGAGGCTTTAACATGGTCAATGAAGCAGAAGTAGACATTTTTTCTGGAATTCTCTAGCTGTTTTTATGATCCAATGGATGTTGGCAATTTGATCTCTGGTTCTTCTGCCTTTTCTAAATCCACATTGTACATCTGGAAGTTCTCAGTTAACATACTGTTGAAGCCTAGCTTAAGGATTTTGAGCATTACTTTGTGAAATGAGTACAATTATGCAGTAGTTTTAATATTCTTTGGTATTGTCCTTTGGGATTGGGATGAAAACAACTTTTCTAATTCTGCGGCCACTGCTGAGTTTTCCATACTTGCTGGCATGTTGAGTGCTGCACTGTAACAGCATCTTCTTTTAGGATTTGAAATAGTTCAGCTGGAATTCCATCACCTCCACTAGCTTTGTTCATAATGATGCTTCCTAAGGCCCACTTGATTTCACACTGTAGGATTTCTGGCTCTAGGTGAGTGATCACACCATTGTTGTTATCTCAGTCATTAAGATCTTTTTTGTACAGTTCTTCTGTGTAACTTGCCACCTCTTCTTAATTGCTTCTGTTAGGCCCATACTATTTCTGTCCTTTATTGTGCCCACCTTTGCATGAAATGTTCCCTTGGTATCTCTAATTTTCTTGAAGAGATCTCTAGTCTTTCTCATTCTATTGTTTTCCTCTATTTCTTGGCATTGTTCTCTTAGGAACACTTTCTTACTTCTCCTGCTATTCTTTGGAACTCTGCATTCAGATGGGTGTATCTTTCCTTTTCTCATTTGCCTTTCACTTCTCTTCTTTACTCAGCTATTTGCAAGGCCTCCTCAGACAACATTTGCCTTTTGCATTTATTTTTCTTGGGGATGGTTTTGATTACTACCTCCTTTGCAGTGTTACAAACCTCCATCCATACTTCTTCAGGCACTCTGCCTATCACATCTAACCCCTTGAATCTATTTGTCACTTCCACTGTTTAATAGTAAGGGATTTGATTTAGGTCATAACTGAATGGCCTAGTGGTTTTCCCTAACTTCTTCAATTTAAGTCTGAATTTTGCAATAAGGAGTCATGATCTGAGCCACAGTCAGCTCCCAGTCTAGTTTTTGCTGACTGTACAGAGCTTGTCCATCTTGGCTGCAAAGAATATCATCAATCTGATTTTGGTATTGACCATCTGGTGATGTCCATGTGTATCATGGTTGAGCATCTTCATTTGATTTCTTGAGAGTCCCTGGAGACTCTCTCAGGTCATTGCCATAGAATAGGGTAAGCTACTTAATCTGGATTTAAGGAGATCACACATTGGTATATTGTAATAAAGATAGAAGAGCTACATCTGTGTCTTTAAATGTTTATTTAGATCTAAACTTCAACCAAGAAGTAAGAAAGGTAGAAGGTTGACAAAATGCTCTGAGCTGGCCCAAATAGAAGCTAACACACGCAATTTCCCTACCTCTAATTGCCCTGGGTGTTATATTGACTGACTTGGGCTCAGAAGTCAAGCATATTACCAACACCAGAAGCTTTCAATGAAAGTCCTATCAAACCTGTTGTCAATCCATCTGAGAAACAGCATTGGTGGCCCCCAGAGGCTTCTCCTGTTAATGGGATAGTTGTCCCAAGTTCATCTTCCCAGACTCCATAATTTTTTTGATGGAAATCTGTGGCTACAGTATTTTATGCTTATTCTCTGGAAATATATTCTAGTGCTGAATTGTGGTTGTTATTGTTGTTCAGTTGCTAAGTCATGTCCAACTGCTTGCAACCCCATGGACCGCAGCACACCAGGCCTCCTTGTCCCTCCTGGAGTTCTCCCAAGTTCATGTCCATTGAATTGGTGATTGTATCCAAAAAAGCCCTCATCTCCTTTTGCTTTCAATCTTTCCCAGAATCAGGGTCTTTTCTAGTGAGTCGGCTCTTCAGATTAGGTGGCCAAATGATTGGAGCTTCAGCTTTAGCATCAGTCTTTCCAGTGAATATTCAGGGTTGATTTCCCTTAGGATTGACTGGTTTAATCTCCTTGCTGTCCAAGGGACTCTTAAGGGTTTTCTCCAACACCACAATTTGAAAGTATCTGTTCTTCGGTGCTCAGCCTTCTTTATGGTCTGACTCTTACCTCCATACATGACTACTGGAAAGACCATAGCTTTGACTGTATGGACATTTGTTGGGAAAGTGGTCTTTGCTTTTTAATACACTGTGTAGGTTTGTCATAGCCTTCCTTCCAAGAAGCAAGCATCTTCTAATTTCATGGATGAAGTCAGTGTTCACAGTTATTTTGGAGCCTAAGAAGAGAAAATCTGTCACTGCTTCCACCTTTTCCCCTTCTATTTGCCATGAAATGATGCCCCATGATATTTTTTTTTAATGTTGAATTTATGCCAGCTTTTTCACTCTCCTCCTTCACAGTATAAAAAGGCAAAAATCAGTGTTTATTCCTGAACACTGATTTCCTCTAGGGCTGTCCTACACTTGTTTTGTTCTGCTCTTGGATGTATTGGATCCTTCTAGTCCATCCCTGTACAGGTAGCCATGAACCTCTTATGTAGGCATTTATTCCTCTGGGTTTGCTTCCTTTCTGGTGTTCTACTGGGTAAGGGAGTAAACTAATATCTGAACTCTTAGCTCTTTCATTCTCATTTTGGGAGTTCTCCTCACATGGCTTGGTACAGGAGAGGAAACGCAAATATTCCGAGTGTTCTCTTCTTTCTAGAGACACACAGTGTCCAAGAACTACCTTCCTATCAACCTTTCCTACTCCTGCTTGAACCAAAGAAAATATTTATCTAGTATGATGAGTGTAATTTATCACCTGTTCGTCCAGATTTGTGTTTTATGGTATGAAGTCCCATAGGCCACAGCCTTTTGGAATTTGGTAAATGAATCTCTGTTTCTTGCCAGAGAAAATAAAAACAAACAAACAAACAAAACAAAACAACAAAAAAACATGCCCCATGTGACTCAGAAAAGGATGGATAGTGGATAATTGGAGATATACTATCACAAAGACTGGTTTCAGTGTATTTAACTTAATCTTGTAATAATTATTCTCAAGTAAAATTTTCCACTTATTGCATTATATTTTGAATTCTTACTGCTATTAATAGAATGTATACTTTTTATTTCCAGAATATCACAAATTAATTCAACTCCATAGCTGTATCTACATCAAAACGATGAGTGTTTTTGAGATAGGATTGAGAGTTGGACTGGAAAGTGAAATAGTGGGCTGAGTAAATGGGCAAGTTAAAAAGTTAGTAAGAATGGTTTATGAATGATAATGGAACTTGGAGATGAGGTCTCATTCCAGAATATGAGTGTAATATATCACTGTTATTATAGAGAGGTCTGTGAAATTGACCAAATATTAGTCTACTTTAAACATATGAAATTGTATTTTGAATAAGTAACTCTATAACATGATCTCTTCTGCTTTAGAATGATCTTTATTTCATGAAGAGATCTTTGTTTATTAAACAAAGTAAGAAGAAAAATTATGACAAAGAAATGCATTTGTAATGTACTCAATTATTTCGCAAGTGTATAGTGATATAATAATTTTCATGGTATTTGCTTTCAGTATGACATTTTTTTCGGCTTTAATGTGAACTTCTCTTTTTCAGCAGACTCTGCCCACTTCAGGAGTTTCAGTCCCTGAGGTGCGTAAGCAAAAAAGGTTTTCACACTTACAATTATAGGTCATTATCTATCCGTATTGTTATAAAGACCATTTGGGGCTGTGAGAGTGACATACTAATGTTAATTCGTATGTTTTATTTTGTCTCATATTCTCATATTTGGAATTGGGATCTTTGCATTAACATTTTCATATTGGGATAGACTTGAAGCCTATACCGTCTACCTTCGTGACAGGCATTAAGGAAACAAGAAGTTATGTGGCACAGAATAAGCAGGATAAAATAATAGTGACTTTGCAGAGTTTTGACCAGTGTGTAAGAATAGTGTTATTCCTATTTGTCACATTTAAACTTCGCAGAAAACCCAAACAGTTCACTAGTGTAAGTAGCTTGCAGTGATAGTAAATCGAGAAACTCTTGTTCACGTTGAAGCGCCTGTTACTTCTAAAAGAGTACATCTACATTAATCACTTAGCATATAACACTGCATAGGAAGTCATAGGAATACAATATCGTCATTAAATAAATTACTTTGATTTTGATAATAAATGTAGGCATTGCCACAGCATTTATTTTCAGTAAAGTGTTAACTTTACCTTCAAATTAATGAAGTAAAGCCTCCACATTTTTCTGTGATGATCCCCATTCAGTTGCTATTATCTCTAAAGCATATGCTCAGATGATATTTTTTCACTTAAAATTATAATTTGATTCTGCTTGCTTAGAATATATTACTCATGATATCTAAATACTATATGAGTATGATTTATTTTCAGTCGCTTAGTCGTGTCCGACTCTTTGCGACCCCATGGACCGCAGCACGCCAGGCTTCTCTGTCCATCACCAACTCCCAGATTCCACCCAAACTCATGTCCATTGAGTTGGTGATGCCATCTAACCATCTCATCCTCTGTCATCCCCTTCTCCTCCTGCCCTCAATCTTTCCCGGCATCAGGGTCTTTTCAAATGAGTCAGCTCTTCACATCAGGTGGCCAAAGTATTAGAGTTTCAGCTTCAACATCAGTCCTTCCAATGAACACTCAGGACTGATCTCCTTTAGGATGGACTGGTTGGATCTCCTTGTGGTCCAAGGGGTTCTCAATAGTCTTCTCCAACACCACTTAGAACATTACATATTTGCACAGAAAGTAATAACCTCTCTCTCTTCTGCTCTAAAATATTTTCTAATCATTGTAGACTGCCTCATTACATTTTTTAAAATTTCCTTTTATAACTATAGACATACTTAAAATATACTAGTAGCTATGATTGATATATACTATTTCTAATCTGAGAGATATTAAACTATTTTGGTATTCTTTAAGTCAGCTGATACCATTATTATTATAATTATTCTAAAGTAGACATGTTAAATTACACACTCAGGTAACATATGTATTAGGAAAGTTTATTATTTAGGCTACTTTTTTTAGTGTCAGAGAATTAACTTTATGGTTAAGATAACTGAGTTTATTTTTGCCCCATCATAGCTCATTAGATAATTAACTATGAATTTAAAAATTTTCTCTTTAGACATTAATCTCAGAAGCTCTCCCATATATAATTATGTAATTTAGACACTATAAATAAAATTAATAGACCAAAATTGCTGTTTTCAAAACATGATTTTTTTTAATTTGTCAATGTTTTCTGCTATGAAGTTTTAAAAAGTCTTCCTATACTGGTATATAAAGCTATATTGGTTTTGTGTGTGCATATATGTAAATGTATATTTCTTGGCTAAACTTTTCACATGGGAGCAAGAGCTTTTCTTTGTGGATACATCTAATATTTAGAAGTGGCATAGACCCTTTCTTGCATACATCATAGCCTTATTGCCCACAATAAGTTTCAATTATCAATTGTTTCAAAGTATAACAAAAGCATGCCTTATTTTGTGAAAAGATATTTGCTTAGTAAGAAAATACTTTCAATTGTTTAAAAGTATAAGAAAAACTCACAGACATCTACAAATCAATTTCAGTATAAAAAAACCTCTCACTTTTTATTACTAATTCTCAAATCTTTTATAGACATTGTGTCCAGGCCAACTTGACTGTTTTTCCTACACACACACACACACACACACACACACACACACATACACACACACACGTATCTTGTTTTATGTGCCTTTCCAAAGGATGTAAGTAATTTTTCATGGTAACACCTTATTTTATAATCAAAACTTATTGGTTTGAGTGATAATTAAATTATACAGTTTCAATTAAAAGATAAATTCTACTTAGAACTTGCATAAACAGATAGGGGGCTACATAGAAATTACTAAGTTAAGCTTTTAACTCACCTGATAGAAAGAGAGAATGACTATTAAAATACAAGAGAGCTACTTATAGATTTTTAACCTTCAATTTTCCATGGTCATCAATTATTACTGTTTATCAAAGGAATGGAGAGTGAGTGGTGTTGAGCTCTATTTTTCTAGTGGCCCAGCCATAGCTAGTAAACAGCTCAAATGATTTTGGCGTGGACTTTTCCATTCATAAATTTCATTTCTTCCAATCAAAATTTCTTGAACAGAAATCTTCTAATCTTTCATACTTAACATTCAGTATGAAATTATGCTAGATGAAAATAGACATTATCATGTGTGATGTATGGAAACCAGGGCTGTGGATCAAGGTATAAATTTTACCTTCAGGCTGAGTTGGTGAGTAGCACCTACATGTATGTTAAGACTAGGAATGAGTCTTTCTCGTTTGTTTTCCTCTGTCTTCCTACAAAAGACTCAGATTATTACACCGAGTTATGGTGACATCCTTGAAAAACAAATAAAATACTGTAA